>NC_053451.1:29022474-29362650 GCF_015227805.2 Hirundo rustica | reverse complement strand
GCCCAGTTTTCTAAAAGTAACACATAAAGAGTATTATAGCTTTGGGACATTATTCAGATGATGAGGAAAAGAGCAAATGCCATATGCAAATATTCATCTCTTTGGCCTTCTACTGCAGTTCTTTTATCTGATGGGTGCTGGAGTTGAAACAATGCACTCATTGTCTCATAGGTCACTATCTGACCAAAAGAGAACATTTAGGAGAGGGAGACCTAGTCACAAAGGTAAAAAGGTGTATAAGGTCTCATGTCTCTTTCAAAAACCTCCTCGCTGCAGTTCTTTGCCCAGCTAAAAGGTCTAGACCAAGAATGTGTGGGAGGATCTTGGGCAACAAGAAGAGAATGTGCCTCAGAGAGTATGGGCAATGGGAAGAGGGAGTCAGTTTCTTGGGTTGGTTGTTTTCAGGCAGAAAAAGGGGCAGTGGAAGCCTAGAAACAGCACATCAAGGTGGAACTTTAGGAGTTGGGGCATGAAAAACAAATGTCATTGTTCTTCATTCTGTACTCTTCAGAAGCTGCATTCTCTTCCCTCTCATAATTTTACTTTACCAGTGTGCTCAGCTGATGCTGGCAACTTGGGTTTTAGAACCTGCCTCTTTTGCAGACCATCTCAGCCGCTCCTGAGCAACTGTCCTCCAGATTTCCCTTCCCTCAGCAATGCCCACGAGTGGTTGGATGCTATCAAGATGGGACGCTACAAGGAGAATTTTGACCAGGCCGGTCTGGCTACATTTGATGTCATATCACGCATGACTCTCGAGTAAGTAACAGAGCAGAGAGCAACAGATACCAGACACTGGGTTTTCCAAGGAGAAGGTGAAAGCAGTCTGAGAAATTGGCTATTTGGAAAATACATGAAAAAGGAGAGGGAAGCCAAAACAAGCTACTGTTCCTTGCATATTACGAGGGCCTCTGGACACCATCCATGCTGTGATACACTTGTAATCTGTATCTGTAAGCACTAATTCTGATCCAGTATGCTTCAGAAAATGTATTGTCAGTGATGCAGAGAGCCTCTTATATCAGAGTGTTCATGACAGTGAGCACAGGTAATAACAACCGCTTTTAAGCAGATGTGTAGAATCAGCCACACCATATACTGGGCTGATGTGTTATGTAAAGGACAGGATCCAGGAAAATGAACATTCTTGGAATCGTGGACTGGTTTGGGTTCGAAGGGACCTTTAAAGATCTTCTAGTCCAACAACCCTGCCATAAGCTGGGACACCTTTCACTAGATGATGTTGCTCACAGCACTGATCTTGGATGCTTACAGGGATGGGACATCCACAACTTCTCCTGGTAACCTGTTTCTGTGTCCCACCATCCTTCCTTATCTCCAGTCTAAGCCTACCCTCTTTCTCTTTAAAACCACTGCCCCTTGTCCTCTCTCTACAGAGCCTGGTAAGAACTCATTCTCCATCATTCTTGTAAGCCCTCTTTATATGTTAAGAAAGATCTTTCTGGAGCCTTCTCTTCTAGCTAAACAACTCCAGCTCTCTTTTTTTTCAGTAGGAGATCAGCTCTCTGATCCTTTTTGTGGCCCAATTCCACTGCTTTTTTTTGTACCTACCAAGTTCGGCCAACACCCCCTCCACCCACGCACATTTTTCAAGCAAGAGCAGAAGCCTCATCAGCTGTTTCTCAGACGCAGATAGGCAATCACACACATATACACATGGATTTGCATCTACAGCAAAGTGGACTGAGACTGTTCAGAACAAGCAGCTCGTTCTAACAACTTCTGTGTCCTCTGTTCTTTTGCAGAGATATCCAGCGTATCGGAATCACCCTCGTTGGTCACCAGAAGAAGATTCTAAACAGCATCCAGCTCATGCGAGTCCATTTGAATCAACTTGAACCAGTTGAAGTGTGATGTTTACATCATCCTCATTCCACTAGTCTCAAACTCTGGAAAGGTTCTGGGGGAATTCAGAGGGATTTTCAATGTAAGAAAAAGATGTCAGTATGCTACTTGAAGACTTAATGCACCCAGAGAGTGCACACTACATGTCCTGTTCCATGAACAAAAACAAAGCCTTGCCCTGATTTGAAAGCAGAACCAAGTGACTGGTGACAATTACGTGTGGCAGATGTCATACATTGGGAAGGGGTTTGGGGAGGGAAGGTTATAATAACACGGGGCGGAGATGGAATAATGGCTTGGACAGATCACAAGCACCGTTGCCTATTGTCTGCCAACAAAAGGTATCTGACAACTTTACAAAGTCATCAGCAGGCTTTATTTATGGCTGAGAGCCCAGCAAAGCTGCAAAGACATAATAAAGGCAACAAAAAAAATAGCATTTTTTTTCAGAAGAATGTCATCGTGGTGTGAGAGATTATTCCTCAGATGGAGATGAGCATCAGGCTATCACTTGGTGTGCCAGCTCAGTTCGAAACTGAAGTTCCAGCTAGTGCACAGTATGTGGTAAGCAAAAACAGATGTCACCTGGTGAACAGGTTCAGAGTAAAGGGTTCGAAATTCAATGCTATTTTGTGTGCAGTTCTTGGGTCTGCTCCCTGATGGGAATTGCTAATCTTTTGTGCCGACATGAGGAGCAGTCCATCTTTATTTATGGGACTGCAACAGAATGAATAAATAACAATTCCTAGAATCCATCCTGCAAGATCTGCAAGTGAAGAAGGAAATGGGTTCTGGTTCTCACAAGCCCATTGTGAGGAAAGGTGTAACCTGTGATACTGTGAAATCCTGAGTAACCAGATCTTGGGTTTCATTTTCTTCTGAGCCCCTTATGATGAAAAGCAGAACAAAATAATCTGAAACCCTTTGCTGCTGAAACATACTTCCTCTTTTTCTCACCCTAGCCATTAGGCACAGTTGTTTGGATATTGTTTTTGAAGGGAATGCCGACATGCAGTAGTCAACTTCAAACAGAAGTTGGAAGGAATGAGGTGAAACTCGTTCACAAGTTTTTGTCAAGAGAGATCAGGGAATAGTACCAGTCCCATAAGTCACTTCAGTCCTTAAAAAAGGGCTAACGATGTTCTTGGGATCAACAGTGTTGTTTGGTACAGGGACATGAGGGTGACCGGAATGGCAGATCTTATTTATCCCTTCAGACAGACTAGCACCTGCCTATGGGAAAATCTGATTTGAGAAGGAGCAGAGCTTTGGATATATCCCTATGAAGCTGAGTTTAGAGGAAAATTCATAAACTATACACTTGTCTACCTCATCAACATGTAGGAAGGCAAATGGAAATGGCCCTGATAAACAGGACCCCAGTTACGAGACCCTCTGTGTGTCTAGAGAGGAATTAACCCCAACTGTTCTGATCTCTGCTCCTCTGCTGGCTTACTATGAACTAGACATGAACCTCGTGTATTTCCCCAGCTCTCAAGGCTGGAACATCACAACTTCTTCACATGCTACTCCTTTACTGGTTTAAAGATTCCCCCAGTCAACCTAACAATTGAAGACCCAAGGAGCCACATTTAAGAGTGATTGAAGAGTCCAGTAATATGATGGGAGGTGCTCTAGAATAGTTGCACTAGAATAGCCGGTGCGGTTCAGACTCTTTGTTACAGCTTTAGAGTAATGTTATTTTTATTTTTATTTTTTTTTTTAGCTGAAGAGTGAGAACAGCAGTGCATTTTTCAAGATATAAAAAAGTCAATATAAAAACAATAAAAGGAAACATGAATAAAACATTCATGACAGTACAAAGAGAGTGTGAAGATTAAAAAAAACCCAAATCACATCCGACTAGAGTCCAACCTAGAAAATCTCAGTCTGTGCTTTCTAAGGGATTTCTGGAAACTTGTAATACTCACACATCCAGTCACATGTTTGCTGACTGACTGTCAGCTCCACCCACGGCATCTGAGGCAGAACAAGTGTTGTCCTCTTCAGAAAGCATATTGAGCACAAGATGTTGAGGGGAATCTGTGGTCTCTAGCACCTTCCATATATATTCACCAGAGGACAGCAGTGCATTTATGCATCTTCATATATGAGTGTATTCTTGAAGTTCTGTGTGCCATTTGGGTAAGCAAGGCAGACTTTCTTTTCCACGCCTTGAGTGGTCAGGATTAATGGAGAGATTAGCTGTCTAGATCAAATTCTGTGGCCTCTTTTCAGCCTAGTGGAAACTTACATGTAGAAAAAACATCTCTCTTCATGCAACAGGAGATTAAACAGGAGCCTTGCCTAAATTTTACTGTGCTGACAATGAGGGTTAGAACTGCACAAGGAACAGGCTTGACATCACATTTCAGTGCAAGTGGATACCTTTCCTGTAAGAAGTGTCTCCATTCTCTTTATTCACAGTGTGTTCCAAATTTTCAGGCAGTTATTCTCTTACACAGTTTGGGATGCAAAGGTTCTCAAGTTGGAATGCAGCTTGTGTTATTTGCCATAATGTCACTCCTTAACTCTACAAGCATGGAGGAAAGGCAGTCACAGGAAAAGCATTAGAAATACACAATTCTTACTTTTCTCAAGCATCTGTAACCAGAAAGTGTACATTCTGTTTCCACAGTCATCTGGGATGCTCTGCAGTGTATGAGCACCCTCAACAGGCAGGCATGAAAATAAGGAGGGAAAAGAATGGGCTCACCTTGGCACCTGATATCTGCCCTTCACCAGAAAAGTGAGAATGCCAAAAATGTCCTGCAGAGCTGTGTTCTCTGCCAGAGAAGCAATGGGAGATTAAAGTTATTGCCCACCTTTACTTCATATGATTTCTGTAACAGGCAGTGTACAAGAGTAATGAATAAACTAAAGGCACAAGGATCAGTGGACAGGCCTTCTTAAGGGCGTTAGGCATTTGTATGAAAGCTCAGAAGAGTCATATCTATAGCTAGAAAGAATATATTTCAAAGAATAATGTCTTTTGTACTTGAACACCAACTTTTCACTGTCTGGAAACAGGAAGAAACTTCACCTTAAGGCAAGCTGTTTTGTAATTATTCCTGATGAGGTTCCTTGAACCTGTCTTTTTGGTGTCTGTTGCTGGACAGCCTCCCAGACAGATAATTGGATCTGCACCAGGACGTCAGTTAATGTTCTGTGCTGCCAGAGAGCACGTTGGGCAAGCAAGTTCCCACCTATGCTGCTTTGGCAGCCAAGTGAAATTCTCAGCCAGGAGGTACATGCCTGTGCACTCCTGCCTCACTAAGCCATGGCATGTTTCTGCCAGAAGCAGGCCCTGCTCACCAGAGTGTTCAAAGACAAGCACGTAAGCTAAGATTTTTTTCTTCCATGCCTGAAATGACTTTAAGGAAAGGCTCAATGACAGTGATTTCTTTGCTGTGCACCCAAGTAGCTTCAATGCATGTGCGGGTGAAATTGCTGAAGTCCCTGGTTTCTTGTTTGTTTGTTTGTTTATTTGTTTAAAATTGAAGGGTGTAATCTTAGTGCATGCTTTGACAACACTGTATTAGGGCTAATTGAGGGAGCACAAGCTGCTCAGTGGAGGGAAATGCTGAAAGAGTCTGTCTGTTTAGCACAAATATATTCAGCACCTAGGGCTATCTAGAAAGAAAGAGGTTGCTGTAGCTAGTCCCAGACGATTCGTATGCTGTGAAGCTGAATGAAACCTGTGGGTGTGGTGGGAAACAATGGACACTACCAAGGAACTTGGCTTTACTAAACAAACACAGGTAGAGCTGTCCCTACCGCTGAATCTTCCTTGATCATGATTCCAGCCAACAAGTCTCCCTAAGGGCTATTCCAAGTGAAGGTAACCAGCTTGAATCCATCCTGGTTTTGGCACATTTTCTCACCAGTTGGCTATACAATTCTTCTTCATGAAGAATTCATGTCTTCAGCATGAAGTTCATGTCTTCTACACCTAGAGATGCAGCTAGGCAGTAGATTTGGGTTCAGGACAAAAGTGATAAATTCTATTCCTGAAACCAGGTAATGCTAGAGGGGCAATGTTGATCACATGTGTTGTGTGTTAGCAGCTGTTCATGAGTACCAGGCATCCAGAGGATTGCAGTTCACACAAAAATTCGAATCTTTGGATATCATTTGGACAGCATAGAAGAGCAAACCTCATTGCTCTACCTAAAAGCTAGTCTAATGCTTCACTCTTCAAACCTATATGGAAAAAATGTCACCTCTCTCAGAAGTTTGCATTTTGTTGTGGCATTCAAGGTCATCGTGCTCTTTGTGTAAAGCTGTTCCACTTCAGCGTTGCTGCGGGGGCTGTGCTGAGCTAATGAAAGGCCACTGTGCCTTCTAGACCTTGCGGAGCTGTGGCTGGGATCTGTTCAAAGAGGAATCGCTCCCCCTGGTGTGCTGAAATACAGAACTGAAGTGTCCCGGTGTGTTGAAGTACAGAACTGCCCTCAAAAAGCCTTGGAATTTAGTTATTTCATTTCCCTTTCCCGGGTGATGAGAAAAGTGTCTTCCTGAAATATTCTCAGTTGAAACATGCAGATTCGTGAAAACATACCGAGATTTCCTTCTGGTTTCTCCCATGACCTCTGTTCCTCAAACAAATCTGTTCTTTTACTCAAGTGCTGCAAGAGCAAGTCACAAGTGTGAGTGCAATGTGTTGACATCTGTGCCCCAAATAGTTGATAGTTCGGCCTGTTATTTATGTCTCTTACACAAGACCAAGTTTGCTTAGCTGACAGTGATAAAGCTGTTTGCTTCTGAAAACTAATTCCTTAAATTCAGGCCACGCTAAGTAAGGGTTTTTTCCAGTTTACAGTGACACCAGAAACTACACTGGCTGCTGGTTACAACTGGAATTTGAGTTACATCTATGCAACTCTCATCTCATTTTGAAAGCTTTTAGCCAAACCTACTACTTCCTATGCATTGGGACAGCTGGAAGAGATTGATCATTTATAAATTCTGTCGCTGAGATCAAAGTCTTTGCCCTCTTTGAACCATACTAACTCTGCAAGTGAACAGTAGATTAAAAATAAGAAAATCAGATTTTTTCAGAGAGTCAGCTGGTTGGACAGATATGAATGACAAGGCAGTATCTTAAATAAGCTATTTAAAAATAGATCTATTCATGTTACTCTGTTAGAAAAGATAGTAATTATAATGTGCCTTACTGTCTCTGCTATTAAGGTAGAAGAGAGAACATTAGTCTTTACCCTCCAGGACAATACACTTCACCTCTTGACCCACTGTTGAGTTTAATTTATATTTGACTGAAGAAGTTTTGCTAGAAAGACATGTAATCTTGGTTAATTCAGGAATAATGAATCTACAAGATACCTTGGACTGTTTCTCCCATGGCTGTGATAATTTTTAATTGCAGTTTGCCTGGCACTTTTTGTATACTGCCCAATTTGGATAAAGAGCTGTTTGTAATCTGATACTTCCACATTTTCCACCATCACTGGGTCACATACTTGCTTTTTATATTCTAAAAAAAGGAAATATTTACCTGTCTCCCTGTCACACATCCTGTTTGGTCTTCCCATCCTTGTTATGGTTCTCTGCTTCATCACATTTTCTGCCTTCCTTTCTAATAAGAGAATGTGAAGAACAGACAGAACCAGTCTCACTAATACTCTCCATGGACAGGAAACCAGCCTCTCACGCTGAGTGTTTGCCACTTATTCACCCACAGATCACAGTAAGCCTTTCACAATTGAGTTCTTTGACTCAATCAGGACACTCTGATCCATCTGACGTAATATTTTTTTTTTTTTTTTTTTTTTTTTTTGGAAGCCCATTCTATGTAGATAGAAAATGCACTCTTTTTTTTTTTTTCCCCCCAGCTGTCAAGCACTACCCTTAGAGGAGTTTTCAAAAAATGGATCTTCGTATCAGCATTTTACAGTGCTAAGCCGTTTTTAATCAGTGTCTTCAATTTAACAGACCACAAAATGATCCATAAGTCAGGTCTGGACTACCTAAGATCGATTTTTGAGAACTTTGCTATCCAAATCTCAAAGTATTCACAAGAACCGCCTGAATTAAGGAAAATACATCGATGTCTGCCACTTCCTCTCTAGACACAGTTTTCCCTTGCTTGTTCAGCACCTCGTCAGAAGAATCCGGCATCGAGCTGTTCCTGGGTTGTAAGCCCTTCCTAAGTACAATAAGGAATGAACCTGTGACTTAGCAAAACTCCCAGGACAGACCCTGGGCCATATTGCTACAACATTTTTTAATTACAACCAGGAATTTACTAATATAAGATGTCTAAAAATGAAAGTGATCCAGAACTTCTGACTCCCTAATGGCCCTGTCAAAGGCCATTTACAGGCTTTACCACCTGCCAAATGCTGGTTCATGACTGCTGGTTTGTATCCTATCAAATATTTCCATTTTTTCCATGCCTGCTTTGAGAGAGTACCTATCAGATAGGTCCCTTACAAGGTACAGCCAGAGCAAAACTAGATGAGATAAACTTAAAATCACATATGCGTGATCTGATGGGTAAGCATAGCAGCAGTATCCTGGGCTCTAAAATAACTCAGTCAAGAAATTCTTAAACTACATCCTCTCTGAAACTGAAATAGATTAGCTGGAAGAACTATGGATCACAGGCTCAGACATTTAGGTCGTCAAATCTTTTAGTGGATCTGGATGGCCATGCTGTAAAATTATCCTGTCATTTGTTATAAAATTGACTGTGCTGTTGGATTGCACATGCCTGTGATGTGTGTGTTTCATCATAGGAACTTGGTGGTTGTCCATACATCACTTGAGATCTGTTATCCATACATGTGGGAATCTACCACATGAATGGTAGATTGATAGATGATAGATACAAAAAATAACATACACCCCTTCCAGTCCTCTCTGATCCATCTAGTCAAGATCCCACAATACTGAACTACTCTTAAGTTCTTAAGCAGTTGTGTCCATGAAGTCATCAATCTCCTCTGCTTTTTCATTTTTTTGGCATATCAAGTTAGGTCAAGGATCCATTCTTGGCTCTCCTCTGTCTTGTTTAATCATCTGCTTAGATCCTGGCGTAGGTAGAAAAGAAGTATAGGTTTATCCCTGATCCATTAATGTAAACTGGAGAACTAATTTCATTTTCTTTAAGTTTGCCATGTACCAGTGCCCAAGACTGAATATTTTTCACCATGAGGTTGAAAAGTACCATTCAAATGATCCAGAGGGAGGACTCTGTGTCAACAAATGTCTCCATTTATACACCACCACTTCATGTGAAATTCCCACAAAAACATTCCAGAATTATTTGCTGAGGGCAAAAAGAGTAAAAAGAATCTGGGGGGAGGGGGCGGTGCCTGAAAGAGGGAGAAAATTACTTTGACAAGATTCAAGTCATAGCAAAGAGTTAAGACAGAGCAAATGAAAGATTTATGTTCTTCCTAGCAGAAGGAAAAGGGAATAAGAACTTACAGACTGAGTAAATACATAAGACACAAACAAGCAAACTCATGAAGAATTTTAAAGAAACTGCTTTGGATTTAGAGCCTCAGAATGACTGAAAATGCAGCAAATCTAGATTGTACAACATCTCTAGGCAACCTACTCCTGTCCTTTATCACCCTCCCAGTAAAATACATTTCCTGATGTTCAGATGGAACATGTTATGCTTTAGTTCATGATGATTGGGGTTTTCTTCTGTCACTGGACACCACTGAGAGAGCCTGTCCAGATCTGCCTTCTTCAAGCACTCCCTTCAGTTTTCTGTACGTGTTGGACAGTCCCAGGTCTCCCTGCCTTACCTCACAGGAAAGAAACTCCACTGCCTAAATTGTTGTAGTGGCCTTTGGTTGGACTCTTTGTGGCAGCTACATGACTCTCTTAACTTGGAAGCCCAGATCTGGATGCAGGACTGCAGGTGGTGCCTCACCAGAGCTGAGCAGAGGGGAAGGATCGCCTCTCTCAATCTGCTGGCAGCATTCTGACTAATGCAGCCCAGGATTAACTTTCTTGGGGTCAAGGACACATGACTGGCTCGTGTTCAACTTGTGGTCCATCAGTATCCCCAGACTCTTTTCTGCAAAGCTATACAGCCAGAAGCATAATTTATTAGAGGGTTGGTTTTTTTCAGCATTTCATTTTAGTGCAGGGGTTAAAAGAGAAATGTCTCCTTGATTTTGGGGGATGGAGAGAAAGAAGAATTCATGTAATGAAATACAAGTGGAAGCATAACAAATAAAATAATATTTACAGGCATTAAAAAGGCAAACAAAATGGGAAAGGAATTGTTTATATCAATCATAACTCCTGATTATAATCTTAACTCTTCCTCATGGTCTCTATTAGAAGGGCAGTGCAGAACCTGAGGGGATGCACCTACTTAGCATTCATCATGTAAGAGAAGTTAATCATGCACAGTGCAAGGCTTACATCCCACTTCAATCTTATTTTATAGTGTGAGTAGGATGTAAAGGAGTTCATCAGCCTCATAACGGCTCTATTTGCACGGATTTTTTTTTCCTCGTAAAAGTAGTTCACTTAAAATGCCTTTAATTCAATGAAATGTCACTATATTTACAGTGAAGTAATCAAGAGTAAGATTAGACCACCATCTGTAGCATATTTGATTTGAAAAATGTCTAACTCTCTGAAAAGTTGCTTTTATTGAGTATCTACATGGAGAGATAAGTGACCCTCTTGTGGAAATTTTCACGCTTTCTCAATTGGAATTTAGACAATGGACCAGTAAGAGTTTTAAAGGAGAATATTGAAAACTCAGTGGGATGGAAAGATCTGTGATGTTAATTTCAGCAGGAGAAGATTTTGATGTTCCCAGGAAAGAAATGGAAGCAAAAACGATATACACAAAGTACACCTTTCTATACACACCACAGGTATATACATACATGCACCACAGAGATGTTTGGCTTAAAAATGAATTGAAGTGTCAGTACAAAAGTAATAGTAAATTTCTCTTATTTCCTTACACTCATTACACAATTACTAAATACAGTGGCCAGCTAATTGACTAACATAAATAAAATTGTGGAATTTATTCCATTATTCCAGATTTTATCAAACGACAATTCAGCTCAGTAATATCTTAAGGAAAAAACCCAGGAAGAAGCAATACAACAAGCAAGCTACAGAATTTGGAGAAATGAAAACAGAAATGAAACATGGAAATCAAAACATTTGGTTCGATTTGCATTCTTTTCCACCTGTCCTGCATAGATTTTCTGCTCTTCAGGGGTAATTCAGATTAACAGTAGAATGAAAATATTATTCTCTCCTGCAACAAGGCACTATGCTGATCTGTCTCTGCCTTGCCAAATCCTGGCAGCAGAGGTGTTCCAGCATTTCAAAGAGAGGGTTTTTCTACCATAGACAGATGTTTTGTGTCAAAAGAGAGACTTACTGAGTGTTAGCATATTAATAATAATTCTTTACTTTATCTACTCTAATTTAAAGTGAGCAGGGATTTGTCTGCTCAGTGCCTAACACTTTATATCCCCAGTTCCATACTACCACAAATTTTTCCTGATACTCCGCCCACACTTTCGCTTATCGAATTTCAACCCCTTTTTGGTTGTTGTATTTTTGAGCCCTTTTTGAATATCTGTTATCTATGACTGCTGTATGCTTTTTTGTAGCACGTGATTAGGTGAGGTGAGATGATGTGGCGTGCTGTGATGTGTCACGACACGAAGACTGTAGGAAAGAATGGAAGAAGGAAATGCATCCACATGAGAAAGAAACTGGAAAGACAGCTTTGGAAAGAAAATCACAAGTCTGTGCACTCTGAAGCAATGCTTCTCTATTTCAGAAGGGTAGATAATAGATTATATGAGTATTTCATATATACATATGTTCATGCATCTAGATTTTA
The DNA here is from genome assembly GCF_015227805.2 of Hirundo rustica. Taxonomy (NCBI): domain Eukaryota; kingdom Metazoa; phylum Chordata; class Aves; order Passeriformes; family Hirundinidae; genus Hirundo; species Hirundo rustica. The sequence goes on along the minus strand of NC_053451.1, from coordinate 29,350,916 downwards.
AATTAATAATATCACTGTCACAAAGCCATCTGTATTAATTGAAGGGACAAACCATGAAGCCATGTCTGATGTCAAATATTACTTTATAATACATCTGGACCCACAGAACAACAGTTCCATTCAAAAAGAAAACGTTATTAACAATGTGGATGCATTTGCAATCTGCCCTTTTGGGTTATTTTGATAATTTTTTTATGCTGACTTTGGTTTAGAATCACTTTCCACAGACATCAGGACTTCATATTGCACATTTCTATTCGCAGTTGAGGTTGCAGAATATTTTCATAGTTGCATATGAAGAGCTGATGTTTTTGGGCACGGTATGAGAGAGAAAGCATGGTATGAAGTTTCAGATTAGTTGTAATTGGTGTCAGCGAAGTCATTAACAGCTCTTGTCAGTACCATTATCTTACAGGATTAAAGTTTTCTGTTTCTTTTCACTGTATCAGGCTGCCTGCAGGCTCAGACAGGCATTTCCCCACGGGTCACAGTTCCATATAAGTACAGGGACAAAAAACTACTTCCTTTTTTAAGACCCAATTTCTGCAGAAATGTTCTCTGACAAGATTTGTCTTCCTTGGCAATTCTGAAGTTAGGATTTACGGAAGAGACAGATACATGCTACTCATTATAGACAGGTTGATAGAAAGAGGAAGAAAAGGTGGACAGTTGCAGAGACACCCATGTCAGAAATAAAGAAAGCACAGCAGTTTAACCCACTGGTGACTACCAAAGTAGATGAGATTGTTTTGACTGAAAATTTATTAAGTGGCCTGAGGATTCTTGACATCATCTCCATTTTCCATCATCACCTTCACCAAACTGATGGTTTCTTTCACCACAGCACTGAGAAGAGCAGTCTCTCCTGCAACACACAATTTCCTTATTCTCTCTCACACTGTATCAAATGTGCCAGAAACACTTCAACAACTAGAAATCCACAGCACAGACACAGAGATTTTATTAGTGAAAAACTGAGAGATAATAGAAAACTACAGGATTTTCAAAGATTTCCATGACAATGAGTGATAAATATCCATGGAACAAGGGAGATGGAGCATAATATTTCTTTCAAGTCTCAGGAAATTGTCAGTTCAAGACTCATCTCATTTTCACGTTAGGCATGACTTTGTAGAAGACAGTCTGGGTTTTGTCCTATGAGAAGGACCATAAGATCTGATCTGTTCTCTCAGCTGTGCAGGATTCAATTTGTTTGGACCCGAAGGCAGATATTAGATCTGTGAAATGAATTGCCACTCAGAGTGAATAAATTCTCTGTCAGCATTTTTCATTAAAGTGTTTAAGCACTTTGTTTATTCCACTGCTGTTCCCAGTCATATTTTTATACTCTCTAATCACTTCTGTGTGAGTATCTCAAGCCCTTGGAAACGTTACTTTGCCAGATTTTGGTGAAGAAGCCTTTGTCTATGGCTCTGAAATTATTAATGATCTTTTACAGATGGAGAAGCTGAGGCACAGAGAAATGAAGATCCTTGTTCATAGATAGCAAATTGACCATAACTAGGTTTCACACATAATTCACTATTCCCTACCTTTTTTTAGACCTTTTCTGAAATAGGTGGATACAATTCTCACTCAATGCAGAGTTGCTATGAAAGAGTTCTAAAAAGTGACATACCCCTCCAAAAATTCACAGGATAAAATGTAGTGTTCACCCTGAAATTTAGGCAAAACCATGAGTAAATACTACTGCTCCTGAGGGCTACGTGATTTTACAAGAACTTCAGATGCATTCTCCCCTCATGAACTGTGTTTGTTCAGGGAGGAGGCTCCTCACCACAATGGTTTACATTGCTTTCTCTGGTAGGTCTGTGCAGCAACATCTGTGAGAATGAGCTTCAGATAGGAAAAGCATCACCTGGTTCCACACTGCTTCTGTCAGCACTGAAACATGTCTGCAGAGGTGACCACAATGTGATCTTTTTCAGTTATCAATCCAAACAAATCAAATAGGGAAAAGAAATGGAGGAAAAAAGCTGTGAATGGGATACATTCCAAGGATAAAATTGACTTGTGGGCTTTTTGGGTCATCATAAATACACAGTTTAAGGACACGGGTGTTTTAGACCATGTGGGTACACAGTTCTCCTCTTGGAGTGAAAGCAAAGTATTCAGAGGTATCAAGAAACTGAGTCATGGGTAAATAAAATACAACATCCTTGAGTAGGTAATTTTCACTAGCTCTTTGGGATCCTGAGTGAATCTCTAACATGGTTCTGGACCATTACTGGAACGTTTTTGATCCTTTGGATGTCCTGATATTGTCCTTTCATATCTTTATACCATCTTTCAGCTCAGATGTTCTTGTTTCATTGACAAGCTCTGGGGCTGTGTCCGTCACAGCTGAGCAACACCCACGCTGTCCTACAGGGCAGTCACATGAAGGGCTGCCTCCCCCAGTGCACCCAGCGATGTTTTGATAAATTAACCATCCCAGTGCTGAGTCCCAACAACTCAGCCATTTCCCCTTCCCTCTGGCAAGTTTATTTTCTGCTACAGCTACTGTCTGGTACCCATTGTCCAAACATGCAGGCCCCAGTAGTTTCCTTCTAAAAAAGGTTTTGCAGGCTAGACTAGTACAAGAAGGGGCTTTACCCGTCTCATGAGTACAACAGATTTTACAAGCAAGAAGTTTCTGAATAGCTCGTTATCCTCCGAGGCCTGGAGCATGGGAGATTCCCAAAGCCTGGAACAATAAAAATTGCTCGTTCAGAGTCTTAAAATAAATACATTTGTTACAGGAAATGAGTTTTGCTGCATCAGCAAGCCAGATTTGGTTAGAGGTTTTTGTTCTCAAGGTAGCAGACACTTTGAGAATTCCCAAGATACACATATAAATGATCCACCTCTCATAGGTCAGACATTTTGCATAACCAGAAGATCTATAATTCAGCTTTTACATGACTAGGGAGCTGATGAAGATGTCACAAAGGAAATATAATTCTGACCCTGGTGGTAATTCAGCATTCCAGGGTTATTGCACATTTACTGTACTTGGCTAGACTTTGTACAAGTGTCAAATTACCTTCCAACTTTACATGGCCAAGCCTCAGCATTTTCCAGCATTCAGCATCTGAGAGCCATGCAGAAATTGCACATATTCCTGACATCATTTCTGGATTTCTGTTCCCATTTCAAGTTTATCAACCAGTCTCAGGTAGACTGTATCATTGATTCTTGCCATAGTACAATATTCAGTAACCAAATCCTTTCTTTCTGACAGATGGAAATACACAGCCAGAACACAAAGCTGTCTCTTTGATTCTCATCCTCCTGCTCTAACCAGGAAATTCGGATAAAAAGGAATCCTAATTAAGATTCAAACCTTTCATCTTGCTCCATCCCAGCATGGGAGCATCAGCTCAATACAATCATAATGACCCCTCTGGAAAGTTTGAAAATAAAGATGTCATTGTTAAGAGAAATAAATAATTTTTTAAGTAACATAAAGGTTGGCTGCATGCCCATTGTAATTATCTCTGATACTGAGAGCCACAGGGGTTCTGTCTGTAAGAATCCAGCCAGCTTAATCTGCCAAACGGAGGAAAAAAATCAAAAAAAAAGAAACTTCTTCATCTCTTTATTAGCTTAAGTAAAATAAGGTGATACCTTAAGAAAATGTACTAACAACATGCAGCATCATGCTTTTCATAAGCAGGGAATGAAAACCCTTCTGCCTGCTTTTAATGAGGTAGGCTGTGCTTCAGAAATGAGAAGTCAAGCCTGCAGTTGCTGACAAACATGCTGAAAGGGCAGGATTGGGGTAACAGCAGGTCTTGCCAACAGGTATCACACCACAGAAATACAAGGCTGCAGAACAAAGTTAAGAGGAGAGCTGTGTCTCTCTGACCTGCATCTCCAAAATGTGATACAGAAATTAAAGAAGAAAGAGCTGAAAAGGATGAAGAGACACGATTATACTTGAATGTAGAGTTGGCACTTGTTCAGTATTCACTGGCTCTGCACGACACTAGGTAGTGCTGACAGCTACTCATCTTTACCAGCACTGCAATACCTGATTTATTAAAAAGATAGATAAGATAAATTGTTGTCATAGTTCCTCATGGTTCAGTGGATAATATAAACATCTGCAATCACAGCCCAGGACCTCTGTTTTGCTGTCTCTCTGCTCAAGGAAACAGAGGCATCATGCACATGTATTTGGATGTTAGTCTCAAAGAAACACTGAAAGAACATATAGGGCTCATCACATACCCTAAACCCATTATGGAAAGCAGGTCCTGATCCTCCATTTGTTTCCCAAAAAAGGGTGGGAGAAACCCTTTCTGCCAAGTCTTGTAAGTTCCCTTCATGTGTTTCTGCATGGTTCCTGAGTAATTCATAGAAAAGGGGCAGTTCTGAAGCCTTTACAGCTTCTCTCTATCCATGCAGACTACGATGTCCTCAATGTTAGGAACAGGCCAAAATGTACATGGCAGCAATGTAGATGTCCCTCAGTTTAGCAGGCTCCTCAGGAAAACGGACCAGGTCCTAGAGAGAGTCAAGAATTAAATCAGATTAAGTCTGAATTATTTATAAGACAAGTCTAAAAACCCCAAACAAACAAAAAAACCAACAACAAAAACCCAAACAAACAAACAAACCAACCACCCTGGTGGCTGGTTACAGAATAATTAAAGTTTTGAACATGAACTTGCAGAAAATTTAAAATATGGACAAAAGTCAAGCTTAAGGTAATATTTTTCTCAGAAGAAAATATACATGAAAGTCTGGAATGTCATTTCATTGTGTTCTACCCTGGGTGGTCAAAAAATCACTTTTTGCTATGGATGAAGACTAAATCTTTTAGATTACAAATGTTTGGGCTTCTGTGATTGAGGGGACTGTTTTGTAGGTTTACAGAGCTGTATTTGTGCTGAAGGATCTCTTATAATTCTACCTGAATCTTCTGGGTTTGCCTAATTATTTTCTTTAGTTCCCTGTGTTCTTTTGAGCCACTCAAATCAATTTTATTGCTTTATCTTTAAGGATAAGGTCACTGTCTGTAAAATTCTACCTTTGCCTTAAAATTGTTTGCATCTGTGCCTAACATGTTTTCTCTATTTATTCTCAGCAGGATGTTCATTATGCTAAAATGCCTAAAATGAATTTTTAAATTCTACTATTAAAATGTTGTGAAGATGCAGTAAATGCAATACCCCTTAATTTAAACTTTAATCAAAACTGTAAAATATATATTATTTGGAATTATTTTTAATGTAGGTACTCATCACCTGATTGGATATGTGTATCCACATAAGACTGGATAGTTGTACAGATCTCATGAACTTTTGTAACAGGGCTGGGGAAGAGTGTGTGTGTTGATGTACAACTTGTAAAGTGTTTGGGAATGGAAAAACTATGTTCTTTTGTTATAGATTTTTTTTTTCCCCCCCAGGTAGCTAAAGCTGAATTCTGAGAATTGTTAAAGCCTGATGGTTTTAGTAAGGAAACATTAAATATATTTTGATTAAAATTATATTGAAGAGTATCAAAATACCACTTGACTGGTAGTTCCCTGCTCTGAAATGTTATTGCTAGTCTGTAATGAAGTCCCACTCAACAAAGGAAGAGAAAAAGGAGAAGCTCCCAGCCTTTTTGTCCTTACCTTTCAATAGATGAATTAATCTCTGCTCATGCCTCACTAGACTTATTCTTCCCAGAAGTGTTTGATTGTGTTACTCACTGATTATTCATACTAAGTTGACTCAAGCTGTGAGATTCTGTCACTTTTCTTGGAAGTTAATACAATTATGAAATCTTTTTATTGTTTAATTATTAATCCTTAAAGCAATCCTTAAAGCCTGATGGTGGGTCACTAATGATGATTTCAGTTTGACTGTCAAATGACCTTTCCAGATTTTGAGGCTGTCATTCCGTTTATGTTTGTTTAAATACTGTGACAGTATCACAGTATTTAACCAAGGACAGAACTTCACTTGCTTTTATTTGAAAAACAGAGCATCTGCTCCCTTTGCTAGCTGCCTTGTGATATGCAGCTAGGGTTGGCTTGGCTGATAATTTAGGCAACAACAGTTCTGACAGGTGTGTTAGTGGCCTGCAAAAGATGAACATATAATTCTGTCTAGGACACAGAGCTGAGCAACATGGATTTTTCAAGGACAGCAGGATACATATATTGACCAGTTTAGTTTTGCAGTGCTTTAGTTTGGAGAGGCTCCTCTCTTCTCTTCTCTTCTCTTCTCTTCTCTTCTCTTCTCTTCTCTTCTCTTCTCTTCTCTTCTCTTCTCTTCTCTTCTCTTCTCTTCTCTTCTCTTCTCTTCTCTTCTCTTCTCTTCTCTTCTCTTCTCTTCTCTTCTCTTCTCTTCTCTTCTCTTCTCTTCTCTTCTCTTCTCTTCTCTTCTCTTCTCTTCTCTTCTCTCCTCTCCTCTCCTCTCCTCTCCTCTCCTCTCCTCTCCTCTCCTCTCCTCTCCTCTCCTCTCCTCTCCTCTCCTCTCCTCTCCTCTCCTCTCCTCTCCTCTCCTCTCCTCCTCCTCGTCCTCTCCTCTCCTCTCCTCTCCTCTCCTCTCCTCTCCTCTCCTCTCCTCTCCTCTCCTCTCCTCTCCTCTCCTCTCCTCTCCTCTCCTCTCCTCTCCTCTCCTCTCCTCTCCTCTCCTCTCCTCTCCTCTCCTCTCCTCTCCCCCAAAGACTTAGTGATACTGTCCTTGAGAAAAGCCACCATTGAAATGACAGCAGATCTGATGGCATACGATGATTTATGTTTTTGAAAGTAATTGTAATGAATTTGGTCTGAGACAGGAACAACAGTTTATTTGATTTTTCTAAAGCTAAAAAAGATTTGCTGAGCTGAGAGATGCCTTGTCTGACTCAGCACAAAAAGGCCTACCTCAAATGACTACCTCAAATGTTTATTTAAACTTGAAACTCTCACTCTTGCTGGTCACTCTAGGATCACAGGCAGGCCGTGGTCTGGATGTAGCCATTCTGCTGCAGTGAGAATAAATGAACACAAGGCAGCAGCAGTGATTTGAGTGGAGAACAGGGAGGGCTTGAGGAAATTTGTCTCTGCCTGAACTTGACATATAAAGACTTGCTCAGCTTATCTCTGTTTGGAGAGGGCATGTATTTGCCAACTCCAATTAAATACAAGCCATTTGAACTAGATTTTAGTTCCAGTGGCTACAAACATCAACCTAACCCCCTCCTAAACTCTATTCTTTGGCTAAACCATTGACACCTGGGGGTATGTCAGACCCCATATATAAAAAGTGCACAAGCTTTATGGGGCCAGATTTACAGCCCTGGAATGCAGCTGCTACCTCTAAATGTCAGGGCATTTGTCCATAAAACTATACACCTGGTTCTCATTCCCAGGCTTGCCTGCACCCTGGCTCAGACAATGAGTCTCACTTGGTTCATTTGAAAATGCTGTATCAGCTAACAGAGCTCTTGTAATATAAATAATTGATTTTTTTAAAAAAAAGGTAGCATTCTTTGTCTGCCTGATTTAATTACGTTTTCTTGAGCTGTGCCACATTTCTGGCTCCTGAGCCCCCCAGTACAAACTCCTGCACGCTGCTCAGAGTGAAGCTATTTGCACGGAAGGTGGGCCGGTAGTTATAGAACAAGATTTGCCCCGAAGATCTTTTAGAAGAAAAGAATATCTTGCTGTACATAATGATTTGCATTCTGAGACACTGAAGACCCCTTGAAAAGTTTTCTGTGAGGTTCCTCTCTCCCCACAAAAATCCTGCTGTCTTTGAATAAAACATACTACATTCTTTTGTAACTAAAATATTCGCCTACATAAATGAGCAGATGATTTGGGCTTGTTCTCAAGATTCCAAAGCCACAATAGAACTTTCCAGGCAGAGCAGAAGGGAATGATAGACGTGATTCAATCTGATCATGATAAGCATCAGCTGCTGCATAATTTGTCTCCAGTGACTCACAATAGTGCGAGTGAGGTTAGTAGACAGGCACCCCTTGAAAATAGCAAAAAGTTTCCTATATGGGTGGTATCTATTGCTCTATGGCTAAGCACTCCATCAGAATTCATAGGAGTTTAGCTTTTCTGAAAATCAGAGCAGCCAAATGTGAAGATACTCATTGCTGAAAATGCTCAGTCAAGCAGAAGTTTATTTAATCTCTACTTGGACACAGGAAAGTTCTGATATCTGCGTCTTACATACCTGCTGAAATGACATTTTCCCTAAAGCAGTTCTGGTTCAGAAGCCATAACAGCAAATTATAAACTGTTTTTTATTTTCTTAGCCCAAGATGGCTCCATGTTAGTAAATGTAAAGCTTTGCTGTCTTATTAGACACTTTCTTTAATAATTGTCTGGCAATTTATTCTGAATAATGACAATTAGAAAAATTCCAGCAATTCTGAATTTACAACTAGTTTGCTCAAATCAGATGTCTGAGACCCCCTTGAGAGAGTTGACATTTACTTAATCAGTTGTGTTTCTGATACAGAGTTAAGTTGGATTCTACACAAGCAGAAACTCATCTAGGCCAATCCTTGAGAGATTAGTTTCACTAATTTGTGCCAGAATTCTGCTTCCCTTATTGTAGATGCTGAATATATACTTATTTGCATCAGCTGTGATCCAGGTGATTGCAGGCTCTTGTGTTTCCTTAGTGGAAGAGAGTGTGGACCTGTCCAACATGCCAAAGGCCAGGGATGAATAGGTTTAGCAATTTTAAAGGGAGTTGATGCATGACCCCTCTTTCTTACACATCACTGAAGTATTTAAACCAATGCCAGAAACCTGACACCCACTGCATTCTGCTTCTCAGTGGGGGATACAAACAAAAAAAATGTTCAAAACGCATCATGGCTCTGAATACAGGCTGCGCAGTCCTAAGACTTCTACATCTCTGCTCTGTGTGTGCTGCACTTCCAAACAGCTGAAATATTAAGCTGAGAGCAAATACAGCTGTTCTTCTCTCTGAGTAGCTGAAAATGTTATCCTACTTGGGGATTTTAAACTGGTGTCACAACTGTGTCTTCCTGCTTATTTGCCTGAGCAAGCTTTAAATGCAACCAAGGCAGCACAGGCATCACTACAGGTGAAAAAACCTACTCAAAAAGCTAAGTAAATCCCAAGCACATCACCTACCACAAGCATTCCTACATAAAATCTTTCCCACTGGGAGTTTCTTCACACTTTCTTGTTCTATTGTCTTCCTAATTTTTGATCTACTGCACTCAAGGCTGTAGCATTTAGTCCTTTGCTTTAAAAAAAATAAATAAATAAAATAAGCACTCAGAAAGCCAGCACATATACCTTGAAACACAGGAAGGAAAAATGAGATTTTACCTTTGAAGGTGTGGAAACAGTTGGAAGGTTTTTAAAATACTGAGAAAAATAAGCTGATTGAGAAAATTCTACAGCAACACAAAGAGTATTGGTCCATCTTCAGTCTGTTTTTTGCTTACACCAGTGCTGTTACTCATATATTTGTACAGAATTTCTATCAGAAAAGAGTGACTAGTGTCCAGCTCGATGAAGGGTCTACGGGCTCCTGCACAAAAGACACCAAAGGTCTCTGGCATTGGAGCCTTCTTTTGGTTTGTGCTCTACAGTTATGGAACCCCAACCCCAGCCACAGCACAGAAAAAAAACAATAGCATTGCTAGAAATGGGAAGATCATCACATATTATGTATCAGAAATTAGAAATCTTATCTAAAATTAGCTTTCACTTTATCCTCACAGTTCATGCATGGGTCTTGCTGTAATCAGTGCACTCTCCCATAAAATATAGGATGTGCTCTGTCACACAGAGCTGTGCCTAGAATCCTAAATTGTAACTTTCAAGGCAAGTACCTTTAATGTGTAAGGTAAAGGAGCATGTAAGAGTTATGAGACAGCAACCACTAATTGCCTTGGCCCCAGTGACTAAAACTCAAGATTGGATTATAATACCAATATCCAGAAACAGGACAGGAGCCTGTGTATTTCAGCTGATTGTGCACTGTGCAACCACTTCTAGCACAATATGCTGTCTAAACAGAGATTGGAAATTCTTCACTAGATTTATTATCTTTTAAATATGTAGGTTATCACTATTTGATGCAATCTTATGAGAAGTAACTGCATATGCAATGATTAACCCAGCAAGGTGCACAGAAGTATTTCAAAGAGTCAAAGTATAAGCAAAACCCCTCAAGTGACTGACAACTTCTGGTCATAGCAGAGGTTAGGTATTAGGAAGAATCTTTTTACTCTGAGGGTGATGAGGCACTGGAACAGGTTACCCAGAGAAGCTGATGAGGTCTCAACCCTGGCTGTGTTCAAAGCCAGGCTGGACGGGGTTTTGAGTAACCTGGTCTGGTGGGAGATGGCCCTGCCAATAGCAGGGAAGTTGGAACAAGATGACCTTTAAGGTCCCTTCCAACCCCTTAACTTTCCATGCTTCTATTAATTCTGCTTCACTTTATAAAACAGGGGAGGACACAGAATGTGATGGTAGCACAAAGAGCAAAACAATTCCAACTGCAGCATACAAGGAACATTTTAATGAGGCACAGGCATTTTTCCTGCTGACTAAATAGGTCTCCAGCTGACTAGCACAGCATTGACAGCCTCCACAGAATACAGGTGTTCTCCACCTCTGGCTTTAGCCAGCGTAAAAGGACCAGTACAAGGTCAAAGACAAAATGTGCTTTCTGCATTTTGGCAGAAGGTGATGCTTGTACATAGTAACTTCTGAACTTCGTTATGTGTAGCTGCTCCTAGATTTTTTTCCTCATTACCCATCCTCTCCACCCCTGTTCTCATGTTTGCAGAGTTTGTGCTCACTACCTCTTTGAAATAAAGGGGATTATTAGAATTTAAGGCCAGAAGCAACCCTAAAATCACATAGGCTGACCTTCCATACATCTTAGATGCTTGTAACTATCCACATACCAGAGCTCTGGGTAACGGTGTCCAGATGGAGCTTGTTTTCAAAAAAGTCTTGAGGATTAAAAATTTACCATTTGTTGAGGAATTTTGTTCCCCAGTTAATCAATGCTGCTGTTACCGATAATATCACTCCGTTTGTTTAAAATTAACATTGGCTTAAGCTCCAAGCCACTGTTTCTTGTTACATCATTCTCAGGTACTTTACAGAGCTGTTACCAGGCTGGCATTTTCTCCTTGTGGAGATACTTAACACTTGTAACATGCCACTTCTCATTTTTATTTATTTTAATACTTGTATGGAGTGTATTTTTTAAGCTTTTCAGCATCAGGCATGTTTCCCAATCATTGATTCATTGTTAGGGTTCCTGTCACCAGGTTTTTTAACTTTTCAGATGCTTTAACAATTTGCATAGTAATTGACATTTTACATTCTTTCTCTTGCATAATACTTTCAATATGCGTGCCAAGAGTTTCACACTGACTGTCCTGTTGCTTTCTTTGTCCTCTACTACCCCAAAATGGTTTTCGGTTCTGTGCTCCCCCTCATACCCTGTCCATTGCTGTAGATAGCTTTCTTCTGTGATAATCTTGGTTTATTTAGCTGTACTATTAAAAGCAGAAAAACAACCCACACAAGACTTATATCTCTAAGTATGGGTCCAGATTGCTGAAAAACCCCAGTGTCTTGTAAAACTCCTCTGTTTTAATCTTTATTCTGTTTATTGTTGCCGTGCTGGTGACAGAGTAAACAGCAGTGATATGCTCCTTGTCTCTTTTCTTTATTCTTTATGTTACCAGGTTTTGCACTAAGCTCACAGTGAAACCTGAAAGAGAACCCAGGAGCAAAAGGACCTGGTCTCATTTTCCATTCTCCCATCTTCCTAACAGAATGACTAAACAGTAAGAGGAGCAATGCCCTGGTCCTAAAAGGTTTATCCACAGATACGATCTGCTGCCTTCTTACTCTACATCCTGCTACAAGCATGCATGGGCCTAGAATTTTCTGTTTTCCTTTGTCACATGTTCACCACTCTGCACTGTCTGAAACCAGCATAGAAAGGGTTCTGTGTCCCTTTGGAATAAAATAATTAATTCTAAAAACCAGCAGTTAGTGTTTGCTTTCGATTTGTAGCCCTAATATGTGCATATGTGGCCAATTTTTGTATTAATCTGAAGGATTAATTCTTTCCACTTTAGGTAGGTCTCTAAGGACTAAGCTGTATTTTAAGGGTTTTTTTTTTTTTCTTCCCTCTTTATAGAGATTTTGAAACAGAGTCTGGAAAAGTTTAAACACACACAAACCCAGTGGCATTTATTGAGCGTGAGTAATTTCAGTTATTTAATTACACCCAAGGCAATTGGCAACCAATGGAACTGATGTGTCTGAAGTTTTGTTTATTGATGCCCTTTCAGGTAGCCAATAAAAAAACATTTCAATAGGCCTGGGGCAAAACTTATTTAGAAAAAGAAAGGGAGAAAGAAGGACAGAAAGTGATCACTAGAATAGACACTGCTTTGGCGGTATGTTTGTTATATAATTCTACAAGGTAGAGCATATATCCCTTCTACACAACATCACAACATCTTCAGATGAAAAAACTCATGTGGGAAAGAACACACATGAAACACAGTGTGAAAATAATGTGTTCTCTTCTCAAATGTCTTTCTGAGAGTAGTCTTGTGGCACAAACGGAATGATGACACAAACAGCCACAGCCTCCAGTTTGTGTCGAGCCTTGCACACAGAAAGGAACCAAATTTCTGGTGTGCTGCAGGCGCACCTGCCGTGCTCCTCATGGTCACCGGGCTGGTCACAGGGTTCAAGAGCAATTTCACTGCATCATGTGGCTCTTACCTCAGAGAACTTACTGGATACTTAAACATACCAGCAGCGCCACACTATCAGATATTTCTGCTGCTGGGGAATGTTCTGTGCTCCACTGAGATCACTGGTGACGCCACGACTCCTTGATAACCTGATTCCCAAAACACCAGGGGTAGCAGAGAATCCATGGATGCATCCCAGCTGCTACTCAAATGGAATTTTTGTGAAGACTTTTAAGAATTCACAGAATAGGTTGCTCATAGATGTCAAGCTAGTTGCAACTTTCCTGGAATTAAAGGATTCTGTATGGGTAATCACAACAAAACAAAAACAAAAGTAGGAAGACAGAAGTCAGTATTACAGAAAATTTTATATTTATACTTCCTTTCAGAGAACAGAGCTTAATAAACCTTGCAAAGTTCAAAATATGAACAACAATAATACAGAGGTAAAATATATCTGTTTTTAAATAGTTTAAATACATACTTGAAGTATCCTATAAGTGAAATAAAGACCTCCATCAAAAATTGTTCTATTGGTCTAGATGAATAAAGAAACTTCCTTATAGCTTTTTCATTTACAATGACACTTACTATTTTCATAACAAAAAAAACCCCTAGAAGTGGCTCTAACACTGCCATTGTTTGCAGTATTAGGTGTTCTCTGGAAAGTGATCCTGCAAAGACCCTGCGGTTTCTAATCAGGAACAATTCCAACAGATACTGATTGAGGTCAGTGTATCTTACACAAGATGTTGATGCTAGCAACCCTTTCAAGCCTCATTTCAGCACATCTGTTTCTGATCAAAACACATAATCTCTTTGTGTATTAATGTCTCCTGTTAGCCTTTCTGTTCATCACTCTGAATATGCTGTGGGGACTCAGTTGGCATGAAATTAAGCAAACCTGTCTACACCCTTTCTCCTCTTGCTGCTTACCTTGCCTTGTTTCTCCATACCTACATGTAATTTAAGAAGTACATTGATTAGAATTACTGTCTTAGTAAACTCTTATGTTGCAGCTATTCTATCCCAGAAAAGCATGGATCTTTTCCACAGATGTAAATAAATATTGTGTTTTGGAGGTGTACACAGTCTTATAGGAAAAGGTAGCATTACATCACCTGGAGTCTTTCAAGAATAAGTGCCAAGCAGAGCATCCTAGAGTGGCTATTTTAGCCAAATTTACTTCCTGGACAACCTGTTACTTCATCCTTTCCTCTCCTAAGGAACAAGTAACAAGGCAGATCATATCTGCTTGCTTTTTAGCAGAATCAGAATTGCCAACATTTTATATTCAGTGTGTTATTGAAAATAATAAATCTGTGGCAATACTTTAGGGACAATCAAGTAAACCTTCAAAACACAGCCCTTGTTTCAAAATAAAAGCTAACAGTGAATAAATTATTTTCCAAGGTGTTAACTATGAGTGCTCTTCTACCTTCTTCAGAACCATGTAGCACAGGGTGTCAGCAAAGATCTTAGAGTTAGAAAAGCCAACAGTCAGTCTGAGATCACTAAAATTATTGTACATTATTTTGAACTCTTTGATTAAACCAATTTTAAGGAACAATTCCATATACCCTTTACTATGGTCATGAAAATGTAAATCTTGCAAAATTCCAAATAATCATGATCTTTCCTTACTAGACCAGAGTTCTCCCCCAAAAAACAGATAGTGCTAAACATAATAGTTCCGTTTACAGGTCTGTTCACCTGCTGAAATCATCTATCACAGACCTTGGCAGTCTGGGGAGCTAGCCTACATTATTCCAATTTACAAGAATGAAGATCCAAGAAATTGCAGAACTGTTACTCTAACCTCAGTACCTGGAAAATTATGGAGAAGATCATATTGGATGCCCCTGAAAGGCATTTAGAGAACAATGAAACAATGAAATCATCGAGCACAGTTAAAGGGAAAGTCTTGTCTAAGTAATCTGATGTCTTTCTGCTGTAACATCAGCTGCCTTGTGGGTGAAGGAAAGACAGTCAGTGAAGGTTTTCTGGATTTTAGTAAGGCTTTCAATGCTGTTTCTCACAGCATCCTTCCGGACAGGCTTCCTGGAGAGTCGGTGAATGCCACAAGCATTTTAGTTTGAGAAACATTTGGACTATGCCCTTAATAACCTGCTTTAACTTTTGGTTAAGTTTGGCCTTGATAATTGCCAAAGGGACCTTCCAACAAGAATGATTCTATTCTAATTTTAAAAGAAAATTCAACTGTATTTCAAGCATGAAAGAAACCTTGAACTGCATAGCCTCATGAGACAACAGAAGAGGAGGTGAATGCTGGCCAAAAGGTCATCTGTTCTTGGACCCACTTGAACGGGCTAACTGAGGTCAATGAGTTTGGACAGTGTCACTGAGAGTAGGATTTACCTCATAAAAATGCAACAGCTGTGGGCTGTTTGTGTTACATAATAACCCTTTAGATAAACCTGTTAGAAAAAGTCACTCTTAAAAATACAGTCATTTATGGTAATGACTACTTTCCTAATACCCTATTAGCAGTGCTGCATTCCTCAGCATGTTATCTACGTAATCATCTAGAAGAATGTCCCAGACAGTTCTGCATGAAATTCCAGTTCCTGCTGGGCAGTGGGGTGCTTTTTAGATATCTGAATAAACAACTTTGGTGTAACATGAAATGTGAACTGATAGCACTTGCCTTTCCCTACGTCAGGAAAGCAGGTATTGCTGAAAAAAATACTGTGCATTTTCTAACAGTATGTGCATAATCTAATGGTACTTAATAACTGAAAAATGAATAATCAAAATATATACGAGAATTTAAATTAATAAAATACTGGGGAAAATCAACATAGTCTTGTTTTTAATGCATATGAGAATGATAATATATTACCCCTTAAGATATAGTCAAAGTTTTCAGTCAACATAGATCTACTAGGGGACATGAGATAACCAAAAGGAAATCTCTACCCTACAAGTTATAAGGTTGAAAATAAGGAGAGGTAGAACAAGTTATCCAAGGCCGTTCAC
Organism: Hirundo rustica; assembly: GCF_015227805.2. NCBI lineage: Eukaryota > Metazoa > Chordata > Aves > Passeriformes > Hirundinidae > Hirundo > Hirundo rustica. The sequence goes on along the minus strand of NC_053451.1, from coordinate 29,335,190 downwards.
TAAATTAAATTTCAAGATTACATGATGATTTGATGATTTCCTTTTTTATTTTGTGAAACTAGGGTAGCATAGCCTTGGCCACACTGTGACACAACAGCAGCTCACTCAGTGCCCTGTCAGAGAATGACCAGTGACATGTACAATGCAGAAAGATGACAGAGACCTCTTAAATGCCAACATCAGGATCGGATCCACTCGTGGATACAACTTAGATAAACACTCAAGTATCTAAGGCCGTGAAGTGTGCTTGATGGGGAGTGGTGTCCTGTGAACCAGCACATAACAGCACTGATGATGGGAGAATCTGCGGAACATTTTAACTGTCCCTTTCCTGGCAGAGCTTCACCTGGAGAATCTTGTTCAGCAGGTCTCTTGCATCTCCCACTGCATACAGGAGATTCATGCTGCTGGACATTGGTATGAACGTAACCTACCTTACAAAAAAAAAACCAAACCAAACCAAAAAAGCTAAAAACACAAACCACCAAAAACAACAACAAAACCAAAACAAAACAAAACAACAAACAAACAAACAACAACAAAACCACCAAACACCTAAGGTCTAGATTTTTCTGCACTTTCATTTTTCCACTGTAGAAAACTTACTGTTCTAGAAGCAAACTGCATTTCTTAAGTTAAGCAAATTTTGTTTTTCTTGACAGCTTCTCTGATTTCTTCCACTATGTGAAGGACAGGATCCACCTACCTCTTCATTCTCATTCATTGTTTTAGAAAATCTTCCCTTTCCCAGCTTCTAATCTTCCTAAACCAAACAATTTAAACACTGTCTCATGTCACATTTTCTTTACGCTTTAAATAAGTATCCATTCTTATATTCACCTCATTTACAGACTGGGACAGGAGAAAATTTTTTGGAGGATGTTTTCTCTGTAGCCATTCACTTGTCTCATTCAGCTTGTGGCTGCTTCCAGACCTAAGCATTACATTATTCCCATTGTTATTTTTTTCCTAGTCTTAAATAGACCAAAATTTTTAAAAATTAAGTTGTTAACAATGGAAGTATTCTAACATCCCACCCCTTTCCTCTTTTCAGGCACATTCCATTAATTTCATTATTTGCTTTGAACAGTTCATTAATTCAATGTCATTAATTGGTAATAGAGTAGGAGGGCTTAGAGGAAAAGTTTCCAGTTGCGAACTTTCTGGTTACTGTACAATTACAGGTCCTCTGGACTTCAGTTCCTGAGCCAAGACATTACTGCCTCCATGTTCATGAGCTCCTGGGGTGCAAGCCTTAATCATGATTAAGTCAGATGCAATTACAGTATGCACACCCTAGGACTTAATAAATAGCTGATTGAGCCAGTCCTGTGATTCACCTGTTTGGCCACCCACAGGAAATAATCATCCACATTGCAAGTATTCAGTTTCCCCAAATACCTTTCGAGAACAGGGTCCACAGCAGGTACGATGATGGGATTACGAAGGTTTTTTTATCCTGACAATAGTTCAAGTTTTTTTCCCTCTGGTTTCAGTCTGAGCACCCAGATATAGACCAGCAGCTCACCTTGATCACCCCCTCTCTCTCCTAAACGTTGTTTCAGAAACACAGATGCTAAGGTCCCTATGCTATGGATCCTGAAAATTAGTCACAGTGATGATTGTTATGTGTAGCTCCCTGCAATTAAGGATGAGATTCTCCTCAGATAGCTAAAGCTCACAGGAACAAGTTTGGTGCCCATTCATTCACCAAGCAGACTGCAGTGGTAGTCCCTTTGCCAGCCTAATTTCAAATGTTTGTCTGTCTCCCACCTCACAGGATGCCTCTGCCAGAAAAGGATGCCAAAAGCCTGGCAGCAGAGCGAGATGGATCGGATCAGCAGTTGATATGCTCTGTCTTGGGATGCAAGAGCACACCACTGGGGTGGGGTGGGCAGAGCAGGAGGGCTCAGCCTCACCCTTGCCTGTGCCCCAGGCATGCAGTCATCTGTACCTCCTTGTGCTGGGTTTAATTCATGTTCAGCTCATAACAACACATCAAGAGCCCACCCAGCTGAAAACAGGTATTTTTCTCTGGTTTCTTTTCTGCAACAAGCTCAGATCTCTTCTTCAGCTTGCAGCACAGCAACACTAGCATTAGTGCTGGTACAAGGAAGGTGATAGGGCAAACGTAGGTGGGTTTGGACACAGGGAGGAGATTTCTGCTCACAGTAGCACTCAAAGCACATAACCTCATCTAACTGTGGCCACATAAATTCAGCCTCACTAAAAGGCCAATACAACTTTTCATTGGCTGACCTCCTACCTCTAGGACCTTACATGGGCATGATCAAACATTCCTGTTTTACTCTTCTCCACAGTCACACAGTTTTAAGATGCTTTAAAAATTTGTCCCTCTCCATAAATATTTCAGCAGAGAAGAGACAGAGATGATATGTGATAATGACGGGTGTGACACACCAAATTTCGGGTTGCAATTGGGCCAAAGTTCAGAGTATGGCTCCCTTAAGACCACAAACTATTAATGATGGCAAGAGATTCCTATGATCTCTGTTGAGCTTTCCCTCACAATTTGGAGCTGCTGCATTCTCAGTTGTCAAATTACCTATGCCATTAATCTGTAGCATCCTTTAGTTTGCTTTTAGCATCTTTGGAATGCCCATTTCTTAACACCCAATGATATATAAAAGGAAAAGCTGTTTCTGAGCTGTCTGAACACAGCAAGTTTAGGGCAGAAATACTGCCCTAAGGCTAGGGATAGTATACTAAAGAAAACAAAACAAAACAAAACAAAACAAAAATGAAACAAAACAAAAATGAAGCAAAATGCAGGAAACTACAGCAAGCTTTTTACATATATCTTTTGCTGCAGTGGGTTGATTTCATCCAGACACCTGACCTGAGTCCTGTCACCCTGTAAAGTATCTAAAAAGAGCTCCATAGCAGCCCATGATATTTAGGCAAGGCCATCTCCATGGTTCTGTGCCATTCTCATCTGAACTCAAACCATCACCTCCATCTCTTCTTCCCACTCATGTGTAAATGGCACTTCCTCTGTTCCACCTGGGATAAGACTACCCCACCTAAGGTAAGACTACCCAAGTGGGAATCATGCTTCTGCAGGAAATGTTGGTGCAGAAGAGTGGCAGGGAATTGCAACACTTGGCTAAGGATGCAACTTGGCTGAGTTCCAGGGACAGACAGCCTGATGGAGTGTTGCTGAGTGAAAGACAGCAAGCACACACCTCTCTCCCAAACTACTTCCTCTTTTAAAGAGAGGCAGCTTTCTTCAGAGGCTGTAAGAAATCTACTGTGCTTCCCATAGTCTTATTTATACTCCATACAGGACTTTCAGAACGTATTTGCAGCTGTAGATTTCAAAGATAAACAGCAGATTTATAAGAGTACCGAATATTGTCAGGGACTCCAATTTACCTCCACTGCTTTCCACTTACTTTCTCTTTCAGGTTTATTTTGTCCCTGTCTGCAGAAGCACGGACAGTATTAATAACAGGAGAATGTGAAGGTTTGCTTCAATCTCTTCTGCTTAAATTTCCAGGCAAATTTCTCTTGTGTCTCTTTCTGGCAACAGCAATCCCATCTGCACATGCTTAAAACTCAGCCCTGGGTAACAACTGCCCGTGGTTTTCTGCTGTCTTAAGATGTTCTTTTCCTCTGTTTGAGCCATCAAAACCAAAGTATATCAACAGAGGGACTGAAAAGAAGCCATCTTTATAAGATCTCTTTAATGCTGATTTCTGTTATGCCTACTTAATAATCCCTGCAGGTACTTGCTATCCCTGAATGAAAATTTCATCATGCTATTATCAGCAATAAAGAAACATGTGAGGGCCCAGGATTCAGGCTGTCATCTCCTATCTCTCATACTCCTCAGCTGAATGAGCATGCAAAGCACACCAACCCCAAACTGATGTGTGAAGTTCAGTTAGGTTGCAGGTCTCCTGCTAAAAGGACATAACAAAGCCACAGCATCATCCAGCAGTCACCATAAACCAAGGGTGGCAGCTTCATTCTCTAATCATGACCAGAAATCAAAGAAAACTTGTTTATATTTGTAAAGCATGAGTTGGAATGATTGTAATCTGCTGCAAGTTTGGCAGGCTGGCTTGAGCAAGGTCTCTGGGTTCAGTGTGTCTGCTGAAGTGGATAAGGATAAACCCTATGAACTCAGAGAGTCTCACTACCCCTGTGGACATAAGACAGATTCTTTGCTCTCAAAGGAATTGCCTGGTGAGAGGGAGCTGTACATGGACAAGTGTGAGAACCTCAGTGCCTGGGAACACAAACCTCTGTTGCCTCCTTGCATCTGGGGCAGTCAGGATGAGGGGTCTGTCTTTGTCCAAAGAGATGCATGAAAGGGCAGGGAGAACTTCTGCAACTCAGTATTGTATAACTGCCTGTCATGACCCTCACGTGAGGGTCTTGAGAAGTTCAAGTTCAGGTTAGGTAGGAATGTGTGTTGACACAAGCAAACCTAATTTATGTTTCACTGTTCTGTTGATGGTTGTGACCAGGCTTTCCTTTAGGGAAGCAATGATGCTTGTGTTCTCAGGATCACTTAAGAGAAATATCAGACAAACACAATTTGGTTTAGTCCTCTTAGTTGAAGAATGGTCCCTTGAAAAGCGATTAAATATCGAGGGTCTGACTTTTGACCAGGAGAAGGCCTAGAAGTGGTAAAGTCCTGTCCTGCCCACTCAGAACAAACTATCTCACTCCCTCACAATCCTTTAGGTACTTTGAAAAGCTGGCCCATTATCTTTACTCAGAAATGTCTATTTCTTGAAGTTCAGTCAGAGCCTCCTGGGTTCCAGATTGTGCCTACTACCTTATCCTGTTGCTATGCACCACTGAAAAGACCCTGGCTCTGTCCTCTTTGTATCCTTTCCTCAGATATTTGTGCAGATTGATGGATCCCCTCCAGAGCCGCCTTCTCTCCAGCCTGAAAAGTCCCTGCTCTCTCAGTCTCTCTTCATACAAGGGATGCTCCTGTCCCTTAATCATTTTCATGTCCCTTTGCAGGACTCTCTCCAGTGTGTCCATTTGTACTGAGGAGTCCAAAACTAGACACTGAATTCCAAGTGTGGCTTCACCAGAGCTGAGCAGAAGGGAAAGACCATCTCCCTTGACCTGCTGGTAATGCTTTGTCTAATGCAACCTTTTTTGTGGCAAGGGCACATTGCTGGCTCAAGGTCAACCTGGTGTCCAACAGAACCTCAAGGTCCTTTTCTGCAAATCTGCTTCCCAGCTGGTGGCTCCCAAGACATATTGGTGCATAGGATTGTTCCTTCCCAGGTGCAGGACTTGGCACTTCCCTGTGTTGGATTTATGAAGATCCTGTCAGCCTATTTCTCCAGCCTGCAGAGGTCCCTCTGGATGGCTGCATGCCCTGAAGTTCATCTGAGCCCATCCAGAGCACACTGTATATATCCAGTAGGATGGACTGAGGAAAAGATGTTTCTTTTTCTTACCACACCATTGTACTTCTCTCCGGTGTACGCCACAGTGACATTAATGTGACAGCAGCTGTGCTGCCAAGTACAGCTGTTTCCTTGGGCAGCTCAGCTCTGTATCTCAATTCCATCTTATACAAAATGGGAGCAATAACAGTAAATTTTATTTGTCTTAGTGTGACCAATTAGCTCCCAATCTTCAATGATAATCGCAAATACTACTATGGTAAATTACCTTTATGTTCTCTGTATTTTCAACTCTCGGTATGCAGGTGATGTAGGAAATGCTAAAGACTTATTGTGCATGGCAAAGGAGAATTCTTTACATATGGAATTTGCTGTGATGAACTATTGCAGGGGGTAGGAAGATTATACTTTGTCCTGGCTTTAGCAGTGCATGTTTAAGCCTAAGTGGGCTATGGTCCTATCTCTTAACACCTACACTAACAAGAACTTTCTCTCGATCGTGAGTTAGCTAGCCTTATATGAAGATTTACTCCTGCATTTCCATTTTCTCCCTTCCCTTCATTATACAGCCAAGAGCAAAAATTTGGTATTTCACAAATATATATATACAGCAAAAAAAATTTGGTATTTCACAGAATCATAAAGTCATAGAGTGGTTTGGGTAGGAAAAAATCTTAAAGATCATCCAGTTCCAAACCCCCTGCCATGAGCAGGGATGCCTTCCACTAGAGCAGGTGCTCAAAACTCCATTCAACCTGGCTTTGAATGCTTCCAGGGATGGGGAATCCACAATGTCTCTGGGAAATCTCAACACCTCACAGTAAAGAATCTCTTCCTAATATTTAATCAAAGTCTCTCTTTTTTAATTTAAAACCATTCCCCCCCCCCCCCCCATCCTGTCATTATCTGCCTGTGTAGAAGGTGACTCATGGTTTTTGGGGTTTTTTTTTAACAGGCTTTAAGTACTAAAAGGCTGTAATGAGGTCTCCCTGGAGATTTCTTTTTTCCATGCTAACAACCCCAGCTCTCTCAACCCATCTTCATAGAAGAGGTGCTCCATCTCTCTGGTCATCTTTGTGGCCCTCCTCCCAGACCCTTTCAACAAGATCTGAGAATGCTGATTTTATTATTTTCTTGTTCAGACATTTTAGAGTGCAATTCAGCTTTGGGAAGCAAACCCTAAATATGGAGGATACAAAGAACTTCTCTACTTACAATCTACTCTTTGGCAGAACAATCTCAGACACAACATTTTTATTTGAAAATTAAAAATGTCTAGCTCCACGTTAAGTGTTATTTTACAAATTTAACCTGAAGTCTAAGAGGCAAGAAATCTTGCTTCATGTTCTTCATCCTATAAAATAAAGCCTTGTAAAGTGTGATATAAAAACAACTAAATATACTCAGTTGTGGTGGTTTTCAAAATTATATAATAATGGATCTCCTCCCTGAGACCTTCCTCCCTTGCTGACATTTTAAAGCGTGGAAATAACAAATATCTCAAGTAAGCAACTCCTGCTGCTTTCTGAAGTAGCATTCTCATAGTCAGTTGAGGATAAGGAAAGAAATTTGAGATAATGAAAAATACAAGGGTAATGGTGGGATTTTGATGGAAGAAAGAAAGAAAGAAAAAGGCCTTCAGAAAGGGGAACATACTTAGTGAGTAAATAGAACTGAAGACACAGGCCAGAAAAAAAATCAGAAGTAAAAGAGCTCCCAAATTCTGAAGAAAGAAAAGAACAAACAAGACCAAACAAACAAACTGAATATTAAGAGGAAATAAACCTGAAAATCAATGTAACTACAGTCTCTCATTTAGTCTTTAGGGAGCTGGTTTTAAAGTATTAGAAATTTTGATCTCATTTGGAAGGGGGTCACTTACAGAAAATAATACCCTCATACTTGTAGAATAATATTCTGAGTTAGAACTGAGCTACCACAGGTCCAGCAGTTTCCAGTAAGTGCTCTTGACATGTTAAAAATCCCTTCTGGATTTCTGATTGAAAAGCAGCCCTAATGCTGAGATCTGGAAGCATTCAGTACATACTGCAAATGAGGCTACTGAGGTCAAAGCGGATGGCAGATCTCCAAAGCGATACTGAGGCAAGCAACAGAGTTGAACCTCTTTTGTTTCCTGTAACTACAACTTATCTGAAGTGCAAATATGAAATAAATGGACACTTTCACTGGAATCTCAAAGATGTCTCCTGTTCAGATGTGTTGTTCCTCCATGTAAAAAGGGCAAATACAATAAAGCTCCCTTAGAGGGAAATTGAAAGGAAACCATGAATTGTTAAGTTTTATGTAGTATTTCAATGCTGTTGTAGTTCTGATTCAAATGCAGCTGTCTAAATATTTACCATTATATAGAAAAGGCTCCCAAGTGGGTGAAATTCCTTTTAAAAAGTAGACTACTTGCAGAGAAATCAAAGTCAAAATGTACACCTCTAACTATTTCTCCTTTCAGAGGTCATAAAAATCACTAACCTGCAGCCATTATTAATTTAGACTAGTCACACATGCATGTTTAAAAAGCAAGAAGTATCTTATCACAGGGACATCCTGCTAAACGAGTGCTAAGAAAAGAAATTTCCTTGCGGCATAACTCTGCAGGGGCAGGCATCCAATGTAAGTGGCAGACATCTGTATGTCACTAGTCAGAGAGCCAGCAAGTTCACTGTAACTGAGAGAGGCACTCCAAGCAGGCTGAATTCCTATCTGGAGCAGTCTTCCACTATGGACCATCGAGAAAACCTGATATTGAGCAGTTGCCTAAAACTTACATGATTGAAGTTCAGGGAAACCCACTGCCTGATGTCAGAAATTAACTGAGCAGTTTTGGTTGGAATCTAAAGCAGATGGCCTCATGTACAGAAATATGTCTGGTTTCTGTTGCCATTGCTTGTGTGTTTTTCATGATCCTGCATTGGTTTATGAGATTTCTTTATTTGTTACTGCTTGTATGATTAATTTAAAGTTTGATAAGTTTGTGAACAGGACTATATGGTAATACAGTCTAGTTACAGAGAAGAATCAACCTCCATGACCCTTCCTGGCACACAGTGCATACAATTTAGCACCGCTGACTCTTTCACCCCTCTGCACTAACAAAAGAAAAGGCTGACATACCTCCCAGCTTGAAAACAAGCTCTAAATATAACAATATTAACAAATGCTGCCATCACCTGTATATAAGGAATGAAGGAAAAGCATTTTAATGTGTTCTTCAGTTGCAACATGCTCCTGAACAAAGAGCCTTTAGACAAGACGAATACAAAGGGTCTGTTGGAGGAAACAGCCCCACTTGAGCACATTGTTAGGACATCACTGCTCTAAATAGAGAAATTTATTCACTTAGTTATGCATCATTTGCATCATTTGCCTCATACATCTGGAAGCTGATAGCCATCAGTGGCGTCTGTAATTTTGCTATTATTAAAATTTAAGATCTGGTTGTAGAAAACAATAGAATGCATATTGCTTGAAGATTCCATGCAGATGGAGTTGTTGTCCGAATGAGAAACAACACCACTACAGATTGCTTGTATGTCCAGTGGGAAAAACAATCTCAAGAAAGAAGCAGTTGTAAACAATTTGGATATTTAGGGACTGAAGAGAGCATTGTCAACCTGGAAAATTGCCACCTGGAAAACTGCCACAAAAAAACTTAACCCTACCTGCTGCTCCTGGAAAATGACAAATTTCTGCATTCAGTCAGATGCTGTGGTACAGGAAATGCTCTTTTCTAATGAGTGTGCCAGTCAGTCTTATTCTAGATCAGCTAACTCTCCACAAAGCACCAAATTAAAAATATCAATAAAACTGGACCATATGACATTGCTATAGAAGGTCATGATGGGAAGAGACTTCTGTGGTCGGAGCATGTAAGAACAAAGGGAAGTGCAATTTCCTCTGAGGTCCAGTAGTATTTTCTTGTGCAATTTTGGACAGTATTTAGTTTGAACATTTAAGGGTCTTCAAATCTTGTGTGCCTGATTTGAAAGTAAGCTCTCTCTAAACTGTGGCAATTTTAAATGACTCTTCATTTCAACTCCTTGAATTTGACTATTGCTAGGATGAATAATTATGTTCTATTCCATAGGATATGTCAAGTATTTTGACATCTTGCATGGTTAAGGATATAGAAATGTAAAATGTTAATGGCAACTCAACAGTCAATATAAATTGACAGGAAACTGGATGAAGGCCTGTTATATATTGCACACTCCTGAAACCAAACATGAGGAAGGTTTTCAGCTGAACTGACCACATGAATTGGTCTTCCAGACCAAGATGCAATCACAAATTGGGAGCATATGCCCAGCATTGTACATCTGCATATGCTTCCACTTATTAAGGAAAGCTTTTACCAGAACAGCCAGGGAATAGGAGCTCTATAGTACAGGACTTTTGATGAGCTTCATCTGTTGCCTAAAAGTACCAATTTTGACATTGTTCTTTTAGAGACAGATGCTGCAGAAGAGTTGTGTGTTTAGCTAAAAGCTCAATGTTTTCAAGATGTTTTACATTTACAAAGCAACTTCTGTCGAAGGTATGAAAGACAGAAATAGGGAGAAATGTAAACCCATGGTCTTCTCTATTCCATTCTTCTATTACCCCTCTAAATAGACGAGCAGAATCAGCAGCCACCTCTTTATACATAAACACAAATTCTATTCTCTCTTTCTTCCCACACTTAACTTCAAAGTTAACTTTGCAGTTCTGAGTCCTAATTTGCTGAATTTACTAAGTGCATTTAATTTCTCCTTTTTTATTTTTTCCAGTTCAACTTATTCATTATTATTCTGCAGCATTCATATTTTCCTCAGAGTAGACGCTTGATTCATATGTTGTTTCTCTTTGAAGCAGGGAGATCTGAATACTAACATGGCCCAACATGAACAGGTACTGGAAATGTCAACTATAATTTGACACTTTATGAAGTAAATTAGGCAGCTATTATGAGAAAAGGCTTTTAATCTGACACCACTCAGCTAAAAGCATCATTGAGATATAAAGGTATCACTAAAAGACTGCCACCAGACTGATATTCACCTTTCAAAAGTACTGGAAGGAAAATATTATTACAGAAGTTGAAAGTGAATTAATACACACGAGTGTGCACACATGAATATACACAGAGTGGCAGGCACACAAATATGAATGAGGCCAAAGCTCAGAGTCCTTTATATGCCTACCTAGAGGACATTTGTTTTTCTAATCTTCTGTGAGGAAATTGCTGTCCCTAGTAACCACTGTGGGAATAGCTAGGAGTCATTGTCCCCCCTGCATGATCAATAGCTTTTCTAGCTTGCATTTTTCTGTTTCATTCCATGTCCTCGTGGCCACTTCTCTGTCTGTAATGAGAAATTAGAGCTATTTTTTCCTCCTACCTTCCTCAGCTTGTGCAGGACTTTTTCATCTCTGCATTCTTAGGAGTCACTGAGTTCATAGGGAGAAACATAAATAGGGTATCTGTCTTTAACCTCTGCTATCTTCTTCTTTTATCTTTAAGACTTTTTAAGGTTAAGGCAAAGCAATACTTCACACAGTGTCTGGCAGACCAGTTACTGAGGACTGTTGTTTTCATCTATTTATGCCTTAAGCAGAAAACAAAAAGAAAAAGGCTTGGCAAAATCTAATGTGCAATGTATTGGATCCATCCTCATGCCACAATGTTTTAGGGTTTCCTGTCACATTTGCTACATGTCTCTGGGAAACATCTCTCTCACATATGTACTGGCAGTCTCTGAGCTGGGAGAGGATAATAGGATTCAGCCATGGGCTGGCCAAGGATGCTGATCAGGAAAAACCCAACCACAAATGGAAAATTCAGAATGTCTCTTAATCCCATTCACTTGGATCTCTTCTATGCCAGGATTTCAGTATATATTAATTAATGAAAATAATTTGCACTCCTATTCTAGTAGATATGAGAAATGTTGGACCAAACAAATCATTGATTCTTTCCTTTCTTTTCCACCCTCTTATATTGAGTTGTAGCTTGAAAGGGTAAAAACCGCATTTATTTTCTAAGTACTGGATACTTTTGATAATGCCTGGAAGCCCCCAACATTGTTCTATTAGACAATAAACAATGTGAAACAATGTCTATTGTCCTGTGTATTGTCTGACAAACAGAAGAAGAAATGGTTTCTGGAAAGGAAAATTGTCAAAGATTAAGCCACACAGCACTGGAAGAACGGGAATAATTGAAACCACATATTCAGATGGAATAATTCTCGTGCTTTCTGAAATGAAAAATAAATCATGCACACAGCTCTGAAGCAAGCTTAAGGGACTCTAAACAGATTTCTCCAAGCTGTCCTTTCAGCTATTACAGAAAATATTTCGTATGTTCTTCGTTGCTTTGATGAGAAAGAGTGAATGCTGGGAGTTAGCAATGCTCTGTTGTCTGTAGCAGGAGCTCATCCTCACTCTGTTGGCATGTCTACAGAAGTGGTTTCCCTTTTTGCGATAGTCAAGCCAAGGCTGAATGCACTCCAGTCCTTCATCACCATTCCAATGACAGTTCAGCCACTGATGTGGAACAGACCTTCACTTACTCATGCATAAATATCCCATGAAACTCATGACTCCTCCAAGGCTAATGCAACTCCCTACCCATGACACACTCCACTTGTTCAAGGCAAGATTAAGGCAAAATGGACGGTGGACCACAGAGGCCTTTCCTTTGTTCTTTCTCAGACTGTGATGTTTTACCCGTTTAAATTACCGAACTCATACATCCTGTGTGTACGAAATGAAAGACGGAAATTTGAGGCAGTGACTTCATGTTCGGTGTCAAAATTTATCACTCCCTGCAGGTCTCTGATCACCTGTGCAAACAGTGTTCAAGGTGTTTTAGAAGGAGAATTCACTCCCAACAGTGATGATGGTACAGAAATTTTTCCTTATTTTCATGTTGGCATATAATACAGACATGATGTAAATTTTTGGGAATCACTTTCTCATTTCTCTCTCCTGTCTCTTTTATTTCTGTCTGTCTTCTATATCTCTGTTTCCAGTCTGATCATTATTTCTTTTCCTTCCCTTCCTCTTCTCCACATGAAGCAGCACGTTTATTAGAAATGTGGAATGCAAGAAAATAGAAAGATGGAATGGAGAAATTCTGGTTGTTCTAGTCAGACAGTTCTCTAAATCTACAGTTGTCCTCTTACAGTTAAAAATTGCATTTATGCTGTCTTGCACCTAACCCTCCAATTCAGAGCCCAGTTTCTAGGCTCAAGACTTGGAGATCAATTGCCCAGGCTTGCAGGCTTCTTGAATGACACCAAAATTCCTGACCTAAGTGACTTATCTTGAGGTTTTGAGGAGTCTACTTTTTTGACATTTTTTATAGATTTTAGAAAAAGATAACATCAAAACGTTTACTTAGGCTTAACTTTAACTTCATAAAACAATCTTGATGAAACACACTGAAATGAACTAGATTGGTAAATAATTTCTTTTTTGAAGAAATTTCTTTTCTTTTGATTGTCTCAAATTTGTCTTCTCAAGTGTAGATTTGAGCTCAGAAGTAAATTTTCCTTTACAATTAAAATTATTGCATTTTCAGTTTCACATTCACAAAGCCTTCTGAAAATATCGAGGTAATATTATAACTGCAGGGAACAAGGTAGTTTTCAAATATAGCAGTGCCTAAATGAAGCAACTACACCATGGGGCCCAATTTTAAACAGCATTTTTACTAAGTGGACAAATGTGAAATGGGGGAGTGTCTGACAACTTTGTGATGCTTTGGTGAAAAAAATGCCCCTTATTTACCTGCTAAAAGTTATTTATGACTATTTTTTTTTTCCTCATAAATCTGGATTGTGGGTTTTTTCAAACACTTTTCTAGTTGGCTGAAATGTAAAAATCTGACAAAATTATGAGACTTGGCAAAAAAAATATTGCGTAAGCTCCCAGTTTCTACAGGCAAATGTTTTGATTTACTTATCTGACATAATGAAGAGTTAGGGTAATGTTAGAGGCCCAGCATCTGACCTCTTTATCACAGTCTTCTGAGAGAGAGCCACAAAGGATTTTTTTTTTTTTTTTTTAAGTAGAAAAGCTTTAAATAATTGAGAGCTGCTCAGTTATGTGCCAGTCTAGAAAACATAACTTCAAATTTGAACAGGATATGAAAACCAAGAGCTGTAGCACTGCACCCCTCCAAGTGAAGGCCATTAACACAACGCAAGAATATACCTAGAAAATCATGTTTTGCACGTGAGATTTCCAGAGGAATCTAAGAATCCCTCCAGGTTTAAAAATACTTTAAAAATCTGTGCTGCCAGATTTTGGATAGTTGCATGTATGTCTTGTTGAAGAATGATGGAGATCAGGGTGCGTCATGCGCAGAAACATGGGGCCAAAAGGAGTTTTCAGTATTAGACAACACCTGTGCAAGTGATTCAGCCAGAAGAATGGGCAAATTTTTTAGTACTATTTTCAGATCCAAACAAAATAATATCTTAATAATACTTTCCTCGTAATTTTTAAATTCCTTTGTTTCTTTTCTTTTTTTTTTTTTTGAGTGATACTTAAGAATTGTTCTGAGAAGATTTCATGTAAATTAAATATAAGCAACGTAAGTATACTGTAACTTTGATGTTATATTGGTGATCTTCCTGGCACCTGCAGGAATAGAGTGGAAAGGGTTTGGTTCCCAACATGACGAATCACCAACATTTCCATTGCTCCCTTTGTAAACTGCCATAGGACACTTCCTTTTATATTCTCCAGAAGAGCTACATGTCATAGTATGAGTTTCATGTTCTTTTTCAGCTTCAAGTGTAACAGGACCTGGGCACCTTCCTGTTCATTGTTTAGAAATATTTATTACAGCAGTGTGTGGTGTTTCTCCCTGTAAAACCATCTCCAGTAATAGGATCTGAAGTCATCTTGGGCTCTGTTCCAAGTACTCTGTAAAATGAAGTTAGTAGGAAGCCACAGTAACTCGCAGCATTGCCTGTGTTTATGTTTTCTGCACTGAGCAATATGTGGAAAACCCCTGAACTTTCTTCAAACCATTTGCAAAAATACTTACTTTCAGTGAGGTTCTCACTACTTTAATTTGCCTACGGATGTTCAGCACAGTGTTATATCTGCAGACAACCTATTCAGCAGTGTGTGGTGGGAAGTCATGGGACAAAGTTAGAAAAGGAGGGGTTCCAACTGGATGTAAGGAAAAGGTTTTTAATTACAAGGACTGTTCAAAATTAGAAGAGATTTTCGAGGGCTTGCACAATTTCTTTCAAGCTTTCAGAAGCTTCCAAGATCAGATTGGAGAAAACCCAGAGCAACCTTGTCAGAACTCACAGGAGACCTCACTTTGAACAGGAGCATGGTCAAAATAAGTTCCTGATGTCCCCTCCAACCTGAAGTATTTGATGCCCTTAAGGACCTAGCTGTCTCTTCACAGAGACTGTGTCAAACAAAGCAGATTAAAAGTTACGCTACCTATGCTCTTTATCTCCTCCTTAACACAGGAAAAAGGTGGATATAGAGAAGATTCTCAGTTCTGTCCATGGGCTTCCCTCACTGTTTCTGGGCTCATGCAGCAACAGGGAAACAAAAGTTGAACCAAGCTTGTCTTCTTTGAAAGCTAAGTAATTTTTTTCTTATAGCTTTATGTTCTATGTCATGAAATAGTAATGAAATTTAGTATTCCATACTAAAAAGTTCTAACTTTTTAGTGCCAAAACCATGGATGAAACATCACTTGCAGGAAAGTTAAACAGTGGTTAGTCACTTCTGGATTTGTTTCATGCATTTGCTTTCCTTTTAATCACTTTAAAAACTCTCTTGTCCTTGCTAGATTTTGTTTTATTTATTGGCGTGTCGAACTAGTCAAGCAGGACTCTCACCATTGCTGACTACTTTTTTGTGTCACAGGGTTTTTCCCAGGTCTCAAAGGTAAAATATGCACGTAGGTGGCAAATGCAAACAGAGAAGGGTTACTTGTGTGCATACTGAAGTTGGCAAGTGAAGAAAATCCTCAGTGGTTACAAACAAGAAATTCTCACTTCTGTGTATGTTGGGGGTGTGTTTGATGTGACCAAAATGAATAGAAATACACTAACCACATGTAACAGGGTGCTTTATAAAGACAAATGTCCGCCCCTCTTCCTACTTCTTTCCCTAGCTTTTTTTGCGGAGCACAATATCATATTGTGTGGAATATCCTTTCCATCAGCTGGAATCAGCTGTCCCAGCTGTGTCCTTGCCCAGCTTCTTGTGCATCCCCAGCCTCCTTGCTGGTGGGGCATTGTGAGAAGAGGAAAAGACCTACAAGCACTGCTCAGCAACAGCCAGAACACCCCTGTATTGTCAACACTCCTTTAATCACAATTTTAAAACACACCACCATACAAGCTATTGTGAAGGAAACGAACTCTATCCCAATCAAAACCAGCATATTAAATTAATTTTCTGAATATATTATTGTGCAGGAATCCTAGATGGCTAAATGACAACAGAAGATACTGTGGAAGAAATCCGCAAATTAGTTGGCACAGTAATAATATGAAACAAGAGTCCAGCTCCAAAATTTCCAAACTCAGCACAGATGTCTAATGAAAAAATGTGAAACCCTGGAGAAATGATTTAAAGCAAACTGTACTAAGTACCCAGTTATCTTACATGCTTCTGTATCTTGTTTTCATACTCTTCATGCATGCCTGAAGAAAATACTCTGGAAATTGTCTGACCTTTTCTGTAAGTCTGAACTCTGTAGTTCTCAAAATGCTTTTGAATCTGCTAAGCAATTACCACAAAAAACAAAGATTCTAACAATAATGTAGTATTTTGTTTCACCCTGAACATAAGTTCAGGAGTAACTGGAGCTTCTGAGTTAAAAAAAGCAAATATGTTTTGCAGGAACAGAAGAGACCTTGGGTATCAGTGCCTTGAAAAAGTGATCATATATACACAGACCTTTAAATGGATTTCAGTGGCTAGGAGTCTGCAAAGATGATAATGAAAAACTGTATTGTAAATTGGTGATCTATCTAATTTCTGACCTTCAGCAATGTCACTCAGAATAACAAATCCATTGAAGGAGGGACATGTAGCTTTTTTCCCCATTGCTTTGGGAAAAAAATGCTTATGCCTTTGTTCTGACGGGCATCAGCATTTTATTATATTACTATAAACAGTCCCTACTACAGCAGATGCAGTTATGCCTGTCCTGATTTCAGGGGTTTTTAATTGGATTCTTTTACTTTTTGTTATGGGCTCATACTGACTGTACTAGTTTTCATACCTTTTGCACAGAGCTCAGGGCATGAGTGGAGGTGCTGCCCAGACAAGTAAATTCTAGGCTTCTTTGAATTGTAAGCTATGAGGGATATCTCACAAGTTTGAGATTTTTTCTGTATTTTAGCCCCAGGAAAATATCTTTCTTTAAAGTCTCATTTTCTAACCAGCTATGAACATTAGTTTCAGTGTTAGGTTGCAATGTGATGCTGAGAAGGGAATTTATTTGTGGCAGAGCTGCAAAACCCCCAAAAGCAACATGCACGTCTATCATATAATAAAACTAGGAGAAGTTTTGATTTTGTCTTTTCCTGTCAGGGAGTGGCTCCATACGAAAGAGTTTCAAAAGACAAATTGGCAGATTATCCCATACTCAAAGGACTATATGAAAGTATTTAGGGAAGGAGCGGCTGAAGTAGTGAAGAAAGAGAATGACAGAAAGAGAAAACTTCTTCCTTCCTTCCTTCCTACTAAAGAAAATCCATATATAGTGGCGTTTAAAATATGAAGACAAATATATATCTAGAGGAAGAACTCCATAGCATAGATCATCAAAACAGTTGTCAGGGCCACTTATGACCAACAACACAGACACAAATGTTGTAAACTAAAGGATCTATTTACTTAGCAATATCTTCTTACCAGTCAGTAGGAGAGATGGTGGCTCATAAGCAGGCACAATTAAATATAAAGATTTTATTAACTTAGCATTCAATTTTATGCCTGAATCTTTGGTCGCTTGTGCTATGGTTAAAAAATGCCCTCACTTTTCAGAATTCATATATATTTGTCTTTAAATAGATCACCTATTGTGTATTGTGAGGAGGTAGTTCTGATACTAGATCATTTGTGCTCATGTGTCAAAAAGAGAAGCACCATGGAGGTTGCTTCTGTAGTTTGCCAAGGCAATGCTCCTTCAGATTCTCCCAGCACCCTGTTCACCAACTACTGACACTGGAAAGTCATCTTAAAAATGTTCAAAAATCACTTTCAATGATTCTTGCTTTACCTGAACTGTGTTCAATGCTATACATCAAATAATCTTGAAGGAAAAATGTTGAACAAAGACATAAATGGCAATTCGTGTTTGAAGCAAAGAAGAAGGGGGGAAACGCATTGGTACCATATGTAAAAAGAATTTCAAATATCCTATCCTTGCCCCTCACAGAGAATAGGAGGAGAGTATTGAGGCTGGTAGGGAAAAGGTGGTGGCTAAAGATCTTAGCACAACCAAAAAAACCTCGGCTGGCTACATGTCTTCTTTCAGCATAGGTTCCACCAGACCATGAGTCTGTTGAAACTGTTATGCTTTAAGCCCAGGAGAGCAGCTAGGCTCACTGTCTGCTATTTGGTGAGACACTCCTTCCACCAGCCTCGCCTCAGTGAGGTCAGTATTTGTTAAAGGTCAGTTGCTTTAGAATGAAGATTGATACCCTGATATGTGTGTGCCGGCCGTCCGCAGCCAACGCCAGCTGTTGACACAATGCTATGAAGCTGACCTTTTGCACATTGACATTCATGATCCATTCCTGGTTATTTCATATGTGGAATATCATACAGTCTTACCAGTGGGAGTGGGTGAGGCCCATCCCAAACTCTGAGACACAGGAGGAAAAAGCATGCCAGCATTCTCGAGCACCTCAGCAGTATTTCCAGAGTATCGTGTTAGAATGAGCCAGTCTCATTGCTTTAATAGTCCAGGGCATTTTCCCCAGGAGATTAAGCAAATTAACAGGACTGTAAGTTTGAAAAAAGACCTAACTCTCATATGAATCCATTGGATTCTGTTTCATGCCTTCCATAAAAAATAATACAAGGAAACACTATGGACATCCACTTGCAGAAAGTGCATAGATGAATCTGCATCTGCCTTGTACCTCCTTAAATCCTGTTCTTGTCATTTTATTATCTTTCAGTTGAAATGCAAGGAAATTAATTATTTGCCCTGCTATGTCCTTGGGAATTCTAGGAAGCAAGCACTTTCTCCTCAGTTTTCCATCCATGACTAAGACAGAAGAATGTATAGTATGGTGTTGCCAAGTGGCTGTCAGAGCAGCTTGACTACACCAATAAAAGAGTTGATTAGCATGTGTTGCAGATATTGTTCCCCTGGAAGCTTGAATTTATTGATTTTTATTTTAAAATTCTTAGATTAATTTAAAACTTCTAAGAGATTTTAAAGAATCATTTATTCTGATACTATAGGCTGGTTGAGCTTACAGAGCAGTGTTTTCTTTCCTAGTCCTGATTCTTTCCGACACACAGTCTCAGTTAATTCTTTGCAATAAAAGGAGCACTTCAGCCAACCAATGCATTTGATTAATGGGTAGGGAGGTGTTCTAAGGACAAGGTTTTCATGTATGTAGAGGGTCGATGGTAGAGCGGACCTCTTTTGGAGCAGCAGAGAGGAAACAATTCGCAATTATCAACTGAGCATAAAACAGTAGCAAGACCAGAGGGTTTTCATACGGCCCATCTCAGAGATGCTTGCTTACAGCTTCACTAGTTTCTTGTCTTGGATTGTAGATTTCTCAGGGCAGGACACAACTTTTGCCAGAGAGTTCTCAGTGCACAGTTGAGAGCTTGATTTAAATGGTGTAATTTCAGAGACAAAGATAACCTTATTCTTAAAATCAATAGTTAATGGCTCCAAGGATTACCCTAATCCTCTATGAACCAAGTATTTGTTGAATTAGTTCATTTCCATTTAGGAAGCTTTCAAAAAATCAACCTGAATCATAGTAATAATTTAAGAAGTGGTGTAAACATCAAATTCAGTGAACCATGATTAGACACTGGCACATTATAAAACTGAGCTATCTGTTTTGCATGTGCCTTACTGAGAAAACTCTGTATATATGTGCATTTTATTGCAAGCAGCCGTAGCAAGGACATTTGCCTCAGACAGTGTGCCTGTCCAACATACATCGAAACATGAAAACACAATTTCTTCTCTGAGGAAGAGAGAACTGTCCTGCAGTTTTCAATAAACTCCCAATGACTTTAAAAAACAGGGCCTTGACAGTTCATAGCGTGAACCAGAAATTAGAATTTGGAACTTTATACAAATGTTGTATAAAGAAATACCTGAAGTGGATTGCTGTAGAACAACAAATTTAATAAAAAAATTCAGTGTGAACCCATATGTGACAATACAAACAATTTGTCAGGTAATGTCTATTATTGCTGCTAGAGATGCAAACACAAAAATTGGCTCCTGATAATTATTCTAGACACAAAGAAACAGTCAAGACACTCAATATTTTTATTGTCAGCAAAACAGTTCTCATTTAACTACAAGCAAGTGGATCAAAACATTCATTCTTATCACATTATCATAAACTTCAGTAGTGTAGAAGACAGTTTGAGGTTAGCACTTTCAGGGAGGGGAGGAATGTCTGCTTTGAAATCATTGCAATATTGTTAGGAGGGAGAGGAAGGACACCTTGCAACAGCAAGGAGCAGCAATACTGTTTCAGAATTTTAGGATATAACTACATCAAAAAGCACAAAACTTGAAGCAAATCTTGAAGGATCACATTCATGCAGAGTATTACAGTGAAAGTGCTTTGCCTCTGTGTGACTGCAGTCACTGCCATTGCTGAGTCAGAGCCAGACTGCACTGAAACAGCTCAAAGGTTATTCCAGTGCCTCCTATCACTTCATCACCTGAGATTCACACGGGTGCACTTCATGTATGTATGTCCAAATGAAAGAGGGTAAGTGTTCCACATTTACATATTAAATTTAATATTTCAAACAACTGGTGTACCCATTGCATCTGCTGAATTTCCACACCTCTAGTTTTCTTCTGTAGCCTTTTATCCTACAAATAAATAAAATTATTCTAAAATTGGTCTGCATCCTTGATCATCAACAAAAGAATAGGGAATTAATTTAATATTGGTAAAACACTCTGCCCCATTTTGCACAAGGTCTTTTTCCAAGGTTTTGGGTTTTTTAAATATGCAAGTCATTTTAGGAAATTGGAAATCAAATTCTAATAAGAGCCAGTAAGAAATTTTTTTACAATGAAGGTGGTGAAATACTGGAACAGGTTTTCTAGAGAAGTGATGGATGCATCCTGTCTGGAAACATTCAAGGTCTGGTTGGACAGGGCTTTGAGCAACCTGATCCAGTTGAGGATGTGCCTGCTCAGTTTCTGGGCTACATGCCCTTTAAAAATCCCTTCCTTCTGTGATTCTATGATTCTCTATCCTATTTCCATTGGGCAACCCCAAAGTCAGAAAAATCAATCACAGTTCTGATGCTGTTGTTTGCAGGGGTTCTGTGCAGGAAGTTTGAAAGCTAAGTATCACAAGATGCAATTTTATGAAAGAAGGTACTTGGAGAGCAGATACCAAAATAAAATATAGAGGGCGTAGCACTGGTGACTGAGTTATGTTCTGCCTCCTGCCCTGTCAAAGTGTTGTTTCAATTTTTAAGATCAAATTTCTCAATGTTTATAGCAATGAAGAAGAATGCAAAATCAGAACCAGGGCTTACACAGCTTGTACTTCAAACTACTACTACTATTACTATCACTATCATTATTATTATTTTGTCACAAGGGGGAGTTCTTTTGTAGAAATGACAGTATGTGGCTCCATCGTAATAGTATTTCAGTGGTTTTCAAACTAGTAAAAATTCTACTGTATTTGGGGCCAGGGATGGGATGTGGAAATCATTAGTTCTCCCTTTCTTGCTATTGCCTATTCACTATGAAATGAAATTAATCTACAATCAGCGCAACATTTCACAGTTCTGGTTAATGTACCACATTGCTCCCATTTCCATAGATCACCAGTGTAAAGGCCAAAGGTTTTGGGTAGGACTGACAGCACTTCAGTGACTGAGACCAGGCAACACCTTCAATTCAATAACATTAGTCAATGCAAAAGCATACAGACAAATTCCAGAGTGACAGCCTTCTGTCTGTCTTCCACTGGAGCACAGGGGAAAAAAAAAAAAAAAAAAAAGCATTCAAGTAAGAGAAAGTGGACATTTAAATAAATACACATGATTGCAAAGATCATGATACTCATTACAGCACCTGCAAGTGAGAGGGTGTAGGAGAGGTTTGCAGTGATATTTCAATACAATCAGAAATCCACTGGGTACAGCTTTTTCATTGTCTGCTTTGATTATCACCGGGTGATTTGGCTCAAAGTCTAGAGATAGATAATAGTCTTTAAATTCTTAAAGAACAAAGTTGTTATTACTAGTACCGTTGGAAGGAAATGTTAAGACCGTGGATTACTTTCTGCTTAACTTCTGCTACTGGAATGAAACTCCACACTCCTGAGAATACAAAAAAAAAAAAACCTGAAATGACTGTCCATTTCTCTGAACATTTCTTCATTTTTCTTAAAGTGGCCTGAGGCAGATGATAAACTGACAGACTGGCACAGTGTCATGCCTGAAAAGGAACTGTGTGGATGCCTCGATTGGATAGTTTTAGACTTTCAGAGAGAGACAGAGAGAGAGAGAGAGCACCAGTTTCTGAACTGTCTCTGCAATAGCTCTTATTCACCTATCCAACATCTCCTCACCATTTCTTTCCATGTTAAATATGCACTCACTACTCAACCTTGATGGCTCAGTTATAAGTAAGGGAACTATGGTTCAGAAACCTATTCTTCGACAGAAAACAAAAGACCAGCTTTAGCTTATTTGGGAGATAAATAACTCTGCTGGAATTTCACACTGCTGACATTTACCTAACCAGGTCATACACTCAATCAGAAAAGAAGTTCCCACTTTAGAATCCTCCCAGGAATAGCAATCACTTCTTTTCAAAAGCTTAAAGTGCATTCATGTGACAAAAAAATTAAAGCAAACAAACAAAAACATCCATCACCAATAAAAAATCCAAACAAGCAAACCAAACCAAAACCAAAACAGTCCTGCTAAGCCAGAAATGTTGAAACTGCAGTTAATGGAGACTGACTTTCTTCAGAGGGCAAAATCTGTCAGGCCCTGAATGCCAGCTGAATTACAGTTACAGTCCTTTTCAATCATCACAGTGTCAACAACTACCTTCATTCCTGAGAACAGTTACAGGGTTTGTGGGATTTGGGGGAGTTTGGGGGTTTTTTTTCTGTTCTGTATCAAATCATAAATCAGAACTTCAGTCATTCTTTGCTGGGAGAGTCTTGCACTTTAGTGAAACTGGGCGGGGGGGGAAGATTATACTCTATGTAACAGTCTGGAAGAGGGCTTACTGATCACTTCATCGTAAATGGCTGAAATTCCATTGCAGGCTTCTTTTGATTATTTGCATTACCCAGCTCAACAAGCCCACCAGCTCGGTGCAAATATCAGTGCAATTGCAGAGACGCTTATAAGTAGGAGAGAAAAGATTGCATTCTTCTATCATAGCACAGATGCCATGAGCTGCTCACAAAATCTTCACCAGCAGAGTTCTCCAAGGCTGACGAATGCGTGTGGCATGATGGGGAGCGTATGAACAGCTGTAGAAGACAACTGTTGTGGAAAAGGGCTACTTCACATATTGTGGAGTGAAAATAGAGGCTTCTTAGACATCATAGACCTCCTCACCCACAGCAGGACCGATCTCTCCACAAAGCTGGCGAAAGGTATTGCGCCTCAGGATCTCCCAGCCACGGTGAGAGCTGGTTCTGGATGTGTTCCGTGACAGTGACAGAGCAGACAGCTCCTTCTTGCACAGGGAGTCCCCACTGGTTTCCAGCTTTTCTGAACCTTTGTCATAGTTATCCTGAGCCTTAAATGCCTCTGTGTACCGCATCATCTTGTGTTTGTTGGGATCGACCCTGTCTTCAATTCTGGAAGAGGATTAGAAAACATAAACTGAATTAAGTAGAAGAGTGCCAGCTTATCAATAAAACCCCTCCAAAAGCAGGCCTACTGACAGAGACATCCCAGAAAAATCTGCACAAGAAACCAATTATAGGCAGGATGCCAGGAGCTGCTAGCACAGTTATCTCCTAGACCTTCATCCCCATCACTGACTTCAGTACCTTTGTCTGCCCGTGGTTTCTTGTCCTTTAACTCAGTCATGATTTGCCCTTTCCATTTCACCAGCTGTAAGCAATTTGCAGACCTTGTAAATATGCATATATTAATTTATTTTCTCTGTTCTTTACTTTCTTCCTCTGATACTCTATGGCTGCTAGCCTTAGGATGTCACTCATCTCTTGCTGAACTTTTATTTAACTCTTCCACTTCCACCAGTCCTCTACATTACTTGTAGATTGTCTTCTGAATTACTGTCCCATAAATATATAATGAACACCCATGTGATTTAACAGAACGAAATCGCAGCAACACTATTTTCCCACAGCATCCAGTGAATAATTGGCATTCCCAATTACTCCCAGTGAATTTCTGGGACATTGCTCTTGCAATATATTTTTATATTCCATGCCTTGTACTGAAAGTATTGCATATTTGCAATACTTTAGGTCTACTTGTTCTGCCCAGTAAATCTGGAAATCCACAAGGTTCAAAACCTGCAGAAAGTCCTGTGCAGGGCCAGGAGTTGGGCTTTGATGATCCTTGTGGGTCCCTTCCAACTCAGGATATTCTGTGAGTCTATGATTCTATGATTCATACAGCCACCACTCCCCCTTCTGGCTTTATCAGCAGAAAATGGCACAGTTAGAAAAGGCAAATGCCCAAAAGTTAATTATTTTCTCACCTGGCATAACTATTGATTAAAATCAGAAATAATGAGGAATTTAGTGTTATCTAGACTACAGAGAGTTTTTTAGTTCAGTGCCTAAACTGGACCTGTGCCTTTGCCACCTGGTGCAATCATTGCAAAGTATAACATATTTACTAGGTTCACTTGAGAAAGAATTTTGACTTTAATTATTCCTATTCTGACTTTGAGCCATTCAACAGCTCACTGCTGTTGAATCTGTTGAATCA
Organism: Hirundo rustica; assembly: GCF_015227805.2. NCBI lineage: Eukaryota > Metazoa > Chordata > Aves > Passeriformes > Hirundinidae > Hirundo > Hirundo rustica. Next base: position 29,310,609 of record NC_053451.1, on the reverse strand, counting down.
ATACATTGATTCTGCCTCTGCAATTCCACGTATCCAAGGGACAGGGACAGCCAACCAAGCCCAGCAGTGAAGTTCAGTGATACTCATTCGAAGAAGCTTGAAAGGAAAATTCAGGTCTTATAACCCATGCAGTTTCTGGGGTCTGTCCAATGTGACTGCTGGATGAGAAGGCATCAGCTGATTTCACAAGGAAATGCACAGCAGAGCTTTCTGAGGGGGACAGTGCTTGTCAATCTATCAGTCACAGACAGAAGAGATTGGGGTCTATATTCTGTAAGGACAGCACTTCAAACAGTCCCAAGAGTGGGAAAAGCTCTTTATTAACATCCATACATTGGGTTCTTCTTGCTGGATCCTTACACATATGCACACTCCACGAGAACTCACCTGAGATACCATCGGTCCCCCAGCCCGAACTCCCGCCCACAGATTCCCGAGCGAGGCCAGAGGCACCGTGGCAGCTTCCGCTCCAGCATGACAGTAGTAGCAACAACCTTTGGAGTGAGAAAAAAGAAAAGACTCAGATGAATCAGAAAAAAAAAAATCAGACACTCTTTCAAAAATATTAATTTCATGAGCACCAACCCATACTGTACTTCATTACAGCTCCTTAACGAAAAAAAAAAAATTATAGTGTCTATACTCTGTTTCAGATAAGGCAGTCACTGATTTAGGTCTAGCTGTGACATGTTTTGAAGAAGTAATGGTGTTCTTAAAACACTGTTTAATTTATTTCCTTTTATACCTCATGGAAGTGATTAGGGTAATTAATTGCAAGCTAGAGAAGAGGAAGTATCTATATCCACTTCAACTGTCATCAGAACTCGCCACTGTGGCCACACGACTGCATTTAACCCTTTGTCTGACTGCTTTCTCACAGAAAAGCATAGGAAATGGATTTCCTGTTGACCAGCTATAGAACTGGTTGAATTTCTTTGCCTTTTGACCAAGACAGTCAGGCCAACTTCTTTTAATGGATCGAAAGACATTTCTGGCCTTCCTGTAATCATTACCTAGTGTTCTATCCCCCCTCATCCCATCCCTACAATTATAATTTAACTCTCAGTTACACAGCAGTGTGATTTGCCAAAAAAAGATGCAACATCAGTTCCATTTAACAAGAGATTCCATGCGTAGGGAACAAACATCCCTCAGGGAGACACAGGATGGACAAGAAAGGCTGATGGGCTTCTGGCTGCTATTTGAAATAAGGTAGGAATGCACACCTTAACTAGATTACCTGGGCTCTCCAGAGCTCATCCTGCTCATGGGCCACTCTCCAGTGGGTGTCACCCATCATGGCAATTAACAAGTTGAGCATGAGGAGGGTGGCAATGATGGCGAAAGCGAAGTACACCACGCTGTACATAAAGGGCAGGTCCACATCGTAATTTGCAGGGCCATCAATGATAGTGAGGAACAGCTCAAAAGTGGTGAACAAAGACATGGGATAGTTGTAGAACTGCCCAAGGTTTTCAGGGTTCTCTGTCTGGAAGATGATGTAAAAAGCTGGAAGAGAGAAATCAGGAGGAAAAAAAGAGAGATTTTAACAACAGGAATCACATTCCAGAAGGAATAACAGAATCCTTTAAGAGATTCTGACCAAAAAAAAAAAAAAAAAAGGTCTGGGCAAGACCTGCATGTGTTTCTATGCAAGGACAAATCCCTGATTAGAATCACTGGTCTCCATGATAAAATGACCCCAAATTACTTTGATTCTTTATTTATTTATTTCTCAAAGTAGTGATCTTTTCATCCTCAAGAATATAATAAAACTATGCGTGTTAATCTATTTTTCCACAGAAAAATAGCATAAATGCAGTATGTTCTTAAAACTTGACTTAAAAATATACGGAATTATCTGAATTATCCTAGTGTCTATTACCCTAGAAAGAGCAAGAATTGAAAACCAAACTCATGGTTTGAGAACAGAAGTCAGTACTGGGAAAATGACCATGCTCAGAGAAATAGAAGCTAAACATCATCACCAGTTTTTCCAGCTATTCAGAAATCAGTCAGAGATTATATAAAAACCCACACCCCTTATTCATACGAAAGCAGTTGGCAGGGATAACTGTCACCCTGGTTTTTCTGAGTTTTTTAAAGCCTTTTGATTGTTCATAAGATGGAGTCAGTCTTTTTAGCTTCTGTGCAATATTAGGAGCAGGTTTTGCCTTTTCTCACACATGTAACATAAACAAATCCTTTGTTTTTCATTCCCTGTCCTTTGTTGGCATATTTCTAACCTGAAAACCATTGTAACTGACGGTTGGTCGGGCCGTTCGGCTGGGAGGTGATAACTCCAAAAGCCAATCCACAGCCAGACCCACAAATGTATAAAAAGTAAGAAATAAACAGGCAGAGAAGCTCTCAGCCTTGGCTCAGCCTTGGCTCAGCCTTGGGCTCTCTCAGAGGAACATCTCTGCCCTGCAAATCTCTCGTCTCCGTGTGGCTGCTTTGCGTGTTGCGACCACAGATAACATATGATTATTTTCTCTTTGTAAACTCACCTGATGCAAAGCCCAATATCACCACAGCCATGAGCCAGCAAAAGCGCATGAGATCTCCAAATATCATCTGCAGAGCAAAGACAGAGCCACCATGAGGCCCAGCTGTTCCACCAAGCCACAGCACCACCCTAGGTAAAACTTCTTCCAGATTCTAAGACCATGAGTGCACTAAAGGAAACCTTTGCACTAAAGAGAGGGGGATGTGAAAGTTTCAAAATGCTCTGTGCAGACAAGAACTTGTCCATTTGACATTAACGCAAAATTAAATAAATAGTCCTGAGGGAGAAGAAAAGGTATCGTTACAGTTCTCCCTATCTGCAAAGAGGTGTCATGATAGCCCGTATTCGTTTGTGTCTCACACCTTCTGGATCATGATGGTGAAAGGTCCCAGCATCTGGAAGCCCCGTGCGAAGTACATGACGTTGCACCATCCCAGCACCAGGGCGAAGGACATGGGCACCACCTCCCCAGTGGTGCTGGTGAGACGCATCACCATGGTCACCAGGATCATGCAAGCATATGTGATGCTGCAAACAGGAAGAGAGGGCGAAAAAAAAAACATTCAGTAAAGGAAATATTAGTCGAGCCATTAAGAGAAATAAATCCAGAGAAAGAATGCTCTAAAAAAAATGGAGGAAGTGACTCATCTGGCAAAAGAGAGCAGTGGGGAAAATGACAGACAATATATTTATTACACCTAATATGTTCTGTACTTACACGATTATGTGGAAAGGACCTCCTAGGATTGTTTGTCCAAAGTATTTCGCTGCTCCAACTCTAAGGATATCTGGAATCTAAGAGAGACAGCCTATTAACTTAAGGACTCAGACAGTTTCCATAATACTACTAAATGTCAGGGTAACCACCAATATTCACAGGTTCTTAGGGTCAGCCACACCTCATTTGATGGACTAATTTCTATGCTACTTTGAAATCAGAATGTTTGAGCCAGGCGGGCCCTTCTTGGGATGAGAAGAGATTGATGAAAATGCAAGTTCTAAGAACGCTTGGGCAGATTGAGAGACGTGTCACAGAGAGGTGCCTCAGTAACAAAGACAAAGAAGACCTTCTTGGGGAATCGAAGGAGTTTGTTATAATTTATACTGTGTTAGTGGTAGCCTTAGCCCCAGAGTCCTGACTAAGCACAGGAAGGAGGACTTGTCCTTCTGGAACATACCACAGAATTGAAACTACACACCGCACTCAAGCTGAGGTCACACCAGTGCAGAGCAGAGAGGGGACAATCACCTCCTTTGGCCAGCTAGTTACACTGTGCCTGATGAACCCCATGTAGGCAGAAAGCTGTTTACAAGACCTGTTTTATTTTCAGTTCTTCCTGTCATCATCTTTGAGTTTTCTCACAAAAGTTTCAATCTTCTATTTCCTATTATAATAAAATCAAGTTGCAAGTGGTTGAGAAAGGCTCCTGTTACAAGTCCATAGAGTAACTGATCTCCAATTAAATATAAACTTTTCTGTTTATGCTTTATGAAATCACTTTACCCAGCACCCTTAAACACAGGAATATTTATGGGCACTAGGTGAAGCAACATCTGGGAGGTAGCTGGACCATGGATGGTGCTAACAGGAACTGTGGATTACCCTGCAAACAGTACTTGAGAGGCGACCAATCTTTCTAATTGCTTCTTCCGCACCTGGAGTCTTGTTTAGGACACAGTTAAAGTCTCTGTCTCATCTAATAGATACTGTTGGCAATGTCTATTGCCATAGACCTATGCTGAAGCACTCAGACTAAGCAAGTAAGCCCTACCAAGTAGTGAGCACAAATCCATGTTTGTCTAGTGAGTAAAATCTGCCTTGATAAAACTTGAAACTGTATAGTTCTATCTCTTACCTCAAGGACCAAAATTACTACAGCTCCAATGACTGTGATCAGCTCCCCCACCAGCCTCAGTTCATCCTCATACGCCACATATGATTCCTGAAAAGAAGAAGTTCATGAAAATTAAAATTAAATTTTAAAGAAAGTGAAAGTAAATTTTAAAAGAGTATGGGGGAAGGAGAAAGCCTATTGTTACTTGTAATAAACATGAGTAGACCTGGCAATGCCAGAGGAACCAGCCCAGCCCCAGCAATGGAGAACAGGGCACACCTCCTATTCCTCCCAGACAAAGGTCAGCTGGCCGAGAGAGGGGAGGAGGACAGCTGCAACAGCTGGGACTGGGGAAGGCTTGGACTTTCCAGTTAAGTAGGTTAGATGGGAATTGCCCAATGGGGGCTCTGACTCCTACAGTCTCAGTACCTGAAGCATTTTCTGGACATAGACTGTGTTGTCCCTGCTGCTGGTTCTGTTGCCTGTTCGAGGTTTCAGGGGCCGGTAGACGCAGCACATGGTGAAGCAGACCATGTAGAGGATGTAGAATAAGGCCAGGAAACAGAAATAGGGACGACCATACATGTTCCACTTCAGGCTCACCAGCTCCTTCACAGGAGTTAGGTCCAAGATCTGGCGTGCCTGAGAAGGAGAGAAAGAAGGAATTAATTGCCAAATGTGTATTGTTTTATAAACAGCATTCACAAATTTTCTCAGAAAGTATTAGCAAACCATTCTCATCTGCCCTATTCAGCATTACAAAACTGAATTTACTTTGCAAAAGTGAAATGCTCTAGTGGGCATTGGATTTGCTCAGTTTGACGATAAAGATCTTTGGAATAAAGAAATATATCCTGCAGAGAACAGCTGTTGAGTAGCGGTGAGAAGTACAAGAAAAGCATGTTAGATACAGGGATAAATTCATCCTCTGTGTAGGAATACAGAGCTGAGGATGACAGAATATTCCTGTTAGTACAACAACCCAAGTTTCTGTATCAAATGTTTTAAAACAAGAAAACTGAAATATTTTTCTAAAAGATATTTGTACTTATGCTCTATGGCTTATGTAAAAATATTACCATATAAGTTTCTGCTTTATTATCTGGGTAATAATTGAATCACCTATATCAAGCCTTCAGTTTATACTAGAAGACTGACAGAGCATAAACAGGAGGGACAGGTGCACTTTACAACTTACAGATTTGAGGCACACACTTTATTAAGCATTTCTAGACTTTCTATTGTTTAGGGGACCACTGCAATACGTGAGAAGAAAATGCGAATCAAATTATTGTGACTGGGTTACTTTAAAGAAAAACTTCTTCATGCACTCTGGATGTTTTTCTTCTCTTGCTACAATGGCCTTTTTCCTCTAAGTCATCCAAAAATTGCTGAGTGCACAAAGTGCAGGGAATGTTTCCATAAATGGACATGACCCTAGCAAAACTCTTGAATGGCCTATGAAATATCATAAAGGATCAAAACTGCATGAGAGAGAATCTACCTATGGGCGTTCTGATTTCTGTAGAAGTAGGTGTTCTGTAATTCTTTGCATAGGAGAGTGAATTTCATTTTCAAAGGGATAATAAAAGTTTGAGGCTTACTATAATGTTCCCGTAGTTTTGCTCCCTTCTATTTTTTACTTTTCAACTCCTTTAGGGTCAGAAAATATATCTTAGTACCTATGTGTGTATGCCTTCTCCTTAACACAAGAGGAACCTGCTTCTGCCTGGGGGCTAAAGGTGCTTCTCTAGTCCAGTATTGAACTGGTGGTGGGAGGTGATGATGAGATGGGGTCACACCTGGCAATCTTCTAGAGAGACAGCAAATATTTGGGGCCAAACATATCAAATGCAAAAAAGAATTAATAGATATGAATCAAAAAATTGCAATATATATGTAAGAGCATTCTGGAAAATAAATCTTTATATCTCTTGATATTTGGGAACATCCTCTCTTCTGAAATTAGGATTCTTGGATCTGCATGCACTATATGAATGTTTTGGGATAAGAGAGAGGCCAAATATTCTGCCTTCTTTTTAGGATTGTGGTTTAGTTTTCTAAAGTGGACAACTTCTAAGCCTGCTATATTTTTTGACGTGGACTGCTTTTCTCTGGATTTCCATATGTATCCCCACTCACTGAAATTTCACTCATGGGATTTCACATAAGAGCAAACAAGAGCTCCATAGACAGCAGCTCCATAGCAAAGCTCTCTAGAAGCTCAAACTTTTGTTAGAAAGGTTTGACTAAAGTTTTGATAGGTGGAAATAATACAGGATGGGCAGAACTGCATTAGTCGAAGTGTCTTCTGATTCATTTCCTGTCCTGATAGGATTATTTAAGGTCATTACAGCTGATAGGGTTGTGTACCTTGAAAGTCCTAGGGAGATCTGTCAAAGCTCACCATTACACTCTGCTGTTTTGGCTTTATTAATCCCTTTACAAGCTTTTGAACCTACAGCAGAGGTAATTTGCCCACTTGGTTTTGAGCCATAACCTGTCATTAAATGAAGAGAATAATAGCAACGAGTGGCTTTTAAATGCACTCCAGTTTAGGATTTCTGAATGTACTCCTGTCTCACAGGGATATTGTGAGAGTTAATCAGTATCACAGTTACAGGAAGATACTTGCTAGAGCTATTCTACAGGTTCTTAGTGTACCTTAGAGCCTGGTGAGAGAAAACCCTTTTCTGTAGTTTGGTCATACCTAGTTCTTTCAATAACCATCAATTTTCACACCTCAGAAAAAGCTGTACATAAAGCATCAGATGTAGCCAGTCCATTAATAAACCCCTATGCTTCATGTATCCTCTGCATCTCATGGTACAAAGCCTTTGCTCTATGGATTGTATGATTGAATGATGAGCTTGAACCTTCAAACTTGTCAATGCTGTCCTTCTGTAATCACCATGGTATGCACACAGAATGCATGTGGTGCCCACAGTACCTCTCTCTTCTTGGTGGACACTATGAGCTCAAGGAAGGACTGATCTTCAGCCCAGGAGTCAATCTCTGTGATATCATACAGCACAGTGCTCAAGGGGCCAAAGGACCAGAGATTCTGCTTCCGCTTCTGCATGAGGTATTGAAACATCTGAGGAGAAAAGAAGGGAGGCAAGGATATCAGAAGCTTTACAGTATACATTTTATTTGCAATGAGAACAAATAAAGTTGTTCAAAATCCTTAATTATGACATATTTTCCTTGAACTTGGTAGCTGTTGTGGTTCTCATATCACTTGGGAACAACTACAACAGGTTAAGAAGTGGAAGAATTTTTTCTGATTTGATTATTAGCTCATGCTTGACGTAAAGGATGAGTTATTCTAACTCTAAATTCTAATCAAACTACTAAAGTTACTTGGCACAGTTATAGTTCCTGACAACAGACTTCAGATGGAATTACAGGTTGATTAGAAAAAAAATGTTTTAATACTCTTCTACAAGACATCATAAAAGAGGAGTGACAAGGGAAATGATCCTGTGCCCTTGTGAATCTACAGAACAAACACTAACACCTTTGTATTTTCAGTGAGTGGAAGGATGAGGATTTACATTGAATGCTAAGATTTCATCTATGAATAAATGCTTGTGGATACCTGAAGAGGTTTCCCATGTGTCACATTTAGAGTAATGAAATCTAGACAACCAAGATGATAATTTCTCTGAACCTTTCAAAAAATTACTTGGGGTAAATGTGTCTGCTAATACCTGTTTAACTCAAATGCTTCAAAGATTGGGGGAAAATATCTATTCTTTAAGCACTCATTTCTTTCATTAGGATAAAGAAATTGCTTATAAAGGGTTTTTGGGATCTACATAAGAAAAAAAAAATCTTGTTACGTATCTTCTACCCACTAAGAACATGTACAAACTCCCTGGCTCTGAATGATGTTATTTCAAGGTCTCATTTCTCTTTTATACAAAGGTACCAGTGTCACACAAACTCACCACGGTGTTGCCCTCAACTCCAGCCAGTTTGAATGGACTAAGCCCCTCATTGTTAGGAATCTGTTCAAGAGACCCTGGTCCCTCTTTGTTCCTGTCATAGGAAAGTATCAGGCTGTACATGTGGCAGGCAAACGTCTTATTAGGTTGGAGAACCAGGATGTGAAGAACAGTGTTACCTATGAAGGAAGCAGACTGCATGAAGTATCTAGAATAGGCAAGCCCTGTGCAAAGACTGAGAATGGCTTTTATTTTCCCCATTTCCCTCATCCCACAGTTGTTTCTACTGAGAGAGGAATATTTACATGCACGGATGACAGCCTGAATTAAAATGTCCAGATCCACTCTATGCAATTCACTGAGCCCCACAGCACATACCCAGAGAATCTTGAGCTCTAATGTCAGCTCCATTTTCAATGAGCAGCTGCACAATTTCCTCATTTCCCACACAGGCAGCAAATGATAAAACATGCTCTCCTGAAATAAAAGGAATGGGGAGAAACAACATTAAGGATCCAGGAGGTAGGAGAGGTTGAAGCATGCTGAGGGAAAGCTACCCATGGACTTTTACAAGTCCATGGAAATTTACAAGTTACCTAAAGTAACTCCTCCTTTCATATCCTATGAAGCCGTATGATATGAAAGGAGGAGTTACTTTAGGTAACTTGTGAATTTCCTGCCCCACTTCTCATCCTAATCAGAAAGGTTAAAAAAGACCTGTCCTGCACAACACTAAGAGGGAGAAATGTTCTTTTCAGTGGTTTATCTCCATAAGTAGGTTGATAAGTAATTTGCTGCTAGGAGGACACTAAATTAAAAATTTTTCACAACATATATATTTATTTGCATACATGCAAATCAATAAAATGTGGATTGTTTATATTCACATAACATTCACATACTCAGAGGAAGTCGTACTCTCTGCTAAAAGGTGTATGTCTGACGACACTTGGAGATAGGAGCCTCTGTTTATCCACTTTGGATGGGGACTAAAGTGAGGCTCCCCCACATCCCCTCACCACTCTGCTGGTTCCCTCCTATAGCAGCAAGGGGAGAAGTTAAGGCTGTACCAAAATAGAAAAGGTTCTGGGAGCTGCGCCTGAAGAAGTGCCCAGTGGCCCTTGCTGTGCTGGCGTTGGCTCCTCTCTTAAGCAAAGCCTTCACCAGCGTGGTGTTCTGGTTGGCTGCTGCAATGTGGAGAGCTGTCTGCCCTGCAAGACACAGAAACAAAACCTCGTCTTTCAAGAAGGCAGCTTCAGGCTGAGCAGGAGCCTGCAGTTCACACGTCAGTCACGGTAAATGGACAGCAGCTAAAGCAATTCGCTTTCAAGTTATCCCTGTTGTGTGCAAAGGGTTGTGCTAGAGATTTTCCAGAGGTTCTGTTCTACGTAAATCTTCCCATTAATTTATTAGAACTGACTTTACAAACTGCCAAAATACCCCAACAAGGTGCACTTTCTAGATTTTTTTTTTTCCCTAGGGAAAATCAAGACATGCCACACTCTTCTGGGGAGCAAACAGAAAGTTCTGAGATTGACTATGCTTTCCTTCATAAGAAATGAAGATAAGGTCAAGACAAAACTCAAAACTCCCAAAGACTTCCTCTAATCCTTCAACTAGGCTTTAGAATTTTTAAAACCCCATTATAATTATTTTAGTGGTTTCAAGATTCAGACTGGAATTTCTGTGTACACAGCTCTTTAAAAATCTGGGTAAGAGTCTAGCCTCAAAAGCAGTGGCCACGTTTCTCATTTTCTCAACCAAATAAATACTTTTTCTCCTTTCAGGGGAGGTCAGGCAGATGTCACGTTTTTTACAAGTGAGTATGTTAGAAAGAAAACTGTATATATCCTTTCCAATCCCTTGCAATTCCCTGGTCAAGGCCCTTGCATGTCTGCACACATGTGTACTCATGTTTAATATAATTCCACCTTCCAAGAAAGGTCAGAAGCCATTTGCATGTGTGTTTTGCTGTGTAATAGTTTAGCAACATATTAAACCAGGAACAGTGTAAGCCAATTTCCCAAATGTACAAGTGGTACTTCCTCTCTTGTCCTGCAGGGAATCCTGCCAACCCTCGTTCCCAGTAGTATTACCTTCATAAAGTTCTGATGTCATCCTCTCATTGATAAGCTCAGGAGCTGCTTCCATCAGAGCCACTGCTGCCTCCAAGTTATCATACATGACAGCTACATGAAGGGCAGTCTCTCCCACTGCACCTAGAAAGAGCAGGACAAGCATGAGAATTGTCGAGACGTTCAACTCTATGGGACAAAAGCAGAAATAGATTCATTGAGGTGGGGAATTACAGGGGGGCTATGTCCTCCCTTGAGTAGAGACTGGAACAGCCACATAACTGCACAATCTCTGCCCTTCACTTCAACAAAATCTGAAAGCTGAGCAGAAACTTCAGGTGTCTGTAAGTGACGGCCAACCTCAGGCAGGGAGTGGATGAGCACAGCCAAGCCAGAAAACTCACTTTGTTGTAAAGCTGCAGACACAGAATTAAGTCATCTGAGTCTGCTGATGCAAATGTTTTAGCAAACTAACAAGCTGCCCATTGCAGGAAGTTCTTGCCTTCCACAGAAAACCATTTTTCTCAAGTAATCCCATGTTACCTCTCTGATAGAGATCACATGTTCCGTCAGTGAGAAGTTTCCTAATGGCAGCAAGGTTGTTCTCTTTGGCAGCCTGGAGGAGTGGGGATTCCCAGATCCTGTGGTCAAGAAAAAGTGGCTGGTAAGGAACAAAGTCAAACACATGGTGCCTCTCTCCACAGCTAGTGGCCTTTGCTCAAGACAGTCTGCATCTTGAACATTTTCACTGAAAAATCAGCAATGCACATCTACCATCTGAGGTATTCCTTGAATGCACAAAAGAAAAAAAAAAAAAAAAGCCAGGAAAAAGTAGAGCAGTGCAATTCTAAAAACACACTAAAGTTCATAATCCCTTTGCTTACTGATGCTGAACCATGTGGTGGCAGCAGAGGGAAAGACAGAGGAAACAACCAAAATGTTTCTTCTTTTTGTATCCCACTTTTTGAGGCACAGAAATAGTGAACGATGGGTAACCGAAGTCCTCCTACAAGCAGACAGTTATCTCAGGAGACAGAAGAAGCCAGCTGTTTCTTCACACAGCACAATAAATTAAGAAAAGGTCATCTGACTTTCTCCCATAATGGCTAGAAAAAGGCAAACAAGAATTCCATTTGTGTTCTAGCAACATTTCCAACAATTAAGAGACTGAGCTCTGAAATGCAGTTCTTACATATACAAAGTTATGGAGGAAAGTTTGACAGCTTAGCCATAATACTTTTTTCTCTAGTGCTGAGAGAATTGAGGAAATTGTTGAGAACTGAAATATGTTCATGTCCTGGGAAAGAGCATGCGTTCAAACAAGTTCCAGACAGAGTGGTTCACTTACAGCTGAAGCACGTCCTTGAGTGTTCCATGAGGATCTGAGTTATTTGAGTATATCTTTTGGGCTCGATGAAGAATTTATAAGTATAGCCACCAAACCTCACTGCAGCAAGGCCTTTGGATGCAAACAACAGGTCAAGGGAGGGGATCCTCCCCCTCTACTCAGCTCTGGTGGGGCCATACCTAGAGCCCCGTGTCCAGGTCTTAGGATCTTCAGTACAAAGCACATATGGAGCTGCTGGAGAGAGCTCAGCAAAGGGCAAAAGATGATAATGAGAATAGAACATCTCCCAGATGAGGAAAGGCTGAGAGAACTGTGACTGTTTAGCCCAGAGAAGAGAAGTCTCAGGTGGTGTTCCTACCAATTTGTAAAATACTTGAAGAGAGTTACCGGCAGTGTTTGTTCAGCATCCAAACAAGGTTTGCCAATGTTCAAAATTATGAGCTGGCCACACAAAAGTAAAAAAAACCAACCCAAAATCTAAAAGTTGAGGTGAATATTTCCATTATCCTTGAATATTTTCAGGTTTGTCTTTTAATTCATATTAAAAAGTGGTTTGGGGTGGGATTTTCAGTTTCTTGATTTTATGCAAATAAAGAATTATAAGTATTCCATATTCAAGAGATAAAGATTAAGGGGGAGGAAAAACTCTCAAACCAAAAAAAAAAAAAAAAAAAAAGTCTCAGGAGTTTTATGAGTTTTCAATATGAAATAGAAAGACATTCCTCTCTCCCAACAAGATATGTTCTGTTCTAGATCTTTGCTCAAATTAAAATTTTGCGCTTTTATCTCACCCCTGCTGTTTTCTAGTACAGATGTCTAATATGATCCTAATTATCTAGGGCCCAGGTCAGGCTGCAATGTGAGATGTGGAATAAGTCTAAGGATTATAGTAGAAAATGACAAATTTGGGCTGATATGAACAAGGACAACACCAGCCCTGGTTTTTCTACCAGCCTCTATCTGTCCCTTTACTACAATCTAACAACTGGGAACAGTTGTTTTAAGCACACCTCCCCAAAAAAGCATGTGGGACAAATACATTAGTCAAATCATATACCTGCAGACACAGTAAATGCTTCCTCCTGGTGACGTTCCGTGTATTGTGGCATTATTAGTTACAAGATTTTGTAAATATCTTTTACAAAGATATTGGATAATAGGTGCTTTGCATTATGTGGTAACACTGATGTGAGGATTACATTACCTCTGACTATAACTCTATTATAAGCCACAACTAAACCCACATCAGGGGCATTGAGAATATAAATGGCCCATTGCAAATAATGTGTTCTTACAGCGCATGCATCTTAAGTACAGGACAATTTAACAACAAAACAACAGGAAAGCAGGAAACATGAATTCTGTGGCTCACAGGAATATATATTTATTGCTTTAAATTATTATTTTATGAACCACAAGATCTTGAATCAAAAAGACATTTATATGCCATTATCTCTGGATTTAATCCACTTGAAATGTGAGAGTTCTGCTCTCCTATGTGGTGGAAAGACAATGAAGACACTTGGGAAAACTTCGGGGATAAAGCAAAGCAAAAAAACATCAGAATTATATAGATAAATAGAAATCATTTGACTAAGTGTAAATTAATGGACATGGGCTGCAAGTCATAGAAGCATAACTGAACATCATGTTTATCATTCCACAAAATGAGCACTTCCTGTCACCAAAAACATCCTATTTTCTAAGTCACTAGAAATTAACTAGAAAACCTCTGAAGAGCAGAGGAGAAATAAAAAAAACATTCAGGATAAAAAGAACCATCCTCAACAAATCAGGGAGCCATTCTGAGATATTTTTATATGTCCTTCACACTCCTAGTTAGGGAAGTGTTCCTTCTATAGCTTACTCATGCGTCAGTTTCATTAGTAACTAATGACAAGATGATTTGATGAGGAGATTGCATCTAGGATCAAACAAACAGGAACTAAATAAAGAGGCACTCTAAGCAAAAATCTTAAGATTCGGTGTTAATGAAGTCAGCTTGCCACCTCTACCCCTATTTTGGTTAAGAAAGACTGTGCTTCTGGAAAATACAAGTTTCAGAGGCAGGAAGTGGGAAAGAGGTGGGGTTTCAATAGCATAAACAATGCTACAATTAATATGTTGATGCTTTACTGGGTAGGCCTTTATCCCTCAAATGACCTCAGAGAGGAGGAAGGATTGGGCAAGAGACAACATGGGAGGACGCAAACACAATAAGTTTCTCTCAAAAATTAACAAAGTTCTTTTAAACAACTAATTAAATCACGATACTACTACGAGGAAGGCACCTAAAAAATACTATTCTGAGCTTTTGGAAACCAAGGGCAAAATTGTCAAACATTTCTTCTTATTGTAGTAACCTCCATCTGGGCTTAAAATGCCAGAGATCTCAGGTCAAAGAGCAAACTAGAGAAGGAACTCAGAAATGTCGACAAATGTCATGGCACACTGCCTGTGATGTCTCAAAGGTGATGCTCAAATTACATGTTCCTAGCATATGCTTTTACTCTCATTAAATTTTCTGTCTCATAATTGGGGAAATATTTTAACCTCATTTAAAACATACCGTTCTAATTATCAATTAATTTTTAATACATTACAGCAATGTACCAAGCATATAAATGTCAAAAACTAGGGGAAGCAAATTTGCCAATATAAAAAATTAAATTATGTCACCTGAATTCAAAACATTTTCAATTATTTAACTTCTGCATATTTATCCAACTTTCTTCCTGACAGATCAAACACAGCAAGAGTTTTGCATTTTACTCATTGGGCCCCTTTGTGTGTCAAAGCAGCAGCTGGCAAAATCTGTGACTTAAGTCTCTTAACAGAGCTTCCTACAGTAGGTGCTTAGCTTCCATAAAATACCATTATGTCAATGAACGGGGAGGCTGGCTTTCAGAAAATGATTCAGCAGACATATCTAGACACCTTGAGACGATAATTCAGCACATCTAAGTTAAGCTCCTCTTCTAATCCGGTTCATCCCCTCCAACAGCTATGGAATCAAGGAATACTAAGCTCCTGATTTACCCAGCTAAGTTAAGTTTGTAACACTAGGCAGACTGGGTGCTGCCTTACAAGATCAGTTTAGGATAAGCACATCTCCATAGCAAACCAGTAATTCTGAGGAGCAGCGAGAACCACAACAGTATCCACGTGGATGTGCTCCTGGGTTTTTCTTACTGAGCTAAGGAATGTGTGGTGGTAGTTAGCGACCCTTGATCATGTGTTACTATCAGCCAGTTTTCTTCACAGACGATTCAGTGATGTGCTGGGGAAGCTGTTATCTATTTTTCCAATACAGGTGAGGGCAAAATTAGGAACACCCAAAAATCAATTGTGAAACAAAGAGAAGATAAAATGTAGGTCAGATTCTGACTGAGGGAGTCATGTAAAAGAGTTCTAAACAAGGTTAAAGATTTCACAAACACTTTCTGCTGGTCATGTGTACCCTTTCAGGTTTACAGCTTCTTAAGCACTTCTTTTGGAGTGCAGCCTACTCACTTCACTTATGGCAAGATAGAGAATGCAAAGACTAGTAAATAAGTCTTAATTTCATTAGAAGAATTTGGATTGCTAGGGGTATTCTTTCAGAACAGGGAAATATATTAAATATGTGAGCTGTCTGGGCAACAACCAATTTGAAGATTTTATTTTAAGACTGAACTCACCAGAAGTGCAACAAAGCATCTTTTTCTGTTCTTCCCTTATCAGATTCTACACCTTCAATCATTCACTAGATGGAATTTCCCTATCCTCTGCTCTAATTTAAGTTTTCTTCCAGCTTCAAGATTTATGCCCATAGAGAGTCAATTCCTGAGGTTCTAAAGCATTTATTTCAACCTAAGCTATAAATTCATCATCAGGATATTATTTTAGCTTTTTCTTCTTCCCATGTTGTGATCAGAATATCCATGCTCCAGAATGAATCATGAAATTGCCAGAGGAGATTCATCTTCTCCCTTCCTTCTGCTAGTATGTGCATGTAAATGTGTGAAAGCCTTCAGGAGAGCAGAGGGCTGCTCAGAGGAGGCCAACCAGCTGAAAGAGGATCAAAGCCATCACCTAGCAAGATGCCAAAGAAGGAGTTAGGGAATAATTGCACAAAGTGAAAAGGAGCCAGATAACGGGGGCTTGGACAATCAACAGGGTCAGCAAATTTCTTCCACACCAGCAACAAGACTCAGCAAGTTAACTGGGACCTCTTGCTCGTGTGTGTCAAAGCCCCTTCAGCTGAGAGTAAACAGAGCTTCTCTGGAAATAAATTAAACAGGTTAATAATTGCCAACGCTACTAGACAAGAAACTGATAGGGAATTCTTATCCCTTCAGATATTTAACTATCTGCCACACAAAGCAACAAAAATCTTGATCAGCCATTTCCAGCAGGGCATTCTGCTTGCATTAACATCTTTTTCTTTCTAATTATGCATCTGAGACCATCATAAAAATAATCTCATGCAAGAACTGTTTTAATGGTTCAGAGGTTGTTAGTTGTTAGTTATTATCACCGAGGCAGTCATAAAACAAATTTGTTGTCGGATGTATTAACCTCATTCTGCATCAAAACTTCCAGCCCTCCTCTGGGAGGAGATTGGGTCTCTGCATTTTTGGGGTAACAACTTCTGGAGGACCTTCACACTTGTGAAGTTAGGGAGACTGTTTCCCATTATTAGTCTCAAAATTTTCATTAGGATGAAGGTGTATCAGTAGAAGAAAAGATCAGAAATGCTATTATTGGTGCTTTTAATTTCATTTTACACACAGCAGCCAATTGTTCTTTGCATCTTGACTATTCAGAAGCGCTCAGAAGTTTGTTGTTGAAACAAGCTATAAATAAAGTGCTGGAACCAGAAGCTGGCATCTTTATTTCACTGTCACCTTTGGAAGCAAATGAACCAATTAATACTGACAGGCATTGTGGATACTAGGACAGGACAATCCTACATTAAATTGTGGGATGGAAACTCAGTAATGCTGTTTGGACAAATGAACAGCAAAACTTTGGGGACATCTCACTCATTATGAGCTTGAGAAAGATTTATGTAGAAGCTGAAGGCTTTCTGTGTCCCTGTACAACTCTCAAACAATCCAGTTTACCTGCATTAGGCTGAGCTGTGTTTTTTTTTTTTCTGCCACATTTGTTTCCAGGGTAAGCAAAGCACTCCACTAATATGTCTGGGAGACTGAAGAGCCACCAAAGAATTTGGAAACTAAAGGTTTTATTGTGACATCTTTGGAATGACCATAGCTCTCTGCAAGTTATGCAAATTGTTCCAGGCATCTCTAATGTGTTACTTATTATTTATCAATAAGAGTTATGGATACAGGCAATAGCAGGAGGAAAAATACTATGCAATTATTTTACTTTTACAAGTACTGGAAGGATGTACTCGCTCTAATTTATATATTGCTTATTTTTTATGAACAGTGCTGTTCTCATATGGTGGAATTTCTAAAATCCCATTCTAGGAGGAATTTGTTCACATTCCTTAAGAAACTCATGCACTGAAAATAATTTCTAGAATATCTATTACACTGTGACAGACATGGGATTCTTCTTCACCTCTATCAGGCCCGAATTTTCAAAAGTATTCATCTTTCTGTTCTCCATCATTATGAATTAGGTTGAGGGTTTATTTTCATATGCTTCAGGCTGTATAGATCCTGAGTTTGCTTCCAAAGATGATTCCAGAGAGGAAATATGAGATGTGACCACTGTCCCTGGGTCTCCACACTGAGCTACAGGCTGTTTAAAACAGAGAGTCTTCAACAGAGAGAAACCAGAAAATTAAGGCCAAATAAACTCAAAGTCCTCTTCAGCATTAGGAGATGGTATCTCATTTTCTGAACCTGGATTCCCCTGGGGAAATATTACAGAGTGCAATATTAATCCCTTCTATGAATAATGCTGAGATCTACTGCTTGTAAGATTCAAAGCACTGGTTCACACAAAGAAAAAGAACGGACTTCGGTGCCAGGGAAGGTGACAACTACCAAAACAATTAGTTTTCAAGTATTATCACAAGTTGTCAGACAGAAAAAAAAAAAGCCTCGTTCTTCTCTTGCAGACTTTCTGTGTGCGGTCAGAGAATGCCAGTTAAGCAGTAACATACTTACCACCGGCTTTCAATGAGACAATAGCAGAATTTAATCACTGTATGTATTCCAACAGCATTTTCACTTAGAAGAACTCAAGCTGAAGCCACAACACTGCAGTCCTATACCACAAAATGACAGGACACAGCAAAAGCCCTTTTGGCTTACAACAGTTTTTCCACAAAAGCAGAGGTTTCATAAGAACAGTTCCCACACACCAGTGACCAAAGAAGGTCTTCCTGTTGTGTTTTTCTGTCTGTACATAACTAAAAATGCGAAAGCAGTAAAACCAATTCCAGTCCTCTGCAAAATGTTCATTTTTTTCCTCCTCAAACTCTGAGCATCCCTGGGGACAAGAAAGGAAAGAGCAGAATAATAGGAGGAAGAACTGGTCCTATCCCTCTTTAGGAAGAGTTTTCACATATTGGCAGCACACAATTTGTGACCAAATAGCAGGAGGCTAATTTGCATTAGTTAAAAGCTGTGTGAAATATACAGACCTAAAATGGAAGGGAGCAATCATGTCCCCATGCAACCCAGATTTCGCAGTGAGTATTCTGCACACTCCATGTGTTTTACAGAGAGCTTTATAAAGAAACACAGAAAACTTAACTTTGAGGCCAGTGGGATCACAGTATAGTGATCTAAGAGAAGCTTATGCAGAAGGGCTTATATGACTAACATTTTTTCTGTTTTCCTCAATCAGTAGCTACACACAAGATGTTCATAGGCCTGTAGCACATAACTAATGAGGACTAATGAGCAAAGAGAAGTGGCAACCTAACAGTAGCCTATGTGAAAGGGAGCAACAAAAAGGAAGGGACCAAACCCCTCTTGGAAACAGAAGATGGTAAACAAGGGACTGGATTATCATCAAAATTTATGATTTTGGAGGATCAGGTTGAATATTTGGGGAAAAAAAAGCCCTCTTTTACAAGGAGGTTACTACAATAGTGTAACAGGTACCTAAATATATGGCAGAATCTCTGTCCTGGGAAGTTTTCAAGACTGAGCTAGACAGAGGTTAAGAAATGTCATCTCTTGCTGGCAATAGTTCAGCTTCAGGTGGGAGGTTAGACAGAGATCAGCGGAGCTTCCTTCCACATCTTTTTGACTTAAAAATATGAAGATAATGTTATAATCATTTAAACATTCTGTTTTACAATTCATTGCTCATTGGTATTAATTATTTGTATATAATAAATATAATTATTTTAATATATTAACAGACTTAGATTTCTATTTTGTACTCATTTGGATCTTACAGAATCTGCTGAGAACTTATTTTTCAGTAACCTGTGATGCTTTTCATGAACACATCAAAATGTAAACACTTCAGCATTCCACAGAAACACTGTTGTTCCCATTGTCCCTCCCATTATAAGTGTATTTAAATCCCACTGCTCTGAAGTAAACTCGAAGAGGCTTTATTACTTGGTTAGAAGTTAGAACACGATATAAATCTTTCCCTAAAGGTGTACTTTTGTTCCTCTTAATCTGCTTCTTTGCATATTTCTATACATACATGTGTATATACACATACATATGTATAGATACATATATTTTGTCCCACACAGTCACCTTTTTATCCCCACAGATGTTCAGAGTTATGTGTGGAAGGAAAAAACCAGATTTTACAAGCAACTGGAAACAATTTGTTATTTGAGTACTGCAGCATTTGTACATGTAGAAATGACAATGAAAACCAGATCCAGCTGTATTTCCACAAATAGTCCTACATTTCTGTGTGTGGAGGGAGCAACCCTGCACAGCAGTAACAAACAGCCTTCAGTGTTCACATGGGAAGACACAGCCAATATTCCGGATAACCCAAGGTCTAAGAGGAGTCACTGTACATGTTGACACCCAGGTCACAGGGCTGAGAAACCACAGTCTGACCCAGGAGGTGACTGACCCCCAAAACGTTCAACAAAATTAAGCCTGTTCTCTCCCACAGTAAGAGCAACCTTTAGAGAGACAGAAAGCAAAATCCTGACCAAAAAAAGCATCACTGTTTCAGTAGACAGCAGCCTATACATCACACACACTCCTAATAATAATAATAATGTTAATTATAATGATGACAATAATAATAATAATGATGATAATTATTAAAAACAAACCTTCATGCATTTTCCTGTGAGCTTTACCAATGAAGCAGGAAAGACAAGAGAATACATTATTAATTTGTGACTGAAGTCCTGCACTCAGGGACTTCAACTGCAACCTGGTAAATCTACCTGTGAAAGCAGATAAGATTGGAACTCCAGAAGCATTCCACCTTGAAAGAAGAAATCTGATAGAGAAAAGTGCTCCAGGGTTGTTTAAAGTTTATCTGCTGGCAGAAAAGCCTAAGGGGAAAGACTGAGAATCAGCTGCAGGGAGAGCAGCAGAAAAAAGAGAAGACAGGCTGAAGTGCACCGTACCTTTTCTGCTGGAGTAAGTAGATTTCATCCAGATGTTTATCCCAGGATTTTTTGCCTTGCAGCTTCTGACTTAGTCCATTCCATATCCGGGCATAGAAGGGACTGCTCTCCCCAAACAAAGGTAACCCCATATCACGTCCCTTTATCTCTCTTGCCTAGCTGCCTGAAAGCCAGCAATACCCACTTTGGGAAAAAATCAGGAAAGGCTCACTGCAGGTCACCACTCCTCCGCCCTCAGTTACTTACAGAGGAGACTGCCAGTCAACTGCATCAGCTGATCAAAGTAGGTGTAAAAACACACAATAAAATCACTTGTTCCTAGCAGACCATACAGTGAGCCTCATCAATTACTTAGTTTCCAAAATAGCCCAACCCAAAGGTGTGTCTGATTTAGATGTAGCTCGCCAGCAGCCTACCCCTCAAAAAGACCCTGTACAGTGCTAAAGATTTCATACAGCATCAAGATCCTAGGCTTCTACTATTTTGATTTTGAAATCTAGACCTCAGAAGCAATCACCCTCTTTTTGTATCTCTGAATTCCTCTGGAAAGCAACAAGAAAGCAATCTTGAAATAGACAGCTGAGCAAGCCAGGCAAAACACCTTTAAGGTGAGTGAACATGTGGAAGCATGCCCTAAAAGACACAGTGCTCTGGGAAGGTGGCAGAGAGGAGGACACACCTCCCACCTCAGCTGTCCGCAAATCCCATTAAGGAAATTATCGTTTCAGACTCCACCTTCTCCACGTAAAGCAAAATAAGTTACTCCACAAGCTGTAAGAAGAGTTTATGTAGATTAATAAGTAAACTTTACATATTTCATTTTAATTTACTGTTCTACAAACTCTCATTATTCTCAGTTCTTCCAGGAAAATCTTATTTAGGAAAGGGATGAAAAGTTATATTTAGAGAAACTTTTTTTTTTTTTTTTTTAAATTTAACAAAACCTTCATTTTGGCACAGAAAAACATATTCAGGGTCAGGGAGTAGTTGCCTGCAAAGCAGTAGACCAAATATCAAAGTGAAGATATGAGGCATCCTTCTTTGTGTGAAGAAGCTGGAAGCTATGAGGGAGAAAAGAAAAAACAAGTAAAAAAAAAAAAAAAAGAAAAGAGAAAAGAGGAAAGGAGAAAGCTCCTAGTTTCTAATCTTCTTTCCCTAAAGACTTGTCCCAATATTTTTGCACCTTGAACCAACAGAAATATCCCTTCATTCCTACTCCTGCTGTAGTGGAAATGAATTCTGTTCAGGGTGCCCAGACCTAGGCAGAATCAATAGGTTAAGAGAGAAAAGTGTATGAAGCAACAGGACTGAGTCATCTCTTTGAAATTCCTGGATTAATCAGAGGTTTCTTAGAACTACAAAACCAGGATTAACATTCAAACTTCTGTAAACTCATGATGTATCCTATCCTATAAAATCATAAATTACCACACAATTGCTACGCAAAAAACCAATGCTTTAAGGCAAACTAGCGGGATCATACACTAAAATGTAAAATTCACTGAGCTGACCCGATCTAGGAGGAACTGTCAAGTTTATCTGTCATAATGGGAAGAATATATTACTTGCTACTTTGAGAGGTTAGAGTTTACACCAGCCAGGTGTTTTGAGCATATGTTGTGGTTTTAATAGTTTTTTGGGTTTTTTTTTTTAAGAATATCAATAATGAGTCCCTCCTAACACTGTGAGGGGCAGGGGGAAGCAACTCCTCTTGAAGTTGGAGAAGTTATTTAGACACTGCCGTGTTAACTGCCTCTGACAGACGAGCACAGTCTCTATTTCTCCCAAGCAGAGAGTAAGGAAGCCCTAGAAGAGTGGTATCAGCAGGGCAGGAAGGCAGTGATTTACTCCTACCTCCTCTGGGCAGCACTGCCACCATGACAGCAACTCTCAGGTACAAGAAGTGAAGAACAGTCAGACAGCAGGTTGAGGAAGGTGCTCTTGGCTAACCATGGAGGCAACAGCTGCAGCAGCCAGGGCAGTCCCAACAGCTGCAAACCTGTGTCTGGGGTGGACTCACCACATCGTCGTGGGTGGCACATTACAGCTCTCCTTATGGCTTCAGACTTCAGTAAAGCTGGCTCAGTAGCTTTCCTTTACCCACTTGTATGAACAGAACGTCTAATACTGCAAAAGAGTGTTTTCTTGTAATTCGTGGGTGGGGGGCATTTTCAGGGGAAATGGAATACAGAGATGAAAGGTGGATGAAATATATAAGCATATGGTAGGGACTGAAACCTTTTTAGCACATCATGCCCATACCACTTAAACACTGCGGGGGCTTTCAGTCTAGCAGGCTGTAAATAGTTTTATTCAAAAACTAAGGACCTGATAAGGCCTTGCAGTGGAGGTGTGGATTGTAGGTCTATACAGTTTGGTGTATGTGGTTTTCCACATACCTGATGGGTGTTTTTACATCTTTGAATCCCTTTCCTCAGCTCCTGAGTCATGTCGTGACTGGCTTCCAGCCCTTTAGCTCCTGACATGGTTCTAGCTGTACTAGTTCCTTGTTCCAAGCTCCTACTGCAAATAGTGTCTTTAACCTGGCTGCCAGTGATGGCCTTTCCTGGTACATGTCTAGACTCCTCTTGTTTCTGAAATGGGGTAATTCTGCCTGACCCAATTCCTGGACTCTCTTGATTCCAGCTTGACCCCTTCCAACAAATATGACAGCTGATGTCAATGTCTTTTTCCACTCAAATTCCCTTCTATATCCATCAGCCATCCATAGCAATGAAAGCATGAAGAAATGCAAAGCACAACCTGTTCAAATGTGTTTCTCACACCACAATGTCTAACAGCACAAAATTAAGACCAGCAATAATGGAAGGATGTCGGTTCTGTGCAGTTCAGCCACTCCACGGCTCTGGGGTATCTACCAATATCATATATGGCACAGTTAGGATGTGCTGCCCATTGTAGGACTATAGAAACTCTGCAAATAAGCCAGTGTGTGAAGGTACTTCAGCAACAACCAATTCCTATTTTCCCATACCTGCCATAAATATAAGGGAGCAAAAAAAACCACTTTTGTCACTGGGGATTGTTATTTTGTTACTCCGCACTTTTTTATAGTACAATGTCCTTTTAGGTCGGGCTTGAATTTTTCATTTTTTTTTAAAAGCAAATCTGAATAGTTGAGTGTGAATAAGGTGACCTTTGGTGAACCTGAAATTGAAGCTAATATTTATCAACAACTTACCTGAAAAGGAAAAATTATAACCGAAGAATTAGAGAAAAACACTACAGGAGAATTTTTCAAATAATCTGCAGGGTTGCTTGTTTTTTGGTTTTTTTTTTTTCATCCCAGCCACCTTTTCCTTCTTTCTTTTCAAAATTAAATCAACACAGCTATTACCTGGACTACTATTATAACAGTAATTTCAGTGCTAATGTAGACGCAGACGTAATTCGCACAGTACATGGATTCCTTTCCTTCTGAATGTTCCTGACCCCAACATTCCATGTTCTTACAAAACTCCTGTTAACCTTCCTGGAAATTTTGAGTTAAGATTAAATCCAATGTGCTTATCTGGTGACAAATCAGGATGGGAGTGCTTTTTTTTTTTTTAATCTTTCTGGTTTTATCTTACAGTATTTTTAGGGGGAGGGGGAATTGCAAGAGCTGCATGATATTTTAAAGTTACTACAAAGATGTAAGTGTAATCCCAGTCTTTCACAAAATCCACAGGAATGCAAACTTTGAGCAGCAGGAAATGGAAAAGATAAAAGGCATTGTAAAAGTAAGGAAACCTACTGAACCTATAGGAGAAACCAGATTAGCTAGACATGGTAGATATTCCTCATTTTGATCTTCTGAAAAGTTTTTTTAAGGTTTCTGTTAAACACACAAGATTATGTAATGAGTATTGGGAGAATTTACACAAAGTGGCTTTTGAAGAGAAAGGAAAGAAAGGCAAGTCAACTCATTTATTATGATGAATTGAAATTCTCTTCTTTGTTTACCTACCAGATTTGCCCCCTATATCCATGTTAAGCATCTAGTAGACAAATAAAGTAGCATAATTAGATACTTAACACATTCAGAGTCACTGAGTAGCAAAGTTATCTTGGCTAGAGTACAGAGAAGTTTTATCTATCAGATAGGTATTGCTCCCAAACATCTGCCTGGACAAATTTCCACACAAAGATGTGCCTGTTTTTCCAGAGCCGCAGACTGCCAAGTCAATTCAGAAACTCTTAGTCTTCCATGTATTTTTTGCATATAATCTCTCTGAATCACACATACGCTCAAACCTTAAAAATAAAAAACACATTTTCTATGTTTTTTCTCAAATTCACAAAAGAATTTCACTATAAAAATTAGCTCTTAAAAATTCCCAGTTTGGAAATCACAAGAGAAATTTTGTCATTTCAGCAACAGCAAAACGAAGCGCATGGGTTGCATTCCCAAGTTCACACTACCATCTTAAGAGCAAGAGCGGAAGTGCAGCCTAAAACCAGACCAGTCTTTCAACACTGCCCCTGCACCTTTATGGTTGTACTGCAATTCTTTGTCCGAAATCTCAACATCTAATAAAAGCTCTGAAGATGTAAGTTGTGAGAGAAAAGAAGGAGAGCAGCAGAAGGGCAGGAAAAAGCAATGACAATGATAAAGTTTGTAAGTACAGTGAGAGCACAGAACAGAAATTCAAGAATTCACCAAGTTAGCCGTAAACAGTGATGTAGTTTCTCCGTGTCTATAATGGACAATCTTCCATCTGAGAAGATTGTAATAATAACTAGGCAGCAACTGCTTGATGTATTACAGATACGTTAGGGAATCCTGTTGGACTGTGGTATTTCCAGTTGTTCAAGTTATATATCTTATTTGTGTAGCATAGGAAAACAAAGCTCTGGATGATTGTATGGAAACGCACAGGGTTATGCACACTTTGATATCACACAGCTAAGTGGTGATACCTATCAAAAACCAAAACAAAGTAACAGAGCAAAATAACCAGATATTCCAGAAGCAGAATACTAGTGGTGTTATCTCCACCAGTCTTGAGAAACTCTTATCTTCACAAGATCTCATCTGCTGTGTAAATATGAATTACTTCACCACCAGTAAATCACAGGTAACTCAGCAACTGTCTTACCTTAACAATGCATTATAAACTATATCAGGGCATAAGTGTCCTTGAAGGATCTACTCTATATTATGCAACTAATCCTGATGTGTAATTCCATGAATCCATCTCCTGGCCTGGAGGAGTGCAAAATACTAGAGGGAAGCTGGTTGTAAATAAAATATTACACAGAATTCCCTTAATTATAGCATGGCCTTGTTGTGTGTGAATGTGTGTGTAGTAAGCCTGGTCAGGAGACTTAAAGGGAGGTGGTCTCTACTTTTTGACTCAGATTAGCAGGGGCAAGGACAACTACTCGTGATGAGGAATGGCAGCAGAGGCACAGACTCTCTTGGAAGTTGCGTTCCTGAGGTCCTGGTAAGTTGGATGAGGGGTCAGCAATAGTGCTATTGACTGTTACAGAAAAGAAGCACAAAGCTCACTAGATTTTGTAAAGCCCACACCCACCCAACATTTGCAGCAGACTTTGTAACATTTCCAGGAAAAGGCAAAAGAGAATTGAAGAGAATTTGAAGACCTCTGATAACTGCAGTCATATTGGCAATGTGAAGGAGATATCTTAGGATCACCAAGAGTATTACCAGTTCATAAAAAAACCTTGACTGAGGGAGTCAGTGGGATTCTGCCTCACTGGGAAGCCCAGGCAAGGATCCTGAATGGTTTTCTACTGTTACGATTTGAGGTACTAGCTCAAGTCAGAAAGCTTTCTCTTAGTGAGATGAGAAGTTTATTCACTGGTGGTTTACACAGAGACCAATCCCCCAGCCTCCTGTCACAGGAGTACGTCCCAGGGACTCGTGTACTCAGTAGAAGCAGAAGCAGATTCCCTTATGGTAAATGTGAAACCAGTAATCTCCCGCAGATAGAGAACTGGTAGTGTGTCCTAACACAAAAATCAGTAATAAAGAAAAAGTGAAAAAGGGTTTGGATCTCCACCTAGACTGTAGACTCATTAAAATTTTGACAGTGAAGCCTTGAGAGGCTGCCTAGAACAAAGGCTAGACAGTGCTAAAGAAATAAAGTAGATTTTTATTAAAAGGTCTTCAAAGGATATTATCTTGGACAGTACAAGAGCCTGGCTGAGGTTATACCCAAGATGGATGATGCATCACACATTTTCACACTATTATAAGTTTTGGTCCATTTACATATTGGGGTTGATTGTCCAATTACAGCTTCAGGTTATAAAGTCCCATCCTCCCAGTTTGCTCTCCTCAATTCGGAGTTGTTTGTACTTCTTGGGCCTGAAGCTGTCACGGTGTCCTTGGGCTGGAAAAGGCTTGTTTTATCTAACTACCCTGCAGCAAGAACTTGCTAACATTTTATATGAAGTTCAGAGTTATAAACTAATGCAGTATAGAAACTGAAAAATCTGAAAGCTAAAACTTAAGGCATCAACAGTAAGGTTATAAGATACTGAAATCAAGTCATGAGAGCCTTCTCATTCAGATTTCCTCAAAGGAGGTCTGGGATTTAAAGGCAGCACAAGGCTGTTACCAGGAATCTCCAAACCAGCCAGCAACAGAGTGGGAAAACCCATTAATAAAAAAGAGCACTTCACAAATTAGTTTTAATTTGTGGCCTGGAATGTCACAAAAATAGCTAAGTGTTTCTTCAGCAATTGTAAAATTCTGTGTATGAATGGATTGACCCTGCTTTTTCAGTAGAGACTGTCCTTGCTCCTAAAGATACACAAAAACATGCAAGTATAACTATGAGATATGTTTATGGGAATGTTAACCCCTAAATCTGTGGACAACAACATTTTTTCAGTTTGGAGAAAGGAAGAAGTTGGTGTATCAGCTGCTTGGTTTTCATGCCTTATAGCATTGATTTGAGACTGCGTGTGAGTAAGTTGATTCCAAATTTCATAGCTGGCATCAGGGTTAAAAGATTCTCTGAAACCTCTGGAGTATGAGTACATTCTAATTTTATTCTGAGGTTCTTTTGGGTCTCAGCCCATAGCAACTGTACTACTATGTCAGGATAGCAGACAGGAAATCAAACTTGGATTGTGATTGGGTTTTCCTGTGACAGGTGACAGTACTTGGAATGCACAGTTCTGAGTTGTCCAAAGCATCATTAGGGGAACTCCTGAAAGTATGCCTTGGTGTAAGAGGAAGAATTTTGAAGGTAAGTGCTGATGACAGAGATTAAACTTTGGTCCTGACAAACAGGGGAAATCTTGGCCCTGCTAAATGTTTGTCTTTAAGGATATTGCATCCTGGGAGCAATACCTGGTAGAGCCATTCAACTGTACATCTCATTATTACAGGGCTTGCTACAAATATCTGCAACCTATGAAATCTCAGAGCAGACTAAAAATCTTTGGTTTTATTTCTCTGCCCCACCTTGGTCAGGTCCCTGAGTGTACTAAAAGGCTTTAATGGTCCTGACAAGCCTCATCTGATATCTCCAGCCTCAAACTCATGATCTCAAAGTCTCTATGGTGTCCTACATACCCTAAGTGTCCAGCTTACCTCCCATGTTTCCTAGGATTTCCTTCTCCCTGCCCCCTCTGCCTTGTCCCATCCCCAAATCTTGTCAAGAGTAGAGTGAATTTCTGTCCCACTCAACCCCTGCTGTCTCTCAAGCCCACCTAGCCTTTAGGACCCTCATAGGCGCTCTGAGCTCTGCTACCCAGCCCAAATTTTCCCATGCTTTCTTCTCTTTCTCAATAGTCTGTCCTTGGCTTTGTGTCCTCTGAAACTGTCCTATAGAAACTCACAACAATTAATCTACTCTAATCACAGTCCTTTCTTACTCCAGAACCCTGAGGGATGTGAGTGAGGACACTTTTGCTGGGAGGAAACTCTTACAGTTGGGTTCCTGAGTGTACTAATGGGTTTTCATGGCCCTGAGCAGTCTAACACAGAGCCTTCAAAAAAGCTACACACACACATACATATGATTGCCCAGAAGCATAGGAGCCCTGTTTAAGGTCTGTCTTGTGTCTTCAGTTCCTGCCTGCAGCTGTGCTTGTGTTTGGCCATGGGCTCCGGTGATCTGAACCCTGGCTTGCTGACTGACTTCTAGCTTGACTCCACATTTGCCATGTCAGCTTTGTGATAAGCAGGCCTTGTCACCATCACTGGACGTCATTCTGACCAATGGAATAATTTCCTGGCTCAATCCAGGAAGTTGCTTGAAAATCTAGGCTCTTGCTTGAGAGACCATCTCCAGGTCTGCCTACTCACCTTGCTCAAAGAGTATGAGACTGTACCCCAGATGTGAAGCACCTGTCCTGTCTGGGGTAAGGTCAGGCTCTGTCCCATCTGATAGGGGGCAGCCAGCCCTTGCTGCTTCCCAACACTTCCCTCACAATTTAAGAGGTCTTATAAATACCTTTGCACTTACTACACTTCAAATTGCAGTCTTGAAGGCTGTCCCAGTGAAATCTTGACCTGTTCTGAAAGATTTGGCAGTAGCAGAAGTTCATGGGCAGATGTCAGATCTGACTGGTTGTTCTGCAAAATTAAGAGAATCCATTGGCCCTAAAGTAGAAACAAATACCTCTGCCCATGTGAACTTGTGTTCAACACCAGAAAAAGAATAATCACTGAAGACAGTAGATTCCACTGGTGGTATCTGAAGAGCTGCTTACAGATTTTTTCTGGTAGAGAAGTGACAAAGAAGACAGCAGTTTATTGCATATAACTACTGGAAGACCTTTGATTAGGTGAGTTTATCAAAGCTAAATCCCTAGCCAGTGGAGTTCAAAATGGTCTCCTCTGAGACAAAGCACAGAAGCTAGATATGTTCCTCTCAAAGGGAATATCCTGAAGGATATTCTTCAACTTACTTGTTGCTGGGAAGGAACACTTACTGTTAGGTAATGGCCTGTTCAGAAGTATTTGTCTATTATTCAGCTTTTGTTAGCTAAGCCAGGCAAAGTTCAGGTTACTGTGTTATTGTGTGAGTAATTCTGCTCTTTGTGTGCAGATATGGTATTGCAATAGTTAAGAAAGATACTCAAGGGCTACAGAACTCATTGCCCTGAGCTTCTGGGAAAAGGACTGTTACACACCTCATGGAAAATTTTATGGCAGAAACTGGAGTGTTGTACGCAAAAGGAAACTGATCCAGGGAGATGGCAGTGAACTAAACTTAAAAAAAAAAAATGTTACAAGCGCTGAGAAAGGAAATAACCAATCTCCTGTAAAATTGAATTAGTTGGGTTTTATTTAGTGCATTTATTACAGTGACCAATAGAACTAAAATAATTTATTTCTGTACTTATTAGTAATTTGTTATGCTCCCCTTTACTTCTGTTGGAAAACTTGATGGTTGGGATCTTTTTGTTTGAATTTTTGTTTTTCCTCAGATTCTGTTGTATTTACCCTGCTGAACAATGCAGGATTCTTCTTCAGATTCGTGTTATCTGGTTATAATTTATCAGCTAATGAATTTTGAGCCTGATATGATACGACATCCAAAGAACTACAAGAGCTGTATTTGCTTTAGTGAATTTTTACCTTCATCCTTGCCAAGAAATTGAGAGAAATTTTACTCCACGGCAGAGAGAGGTATGTTCTAACCACACAATTAAAGACAGATGAATGATCAAAACTAATCATCGCACTCTTCCCGCAGAGAATGTTGAATATACCTTAAAGCTGTTCTCTGAAACAGATGTGCAGTGATTAAAACTGAGTACAGAACAAAATTATCCTGAGAAGTCAGGTCTTTGGCCACTTGTACTTACTCCAGGCACAGCTGAATTTTTCTGTTTTGAAGAGTGTCCAGAAGATTTTGAAGTCTACATTTGCAGTGACAACTAAGTACTTTCTTAAGTGGAAAGAAGTTGCATTGATTGACATAACCCTGAATAGGACTGACATTTAGAAAACAAAACTATGAGAGCAAGGGTTCTAACTTCATGAGAGAATCTGAGAATAGAATTTGAAATAAAGTTACCATTCCCTTTGCAAGTATGATTCATGACTTTTCCCAGGCAGAGGCACATTTATAGCTTCCCTAAAGCCTCTTACTATCATTGGCCATGGACCAAGCAATTAAATATGTTTAAATACTCATTAAACTACATATTAACCAAGGATTCTTATTTTTTTTTATTGTTTTGATGATTCAAAATTACACCTTTCCCTTGAACAACCAATAAAAATATCTCTCGTGCTGCTGAAGGGAGTATAGGTGATGTGACGCAAAGATCACAACAAGGCACCACAAATCTGGTATCATAAAATGGCATCAGGTGGTGACTCAGTAGTAACACCATTTGTCTTTGATTCAGCCCTTATGTCCCAGTGTGGAAGTGTGGTCAGTGTGCATCTTCTATCACTAAACACATGCTCAAGTCTCAGTGTAACACCCAACAACTGAATAGCAAATATAAATGCATACTTTATCTTAGTTGTTCCCAAGAGTCTCCACAGTGAGTTCCCTAGTTTTTAACCTATTTATCTGTGAAACACAACAAGAGCTGGTGGTGTGGAAGCTTCCAGGTCTCTGTGTCCTGTGTGTTAATTAGAAGAGACTGACTGACCTCCACTGGATTGATCAGTTTGTTCACACTGTCGATGGTATCACAAATACATTCAAAGTACAGAGGGCACCGTCAGTAAATTGTGACCCCAAATTGTGGGGAATGCTTGCTATATGGGAGGGTGGGGCTGCCATTCAGAGACTACTTGATAAAATGAAGTAAGAGTCCAAGGGGGAACTTATGGGCTCAACAAAGACAAAAACTCAGTCCTGCATCTAGGGTAGGAAAACGACAGGCATGGGAAAGATTGGCTGGGGACCATCTCTACAGAAAAGAGTCTGCAATTTGAACATAAGCCAGCAGGGTGTCCTTGCAGCAATGAAGGTCAGCCACATGCTAGACTGCATTAGCAATACTGTAGGCAGTACGTCAAGAGAAATTATTTTTTCCTTTCATTTCAGAGGGGTTATGCTGTAGTTAATAAGAGACTGAATCCCGGGTTGGGGTCCCTTCACTGGCAAATGGGAGCATGTCAAATAGAGGGTCATAAGTTGGGCAACACTGTTTGAGGGGAGACTGATGGAGCTGGTTTTTTTATCATGAAGATTCCTGGAGGGGAGGGGAGGTACAGGACTAATTCCTTTGTCCAACAGGGTCACAGAGGTGATAGAAAA
The DNA here is from genome assembly GCF_015227805.2 of Hirundo rustica. Classification (NCBI taxonomy): domain Eukaryota; kingdom Metazoa; phylum Chordata; class Aves; order Passeriformes; family Hirundinidae; genus Hirundo; species Hirundo rustica. The sequence continues at coordinate 29,279,146 of NC_053451.1, read as the reverse complement.
CAGACTCTTCTAAGAAGTACCACAGAAAAAACCAGCAACTTTCAAACACTGTAGTGAGAGCGATTCAGCAATGCAATAGGTTGCCAAGAGAGGCTGCGACAATCTCTGCTCTTTGAGCTTTTCAAAACTCAGTTGAACAAGACTCTGAGCAAGCTGATCCAGTTTTTATGTCAGCATTAGGTCCTTTGAGCAAGGAGAGACTACAGCCTTTTTAAAGGCTATGAATGTATAGAAGTGCTTCTAAAACCTAAAAATCTGGCAACTCTTTAAAATGTATTATATTAAGGTATGAATATTCTGTATCTAATCATTACTTACTCACTGATGTTAGTGCATGGTAGAGCCGTAGAGCCATCAAAATTACAATGTTGTCATCTCCTACAAACATTAGTCAACACAGTTACTGGAGGTGACCAACTATCCAAAAAATGTGACTCTGTTGTCCTGCAGGGTTTTTTTGTGTGAACCAGCTCTGCACACCAGAGTCCCCTGTGAACCAGCTTGCTTCTTAACTTGACTTCTCTTGAAACCTCTATAATCTTTGTGTTTATAGTTGGGAAGAATCTGTCTTATCTGCCCCTCCTGATTTCAGAGTCGAATTCATAGATGCTCAAGGCAATCAATCTCCAAATAAATGAAATGGTAGTATCACGTGGAGTGGGACTTTCACAAACACTAAGCTGGATCAACTGAAGCCCTTAAGAGGGCCACTTCCTATTCATACAGCAGAGTAACAAGCATTAGTGCTCAAGTCCTTGCCCATCTTCTGATTTGAAGTCTGCAGGATCAGAGGTCACATCTTTAGAACTGCTGTAAGAACACTGTATCCAGGTGACCTTCATCCAAACCCTGGGGAAAAGACCACAAGTATTTTTCCGCCTGAGCATCTCCTGTGCACCCACGGCATTTTTCCATAATTTGCCCTTTGGAGTCACCAAGTTTATTGAAAAAGAAAAGGTAACTGAATACACTTATTCCATTTGGCTTCTCCTGTTTTGAATTACCAAGGAAAATAGTTATGCCTTAAAGCCTTCGTTGCATCTTAAGTTTTTTCTGACGTCAACTATAAATATTGGCTCCCACTCTATTTTCATGTGATGCCATATACAAACTTCAGTTCAAAACTGATTATCCTTATCACAGACCAGAACGCAAGTTTAGTGTTTTGGTTCAAGTTCTCAAAAAGTGGCATGTCACCTCTTGCTCTTTTCTTACTTAGGCTATGTGGTGTTTTAAATGATTCCTCATTTGGAAATTTCCTTTTCCTAACTCCTTTGAGACATTTTCATTTCCACCATTCAGTAACAAAACTCTGGTATCTTTTTCTTTTTCAGGAATAATGTGCTCAGAACTTGGAGTATGGGAAGCACCCACATCAATGCCATATTGCTTACAAAACCTGTCGGACTTACTTTGCCAACCCATATCCACAGTTCACAAAACTCTGCCAACTTGCAAACCCATGAGTGCTCTGCAACTGTGCTATTATTTCATTGACACTTTTAACTCCAAAACATTTCTGGTTAAAAGTGCCTTTGAAAAGGTTACATTTTTGTCAAGGAGAATTTAGAAATAATAAATTGGAAGGAAAAAATCTACTGACAATATAAATTTAAACTGTGTTACTATATTTCTTCTCAGAACTGGCAATTATTTCAGGTATGGCAGCTATGTCTGACACTACCTATCCTGATTTCTTTGCCATGGTGTGATGAACACAAACTCATGGCTGCATGGTGCCACACAATGACTGTTACAGGTATCTTGGTGATGACTTTAAACTGGGGCAATAATTCTCTTATTTTGTTGCATTACCTGTGGGAGATAAACTCTGTAATAATAAACAGAGCAATTATAAGTATCAGCTTATAAATCATATAGTAATTTAACACTGAATACTCTAAATGGTCAGTTTTTTCCACAGCTGTCTACCCTATGTGAGTGGTAAACATTGAAACCATACCCAAGTGAACAGATGATTTTAAAAGACAGAGGAGCTTATCACAGGGCTAATGGAAGATTACTTTTGCAATTTTAAGAATAATTCTCACAACTAGAAAGCAAACGTAATTTCTAGTATTTTATCGTTTGTGTCAGTTCTGTAATATTGACTATGCACAGTGGTCTTTCCTATGAAAGTAGTAAATATTTCTTATATTAATGCCATATTATTTATGTTACGTAGAAATAGCAAACATTCCAAGCCATAACTAGGAAGTCATAGGGAGAAAATTCTAAGAGTACACTTTTAGGGTTAACTGTGTCATTTCACATGAAAAGAATCTCAAAGGCAGTCACAAAAGCTACTAAATATAGGGCATTTGAACTTCTCCACCTTTGGGATTCTTCTTCACATAAACCCTTGTGAATCTGCTATATTTGGAAAGAAGGAGGAACACTAACATAAAAATCTTCAAAACAACTTCTGCTATTTGTTTCCTAGGGCCAGACTGCCAGACATGCACAGCGAAACCCAGGAAGAACTTGAGCTCAGGTGCTGCAGTAGTGGGCATGGTTCACATTCCGAAAATTACAGATCAGATTGCAGATTGGGCATCACATTTTCAAGAGTATGATGGGAAGAATGCACAGTCTGGCAACTTCTGCCCTCTGTTGCAATTCTGAGAAATCATTATAGCATTATCATACTAGGGAATAGTCCTGTCACACCTACACTTTCAGAACATGTTCACTTGCATTAGAAACAGGAAAAGTAATTTGTTGGCAGTATTAATGTATTTCAATTTTGGAAGGAGTATCTGTAAAAGGGAGAGCCACAGGTTTAAAAGAGCTATATCCAATAGACAAAGACAGGTCAAGCACATTACAGAAGGTATAGATGATGCAGTGCATCTAAGATATCTCTGCATCTGCAGCTGTCGCCTGTCCAATCTGTCCTGTGACACAGTTCTTAGTCCAAACGCTTCACAATGGAATACAAACACAACTCTCTCCTCTCCAGACAACAATTCAAATAATTTACCAGGAAATGACATTGAAACATTCAGTTTTGGATTGACTGGTTTTGTATCGGCAAACTGAAAGAAAAAACACCTGGACATCCTAAAATTTTAGAGTGTTCATTGTGTATCTGCCTATGTCCAACACCATGAAGACTGTATTACTCCCACTTAGCTAGCAATCATGCAGGTACTACTTGAGTGAAATCTTGGCTCCAGTGAAGACATTTCAGGGTTTTTTTTTCCTCTTTGCAATGGACTTATTTTCAAAATCTGAATACAGTTGCATTTAAAGGGACAATGCAACCTCTTGCATCGTTCTATTCCTTTGCAGCAAGTCAATATTACAGACCCCGGGTCATAGACACTGAAGGAAGAAACAGTGAGACTGGAACAGTAAAACTTCTCTGAGCTGGAGAAAGAGAGAAACTGGAATGATATCTATCCTATGGGAAATTTAGAAGTGAAAGTCACCAAAGTTAACAGGCAGCGTTCAATGGTTATTTAAAAAACACAACTAGAATAATAAGAATGAAAGAAGAAAAATTTTCTTCATAATTATCTTTAATTGTTTAAACATGGAATTACTTATTTAGTTCTTTTAATACTATATATTTTTCCTTGCTAGTAAGAGTGACTGGGATATACTGCATGAGAGACCGTGCAGACTGTGCAGCTTCAGGGGCAGTTCAGAGTAGCACCTCTGACAGCAGTGAACTATCACAGACTTTCTTACCAGCTACCTAATTATCTCAGATCTTCATCTTATCATTGTACTGCCCTCATTTACCCCAAACCAAATTACAGCCTGGAAGGAGACTGCCGTGGTGATTTGTGTACTTTATCTGATGAAAAGTTACATCATGTGGTCAGCTCTGGAATTGGGTTCAAGAGAAATTAAGACAGAACCTTGTATAATTGCCTATTCATAAAGAAAGCACGTCAGAACAATGTCACTGATGTTTTGCCTGGGGAGAAAGGGATCCAAGGACCTGACGATGCACCTAATGACTTCTGCATTCCCACGGTTGTTATATCATTGTCTTCTTTGTATTTTTAATAAGCAAATGCAGAGTTGCCTTCACATTCTCATTTTCAAGAACCCTGGGTATATGTAGATTCCACCCACTTGGAGGCTCCATTCTATTGCCGCAATTATATATACATTAATTTATTAAATTATGACTACTAATTACAGTTATTAATTTAATTAAATAGCCATTAAATTGTATCTTTTTCTGAATAAGCCTTGGATCATTTCATAAACAAAAAAAAAAAAAAATAGCATCTACATCATAAAAATGAATTTAAAAAGAGAGGTATGGGTATGTGCAGATAACATGGGAAATTAACATAACTTGCATTGTACAAGCACCGCAATGCCTTCTGCAGAAAGCCTACAGCACATTTTGGACTGAGTCCCTGGATTTTTTGGGCTTTTTAAAAATCAGTTCCTAGACATCATTGCTGAAATAAGAACCCAAAAAATATGAAGCAACTATATTTAGAACAAAAGGCACAAAATTTTGCCATATTTTGTTTCTCATTATCTTAGATAATTTACTAATTTTCTCAAGAACTTGCTTTAATAACTGTGACTTTCTGAAATTATAAGGAGCTGAAACTCTTTTCAAGTAATTTATGTCTTATATTGTTTCTAAATTTGGTCAGGGTAGCCTGAAGTAAATTAGAGAAAAAACCAGAAGTGTTTCAAAACAAGCATAGTAAGGCTGTTGTAAAAGATATTTTAATAATTATTGAATACATATGGTTCATGACAGACATAAAGATATTTGGATAAATGATGTGAGGCTTAACAGGCCACACAGAGCAGTGTCTCGACAATTAAAGCTTCTTCTGAGTCCTCTGTTGATAATGAAGCAATCAGGTTCTTCATGTATTTGAAAGGAGCAGCCCAGCAACCAGTGGAGTTGTTCTGATTCAGAAGCTTCCAACTGTGAACTTTCTCCTTTATTTGAATTCGCTTTTCTCAAAATTACCCACAGGGCTGTTTATTTCACTTAAATCTAGATATATATTTTTTTAATTAGGTAAGTCTGAGTAAGTGTAAAAAAGTAACAGCTCTTTGAGCTGGTTGGAAAGGACTGTCTTGTGGAGGTGACTGTTTCTCTTGCTCCTTAAGAATACTAGATTTAATATAATTTGAACTGTGTTTCTTGCACATTAATCTACTGCTAATATTTTAAATAATTAATAGCAGTCCAAATAAGAACAAATGAAAACAGAAATGGCACAAGAAGAAAATGAGAAAAGAAAGTGTTCGTACAACCCATGCCTCAGTGGAAATTCAGTTTGCAATATTTTTTGAAATTATCATTCATCACTCCCAGTTCAGGAGATTTTCATTTGTTGTTTCTGTGCCGTGGTGAGTTAGACAAAATATTTGAGGGAAGGATATTGTCCCCATCTCTTGCATGGGATGACACAACCTGGCTGCTGCTATCCGCTCTTAGAAGAACCAAGATATTTCCATTTCCAGAATTCTGTATTAGTGGTGAAAAGTGGCCACATTTCAAAAGCCTTCTGCTCTTTTTGACCCCTCTTTCTAAGTTTTCTTTTTAGTGATGACCTCAGAAGCTGTGAATTCTGCATGAGAAAGCAGAGAAGGGAGTACCTGCCTTGGGATAGTCATGAGCAAGGCTCCAACAGATTAGTTAGCATTCTGATGATAATGCGTGACAGGTAAATGAAAAGCCTGGTTTTCGGGAAGGGAACCAGTTTCTCGGAATTTGAAGTGTACTTTGTGACTCCCTGCAACATCAGCTCAGTAGCCATAATGCAGAACTGCCTAAAGTCCCTTCACCACAGACCTCTGCCCGCAGCTGCCTGTGGCCCAGCTGCTGATTCATCTCAAACACAACACCCATCATTCCTGTACTGCAGCTGCCGAGTCATTCCCAGCCTATAGTCACAAAATCCTCTGCCAAGTTCCCTCTGCCCCGTCCCTCATCTCTCCACTTATTTCTGTTCTGGAATCTCCACAAAGTTCTGCTTGTGCCATTCCCCACTACACTGTTGCCTGGCCTTTGTAGGCCTGGACACTCCCAAGGGAATCTGCTTTCAGTCATGCTCTGGAGTTCCCAATTTCAGACTGCAGCATCCCCAAATTCTCCATCAGTTTCTGACCCCGGGATCAAAATCAGCCAGTAGGTGTGCCTTTAGTTTCCTGGCACTCTCCCATTCTCTGAGGAATACAGCCTTGGGGTAGGATGCAGAAATTCACTGATTATGATCTTTCGGTCCATTTCCTTTCTTCCCTTCATTGGCTCCTTCTTGCCTCAAGGCCCTCACTGCTCCATCTTGGGAATGACTTTACAGCCTCATCCACCTCCTCATTACAAATCCAATGGGGTTTTGACCTCATACAGGAGAGTCCTCTGATGCAGACAGTGATAACCTTCCTGGGGCTGCCAATTGTCCCGTGCTTCACTGGACCGGAGAGCTGCTTTTACTGGATTTCATGCACCAGGTCTTTCAACCTGATGAGGGAGAAAGCATGCATTAACTAGTCTGCTGTATCCCCCTCCCCCAGCCCAGCCTGAGAGCAGTGGCCCGTGTGCTGTTCTGCCTTGGGTATTGTCATCATCTTTGCACCACACTGAGTCATGTTGCAGAATCTGCTAGGGAAGGAAAACGTGAAATACTGAGTCACAATCCCTAGAAAGAGAAACTATTGCTCTAACTGGCTTATCCAACTGTTTCAGTGTATTCATCTTTCTCATATCCTGCTCATTCTCTGCCACGGTATGGACAGAGGAATCCAAATCCACTGTTCTTTTCTACCTTGGAGCCTCAGCTTCAAAGGAGTCCAAGGGCAGTCCTGGACTGCACAAAGAATCCACTCCCTTGCCCACAGAAATGAAGCTGTATCTCTTGGTCTGACTAGAAAAGCACAGCCTTAGGCAGGAATCTGTTTTCCACTGCAGTCAGTGTGACAATAAACAGAAAAGACCTGAGGACTCCAGGGACGTACCAGGCCATGTGAAGTGAGGTTTTTGAATGGGGGTAATTCCTCTTTGGAAGTAAGAAGTGAGGTTAGCCTACTAATGTGCAGGCCAGGACAGCCAAAGCAAAAAAAGAGATTAAAATACGTCCAACTTAGGCCTAATATCCAACAACTTTTAAAACAAAACAGTTTATTGAGGATAGATTTTAAGAATGTAGTACAATCAATGGGGTGGCAGTGCTGGCAAAGGGTGATTTAATTCTTGGAACAGAGATGAAGGGGGGAAAAGAGTAATTATTAATTTAAATCTTTCACCTTTTTCTTCTCTATTGTGCAGGATGTATACAATTGAAATTTTCACACATACTTGCATTCACACATGCAAATTAGAGAACAGCCAGAGAAATATGTACACAAGGTCTGAGATGGTCAGATAAATATTCTGTCATCCACACCAAGGAAAAAAGCATTAGTCAGGCAGTGTGGTTCTCCATATTTATTTTTCTTTTTTAAAAAATGTTGCACTTTGATTTTAAGAACTCTTCAGAGACGGAGCAGTGTTTAAAGAATTGCATTTAAATCTTTAAAGCTTAAATCTTCTCATTTTGCATTTCATGCTTTTCCTCTTTTAAGTACGTGTACTTTGCTAGGGAACATACATAACCACAAACAAAGCAAAACAGGAGTCAGAACTCTCTGTACTCGAGCAAGGATTGCATAGTCACTGTTTCTTTTCAAGGGCATGGTTTCTTTTGAATTTGGAGCGTCTGTCACTCAGTCAAGGGCAGCCCAGCCACCCCCTGTCCCGCCCCAATCATTTGTTTCTGCTGGCTCACTGCAGAGTAGACTTTGTGTGACCGTCCAGTTAACCGCATCGAAAACTCACCCAACAGAAAAGTGACCTAATAAAACCCCTGTTTAAAATGGTTCTGTCACCTAATACAGCCCATTAACTGAGCCACACCACTAGTGTCAGCAAAGGAAAAGATGTAGGAGCAAGCGTCCAGTGTCGGGAACCCTTGCTGAGGCAGGAGTGTGAGCTTATTCCAGATTGAACATGTCATCATGACCTCAGTCATAGTAAGAGTATTCACATCTAGCATCTATTTACTTACCTACTTCAGTGAAATAAAGAATTTCAGAGGTGCGGGTGAGGACTTGAAAGTATCCCACACTCCCTGTGAGGAATGCAGAACACCTTTGAAATACAACCTTATGCTGATTTGGGTACAGATTACTTTAGATGCAGAGATCTCTGTAGGGAACATGTCCCTTGAAGTTGCTTTACTAATTGCGCTGCAGGACTGAAAATTCACGCTACAATCCCTCTCCCTCTTACCCTTTCTGATGCAGATCTGTTGAAGCTTCTGTCCTACTCCTGCGTTAGAGTATATACCTACTGATACCCAGTGTATTGAACTCGTTATTACACCATTCAGTAGGAGCCAGTAGAGAAGAAATTTATTTTACAGCCAAACACATTATTTATTTCTTGAATGTAGCATTCAACAATTCCACTCAATGAGTATTTCTGAAAAATTGACCTTCTAACCTCCTGTAGCATATTTATAACCTGCACTTTCTGGGCTGAATGTAACATCTTTTCAAGACAAGCGGGGAAAAAAGATCACTGAATGTCTTGGGCAGAAAGCTGAAGCTGACCTGAGACCTGGCATAGAAATCTCAATGCCTATAAATCAGAATATATATATCCTTGCAGGTGCTTAAGTCTGTAGTAACCATCATAGGCCCAGGATAATTATTATCTTGATTTGATGAGCTAACTCCCCAGCCTGGTTTTTTGGCATCTAGGAAAGAAATGTGACGAGCTTGAATGAAAGGACCATTGCTAATAGTAGAAAAGGGGGAAAAAAACCCCACAAACAAGAAATGACAACCACTCCCCAAGACCATGAAAACAACCAAAACCAACACAAATGAAAATCAACACAAAAACAAAAACAAACAAAATTACAGTAAAATCCCAGGGATTTTAACATAAATCTGTATGTAAATTTCAGGAGTGGGAAAGGAATTTGGTACAGCAACTAGTAGCTGGGTTTGAACATAAATTTGAAAATAACTAGAAAATTGTCTTCTATGCTACATGGTGAAAAGTCATCATTAGAGTTCTAAAATGCAGTCTGGACAGAGATTTAATTAGAGCTGCCAATTCGGACTGGCAAAGTCAATGGCAAGGGTTAATAAGACACGAGGTGGGTTTTTTCACTGCAGAATAGGTTCTTTGCAAGATGAGTTGTTTCTACATTGATGTTGTTAGATCACCATCTAGAGGACATTTAAAACACGTGCTTGCCATTCGACTGGAATTTTTAAAAAACTTTATTACTTTTTACTGAGGCTGTTTGAGCCAAACAGCACAAATCACTAATATTTGCTTAAACCCTGAAGTGGGAAATTCATTACATTTTCCACTTCACTTATACCAGTTTTAAACACTTCTTGTTCAGTTTAAGTCCGTTGTCAGCTACAGAAATATTCAGGATTAAGTGTGATTTTTTTCAAAATAGGTAGTGTCCTGTTGTTACGATCCCATACCCTTCATTCTCTTTTTTACCTTTCAGCAGAGACATAATTTTTTGCCAATTACTCCCAAAAAGCTTTCACAGTCTTTCCTTTGGAGTCTTCTTAGCTCCATAGGGTGAAAGTCTACAGCACTTCTGCTGAACAGCACGGGCACCTTTGTGTGTCGTGATGTCACAATGTGCCCCAAACAAGACCGTGGTGGTAGTTATGTCCTGACTCCATTACCTGAAAAGGAGCGAGGAGCAAAAGTGCCTTGTGCTAGACAGCAAAAACAGGATGGGGGGTAATGCAACCCTGATAATTTTCCTGGGATTTGCCATTTATCTGATGAGTTTGTTCCCAGCCACTTACTGCGCCATACCAGCGAAAATCCAGAGCACGATTCGCAACGCCGAGAATGAACAGGAACAGGAAAGCAGTCCAAGAGCAGGTGAGAGGATGGGCTGAAGTGAGAGGATGAGAAATAAGGGACTTGGAGAGCAGCTAAGGACAGGAAATAAGATTAGGTGTGGACACAGAAGCTTGGTTTTGTAAAAAGAAATTCAGAGGAGGAATGACAGGATTTATGTCAAGGGGAAGTGGAGGTCAGATGATCCCTAAGGAATAGGCAGCTTGCAAAGGAGTGGGATAGCAAGGCCTGAGCAGGACAGGCCTGGGGATGGAAGTCAGGGTCGGACAAGAGGTCACCAGGGAAGTCCATGATACTGGTAAGTCCAAGTTCGAGGAATGCCAATCAGCATCAGGACCAAACCCAGCGATGGTGACCAGGGTCAGACACAGTCCAGTGACGGCCCAGCCCAACACTTACATCGGGCAGAGGACATGGGAGACACGAATTCAGGCTGGTCATAGATGTTAAGACCTCTTAGATCACCTACAGCCCTGACTGCAGCCTCCTGCTTCAGCTGTCCTCTCACACCTTACAGAGATCTGAAAGGAAAGGTCCAGGACACCCCTGGGGAACCAGGGTGAAATAATGAAAGAAATTAGAGTCAGACAGTGTCCCATGACTGCCAAGAAAGTCCATAGTGATGAGGTATTTTCCAGGTCAAATCAGGAGGCCAGTTTGCAGGTCAGGATCCAGAACGGCAGGGTCCAGGCACAGCTGGGATAGAGATGGAGCTGGAGATAAGTATATTTGCAGCAGACCACAAAGAGAGATCTGAGACCCAGACCCGAGCTTAAATGCAGCACTTGGACCTGTGGAATTCAAGTAAAGGCTCCAGTCAAGGCTTTTTAAGGGCTATCACAGCCTACTGCTATAGTCATGGCCCTGAAAAGATAAAAGAAGGTATCTGGGGTGATTTTGGTAATGGAAAAGTACAGGAAAGGAGAAAAATATGAAGATGCAAAGTGGAGTGAGGAAAAAGTGATTACTAAAAGAAAATACTTCAACCTCAGAATCACAGAAACAAGAAATGGGCAAGAGAAGCAGAGAGAAGAAAGGTATGAATGAAAAATTGCTTGGGATGAAGGAAGAAATGGACATACAGTGAGGGTGAAGAGCATTTAAAAGTTTAGAAAGCAGGGAGAATAAAACAGGAGGGACACAGAGGTAAAAAGGCTTAAAGCATGAAAGAAATGAAGAAGAAAGCTTATGTTCTTCCCTTTTTCCCTCATTTACAGGCTGGGAGGAAATGGAGGAGTCATTTGTGGCCTCATCAACAGGGGAAGGAATGGAGGTGATTGATATGGTGGAGCCTGAGGACTCAGAGGCACTGAGCAATTCAGCGCTGAAGGATTTGCTCTTGGATCCGGCTCTTCTCCTCAAGATTGTTTTTGGTTTTTTTCTTATGCATGACATAGAGCTTGACATCATTTCTGTGATCATGAATGATAAATATTTGTACATCTACCTGTGCTTCAGGATCACCTACTGGACAATACAACTTTTCTTCACCCAACAACATCCCAGGGAACTGAACTAGAACACCAAAGACGAGGGAAAGGATCCTGGGCACATACTGAAAGTGTTTTCCTTCTCAAGAAATACAATAAATTCTCAGTAGATTTTTCTAAGCCAGACTTCCCTTCTCACACTTCCCATATGTTCTTTGTGTAAAAATATCATAGCTAATAATCAGAATTAGTTCAACTCACCAATTTCACCAGTGTCTCTGTCTTTTAAACACAGTATTATTAATTTTAACATATATTGAAACAACAAGGGGGGAAAGAAAAGCCTATTCCAGGGAACTGTACATACCCATACACTTAACAAGATAGGTATCAGAAAAGTTAGACTCCTCAAAATGCATACTGTCAGTATCTTTTGCTTTTTCTAAACACAGAAGCCAAGCAGTCTCAGAACACTGAAATAATGTCTATATTATACACTGTTATGTAATGTTATTTGCTATTAGCATCTTTAAAAAAACCAACCATCTGAACATGTTGCTATGAGAAAATCAATTGAATGAGTGAAGGGAAGGAAGAGTATACACTGTTTAAGGGGTAATGATAAGCACAAGCCCAATTTCATTATTTTTCATGATGGTAAATAAATCAAACTATTTTGAGGTATTCTTATTGATTATTTGTGAAGTTCATCTAAGAGGACCAGACAAGTTGTGAACAGCACAAACACAGAAAAAAAGATACAAGCCTGATGATAAAGTGTTTGCAATCCAAGTAATTTTATTTTTTTTCAGAAGCAAACATTTTATTAATATTTTTGTTAATTGATGAAAACAAGATCTCTGAACAGTGCATTTCTGGAATACATTTTGCTGTATTTGTCAGTACATGAAAAGGATTAACACTGTTATTTTTAAAATGCTTACATTGATAAGGGATGTTTCCACTTGCCATCATCTATTCCACAAACAATCCCCAGGCAGCCAATATAATAAGTAAAATAAAAATGTTCCCATAAACAAGAACAGTTTGAAGAGTATGCGAAAGGTGTAAGTATTTTGTATACTTATTAATGTCAGTAAATTTTAGAACATCAGTATAAATTTTCTATTTATGAGAACCTGAAATAGCTATAATTACTACACGGCTCTTAAGAACGTAATTTAGGCACTTCTGCTACCCCAAATCATGTTGCTTCTTACTTTGCTTTTGCTCTAAAACAAATTAATACCCAAAATTCAATTTCAAGTAGAAAGTAAAATCCCATAACAGATATACCCAACTGCTTGGATGGTAAATATTTACAAATGTAGGGAGTCAACCAAGTTCAGGATCCAAAGAAGCTCTTGGAATTCTAGTTGTACAACCTTCAGAAAGTTATAGATACCTTTGTGACTCTCCCATACTGCATCCTCCATCGTATCCTCAACCCTAGACACTAAAAACCTAGGATCTTGTCGGAAAAGAAAGAGAATCTGTTTTCAGCTGCCCAGTTACCCTCCCGTTAATGGGGATGCTTTCCTCTTATGTCTGAGTTTTGCTGATGAAACAAAAACAGAGAAGGCCTTCAGTAAACTTCATTATTAAATCACCTTTCAGCCTATAAACTGCAGCCACTGAGTCTTTCCTAGCACCTGTCTCCATTTATTATCAAAAGAGAAGAGGATTCTTCCCTCTATTGTGAGTTACGTGTGGTTTGCACAAAAGCTCACAGGATTTCCTCAAGAGCTGTTGTAAGATATGAGAAAGTCTTACAGCTCCAGTTTACTGACTTGTCCTTTCAACAGGACTGTGAGGCTGCTGGAGGAGACAGATAAATGCACTGAACAGAGGGACTAATAATGTGATAGTCTTTCTCTTCACAGCTCCTCACAAGCTGCTGCCTACTCAAAACTGGCCAGTCACCTTTCTGCCCTGGGACTTGCCACACACCTGGCACAGAGCACTGAGAGCCTTGGAGAAGATCCCTTCCTTATGAGATCAGTTTAAGAATTTCCCTGCCATCAAATGCTGAGGAAAAGATAACAAGAAAAGGAAGGTAAAGGAGTGAATAAGAGCTCCATGTCACCCTAGAGGCCCTGAGAAGATGGTCGTATTTTCATGTGTCAGGCCTTCCTCTCCCTGAGATCACATCTCTCTCTTCTTCCTCTTCCATGCACTTTACCAGATGCGGCATTTGGTGTCTGGGTTCATGGGGGATCCACTGGGACACTGGAAGCTCTTGGAAAAGTCCTGGCTATTGCTGACAGGCCCAGAGACACGAAGTGGCAACGGACTATGTGGATCCGTACTCAGGGAAGACTGGAGCTTCTCTGGATCCTGGTATCCACACATTGCCTAAAAGGAAGCAAAACAGAAAAGTCAGTTTGGCTGAAAGTCCTCATGTGAACAAGAGTTAGGGCTCCTCAGGTCTCTTCACATGTCACAGGGTGCTGGAGTAAACAAGGAAATGGGCATATGTGGCTGACAACAATAGTCAGATTTTCTTCAGTTTGTTTTCCCTTTCCTTAAACTTCTCTGTTCCCATTTCACTCTCTGACACATCATCTGCACTTTTTCTATACTGCATAGTCCAGAACACAGAAAATTTGGGCCACCCTGGCGAGGCTCATGCAACCTTGGACTCTTATCTAAAAAAGTGGTAAAGATGTCTCAGATGCTCTAGATTCAGCTTCTTAAGTGAAATCAAAGAGTGGTCATCCACAAAGGAGAGCACTTACACAAACTCCCATTCCTAATCTAGAGACTCAGGGGAGGATTATATGACTTTACTGGCATTAAACTTGCAATCCAAGTCTTCACTCCCATTACTTCAGTCTTTTTTATCAACAAATGATGCAGTAGCTGCCATTTAGCTTCTAAAATGCAAATCTCTCCATAAAGACCCAATAAGTTGTTTCTTTCACACATTGCTTTGATTTAATAAACACACAAAACTTCTCTCTTTGCACAATTACAGTGACTTATAAGGATGTGATTTTTTGAGCGCAGAAATCCAACCATTATCATGAGGAACTTGGCAGCACAGCTAGGCATAGCTGCACAATTTACTGCAGCTTCCCACAGAAACAGCAAACTATGGGTGCATGTACTTCTAGTCCTTTAACTAACATCTGAAACTCTTTTTTTTCACTGTCAGTTACTCAGAGTGACATCCAGCTATTCACCATGACAGAGAAGTGAATGAAGGGAGGGAAAGATACATGATTTTTACAGATAGATGTCACTTTCCACGTGTAAGATTTCTCACAACAGCAAAAAAAAAAACACTCAGAGGCTGACAATGAAGCCTGCTTTCCTTGACATAGTTGGTCTGCTGCTACTTAATTTTGGTGGATTTCAGTGCTTCATAAAAAAACCTATTTGCAGACAGGCCTTTTGTTAGCTTTGAGATCCATAACAGGTTAGGAGCCGTAAATATGAATTTTAGCTTCTAAATAAGATTCTGTATCTCACAAAATCATTGTTCATTCGATTCTGTGAAGAGAGGGGAAAGTGATTGAATATTGAGAAATACAAACTGTAAGGGTGTGGAAGAAATGGAGAGTGAAAAAGACACATGACTAGCATTCATTACATGAGCAAAACTGAGGTAGAACAGTTGATCGTGTGAAAGTCCAATCTTAGGTAAAATCTTCTCTTCTTTGTGCTTTTTCAGCCAATTCTTATAGGCCTGTGGAGAGATGAATGAATAACTGTAAATCTTCCTGAGACAATATTGCAAACTCATGTCTTCTGTCAATGAGATCTATCAATCTAATATATATTTAATAAATTAGGAAGTTTGTATATCTCTCTCTCTCTCCTCATTCTGAGGCTCTCTGCTGCTGGCTATGCCCTTAATAAATCTAAAGTGGGAGAATACAACATAATTACTCTCCTTATCATTTCAGATGCTACTACACAGATACTACCACACACATTGTTATAGGATGTGGTAATTATACTACTAAAGAACGAAAATCATTTTCAAAATAAATCACAGATTTTTGACTATAAATTAAAGACTTTCTCCCTCCCAATGCTCTTCATGAAATAATGTAACAAGTACAATTTTAGACCTAGAGATCTCACACCACCCACAACAGTTAAACTCCTGAAGTATTCCATGAGGAAACAAAAAGTTCCCTCTAAATTACTGTTGGAAACATTGTTATGGAGTAATTTCACCACCACACAAAATTCTGTTTCATGTCTCAGCTTACTTCCTCAAGTATAACATAAGCCTATATACAATAGCATGCTTTTGTATGCATGGTATAGGCAGGGAAGCAAAGGTGATGAAGGGGAGAAGTTGTCTTACATGGACATATTGAGGCTATGAGCAAAGCTTTGTGAGGAACCTCTCCCTGGACTAACAGAGGACATGCCAGGCTCAAGCTCCACCGGCACAGGTGTGCAAGAAATCTGGAACTGGAGTGGGATGTGGGAGAGGGGAGCAGCAGGGCAATCTAGTGTGTTATGTAGTGAGACTATGAGACTGCAGAAGTAGACCACGATACCTGGTAAGCAACAGCGAGCCCTCCAGTGTCAGCTGTATTCTCCAAAAGTGTGAAGGTGCCATTGACATTAGAGTTGTAGCTTTCATACTGTTCCACCAAGCAGTCTATAGATCTTTGTAGTGCACCCTTGTTGCATGCAGGACAGCCCCCAGGCAACACTGTGGGGGAAAAAGTCCTAGAGGTAAAGCTATTTATGGCATTCACCTGTGTTCCTCACATTAATCACTGATTCTTCCTAGTAGCCAGCATGGACTGAAATATGTTTTCCTTAAGTTCATCTACCTTTGATGTAAGGACTAGGATTTCAGATCCCCTAAGGGGAAGTACCAGTGGGACCTAGAAAATTAAATGAAGTACAGTACCCACCATAACCATAGAATGAGTGAAGGATTTCATGTGCCATGAAGACCCCGATGGCTCCAAAATTCACAGCGCTGAAAAATAAAATGGAAAGAGTGCTTTTGGAAAGAAAAATGGGCAGAAGAACATTCTTTATAGCCACTGAGCACAACTGTGTGCTCCACAGGAGCATTCTGCTCTGGGACCATGCAGAAACACTTTCTATGTGTTGTCACTCAGGTGCGTAAAAGTGCAAACACAAGTGCAAATTATCCTACCAATGCTTAAAAATGTACTGTGAGTCTATTTTAAAGTATTTGTCGCTAAAAAGCCATCATAACAATGAAGAGTCTATGAATGAGATTCTGCCTTTAATAGCTGTAAAGACAGGTATTGCTGTTGATACATGTCCTTATTGAACCTCTACTGTCTGAAACGCTGCACAACAGCAACTACTATGGTAACCATAGAAAATTTTTGGAATAGCAATCTTGCAACTTTTGTCTAGTGAGAAAGGACACATAAAATCAGCAAGGCAAATTAAAATCATGATGTTTTGACTGCAATTACTCTGATCTAGACTGCAATTACTCTGATCTAGCATTGGCAATCTTGCTACAAGCAAGAGGTTGTCCTGGAAACCTCCAGTAGCTCTTTCCAAATAGAATTTGGACATGGTTCTATGTGATGAATTTACAGATATTCTCACAAGGAAGAGAACACTCAAAATGCATTCCCATAATATGAAATTATGGGCTCATTCTTTCTCCCCATGCACAGATTAACACTGCTGAAGCATGAAATTTTCATACTAGATCATTATTCCATCACTGAGAACTCAGTAGGAGCTCTATAGCTGATAATTTATAGATTTCACCCAGAGAAGCTGTGGATGCCCCAACCTTGGAAGTGTTCAGGGCTAAGCTGGATGGAGCTCTGAACAACCTGGTCTAGTGGAAGGTGTCCCTGACCATGGCAGGGGGGTGAAACTAGATGATCTTTAAAGGTTCCTCCCAACCCAAACCTTTTTACAGCTCTATGATTCTGTAACAATTGTACTGCTTTACTGCGTACTTATCTTAAAAATTATCCTCACAGTCACCTGAATTCGCTTTTGTCAGTAAAGTTTAAACTCTGGAGCATCATCTGAGAAAATGCTATTGTACCAACTCAACAAAAGCTGATCAAGTTTAGCTTATCAGTCTACTCAACAGAGGTGACAGGGAGAAAAATGTGCTTTACTAACACTGAACACAAAAGGAATAAGAAGGCATAGACACTTTTTCACAGAGAAAGAATATAGTGACAGCCAATGCTACTGGAAAAAATGTCCTTTTCTTCATACCATAATAAATTAATTAAATACTGCAAGCACTAGAAGATCACCATTGAAAAAATAATTACTTTTAACTGAAATATGTTTCTTTCAAACTTTAGCCTCTTGCCACAATGTGAGCTTATTTTTCAGTACAATGGTATTAGGGCAAGTATCTATCTACTACAGGCGAAAAGGACATAGAATTATATGTTTACAGTCAACTGTTTGGAGTGTTTTTATTATCAGAAAAAATATTGCTTAAGAGATCTCTTCCACATGATGAAAGAACAGAACTGGAGGAATACGGTCTAGAGAAGTGTGGTTATTGCAGGGGAAGACTCAGAATTAAAAACCTATTTGCTTAGTAGAAAGGTTTTCTTAAAAAAATGAGAGAACTGTGATACATTTGAAAAAGACTTCTGACAAGAAGTTGCTCTGTGAGTCTCCGATTTTCTCTGGGTTAGACTTCAGGAATCCTTGGAATTTAGAAAACGAGAGGCAAAGGTGAAACGCCTTCTCTGCAGTTAACCTCCAGGTGACTTCTGCCTCTGCTCTGGAGTAATATCTTTGTGCTAGCTCAGTTCCACCTAGATTCTAATTTTGCTTCAGCAGAGTCAATGATCACTCTCTCTCAGAACGCATCAGGCAGTATCCATCTGGCTTTAGAAAAAGCTGGGTTTCCCACCTTTCCTGTGTCTTCCTAAGACCCAGTAAATAAAAGAGATTTAAGACAGACTGCCCGCTAAGACTCCTCCTGGAAGCATGGTGCAGCCCAGGGACTACACTCAGCTTGCACCTCTGAAGCCCCTCCATACCTGGGAAACTCCACATGGAAGAAAGGTCTGCGGAACATTCCAGCCGGAAGGACCACCACGTGGTGCCTTATCGAATAGTACGAATGCACACTCCAGGGGTACACATGCCAGCTAGAGGCAAAATAAAAAGAGAAATCAGAGAATGAATTAACTCCTTATCTCACACTTCAATCCTTTCCTTCACTGAGCTTACAAAAATAGTTCAACTGTTCATACAGCACCAGCAAATGCTGAATTTCACATTATCTAAAGCTACAGGTGTTTGACATAAATCTTCAATTGTTTACAGACCGTCAGAACTAATAGCTTAGTTTTCATAGACATGAAGTGATTCTCCCTCACAATTTCCCTGTCAAGTAAATTAGGATTAGTAACTCCCCGTGAAGTTCTGCATAAAATACTCTGCAGGAGGTATAAGGCCCTAAGCCTGTCTGTCGATGTTGTCTTCCTTCTGAAGTATCCTATGTCCTGCCTTTGAGGTGACTCCATCAGCATTCCTGTCATCACAGTGCTTTGCTCTTGGCTTTGTTGGGAAGTCCAGGAGAATCAGCTATCCCTCGTAATTAACGGTGCATGGTCAAAAAAAGTGGGCTTTTTTCAGGGATCTGGTGCTCTCTTCACAACGATGGGGTACTTTTCTAGCATTGCTCAGGCTCGCTGCAAGACAGGCTGCCAGATTCGAGGTTTCTTTAAAGCAGGATGCAGCAATGCAGACTTGCAGCAACCTTCGGAACTGCTGCAACCACATTCAGAGGCACTGAATCCAGTTCTGCCCACTGGCTCCCACTTGTCCTTCCTCCTCTTCCACGGTAAAAGAGAGATATAGACATACAGTTTTCACAATTGTGAGTGACCTTCTCTAACCCTACTTTGAGCAGGAGGATTGGACTAGGTGATCTCCACAGGTAGCCTCCAACCTCAGCTGGTTCACAAGTATGTGATTTTGTTATATTTTTCAGATCACTATCTGACTTACTTTTTCTGTGGATAATGCTGAAGGAGCTTCAGGTAGGAATTTTCCCTCAGTACTTTCAAGCAAGCCACCACATTGAGGAAAAAAGTGTCTTCATTTATCTCCAGCTGAGGGAAGAGATGGAACGTGACTGTCATAGGGCATAAGTGAGGAATGAACTGAACAATTGAGAAAAGACAAAAACGAGAGAAAGAAAAGTCCCATGGATCAAGAAAGGGTTAGTAAAAAAAAAAAAAAAAAAAAAAAAAAAAAAAAGGGATACTTGTAGTTTTTTATCTCTCCCAGTTCTAAAGACCTTCAATTTAAGATATGACAGGAATGTTATCAGAAAGCCAAACAGAATATACACAGGTAGAAAATTACTTCTATTGTGTCAGCCACTCTAAATAGGAGACAATATAGGCAACAGATAGAAGCAACAGATAAAGGTTCTCTGGTCCCATATGTTCCCAAAAGATGAACAGTAGGAAATGTGCTCCAGAGTCATAGCCTCTTGTAAGCAGACAAGACAGCAGTTGATACAGGTAAACCGCCAATAATGAGGCAGGCATGTTTACATTATGTAGCTCACATTCTGGTATTCCAGGTTCACTTTGTCAGTCTGGAGTATGTGAGCTGGATAACCAATCTCCACTTGTAGTTTGGATACCTAAAATAATGACAAACAGACAAACATACAAACATAAAGAAACTTGATCAGTAGGAGGCTTTACATTCTGCAAGTCCTTTCAAAGGCTATTTCTAGCCAGTGAAAGCATGATCTGTGAGTCACCCCTTCCTTCAAAAGGACAGCTACTCTGTTTCAAGAAGACATCTTGTCCTGGTGCTCTCCTTTCTCAACTCTGCGACTTGAGGCCTAATGTTGCTGTATTGGCTTTCTTTGTATTGTCTTCTGCAATTCCACTTTTTAGCTTTTTTACCTTGATGTATAAAATTGAATTGTATCTCAGTAAAATTAATTCAGAGTACTCATGGAAAGACAAAAACTGAGCCTCTCAATGCCCAGACATCAGTATATATACTCATGCATGCTGGCACTTATAAAACCACCTTCAGTTTTCAGTATGAACAAGATCTCTATTTTAAAGACTGTGAGCCTGTAGAAGCAGGTAGGAATACATAAAGGTGCAGGTCTCTCCCATTCCTTCTCCAAAGGTTTCAGGGAAAGGAAGGCCTCAGTAATTCCTGCCTTCTGCACGCACCAAGGCTTTAGCATTTTGGCGAGTCTGCTCATCCATCCACTCCACCTGATCCAGACGGTCACAGAGGGTATCTTGGATCACAGAGAACATCTGCTCAGCCTGCCATGGAGAAAAGAAAGCATGGTCACAACTGCATAAAAACATTGCTCACTCTTAGCTACCATCTTCCCATGTTCTAGCAATTCAACCACAGAATAACCGGGGGAAAATTCCATTTCTTGTGTGTGTGATGAAAGATAAGGCTTCAGTTTCTAGAGTGATTTAGTCTTAAGTTATTTGGTCTAGTTTTTCGTCACAGAGTTCACCATTCTCTCCCACACACCTTTTCATCTGGCCTCTCACAGTAACTAAGAGGGAGACAATTCCTTCTCATTCAATAATGAACAATTTCCCCCTTTCTTGAGCAAAATGAAAATTCAGTATCCACAAGTATTTCTTGCTGGTGTCTCCCTTTCCAAAATTATGGCAATCTGAGTCAACTCTTCTCAAAATTATGCTTTATTCATTAAAATCTATGCTTCACTACATGTAGTCTTGGTTTTCCCATTAGCTTTTCTTGGTGTTTGCCACCTCACAGACTTCAAACTCTTTGCTAAACCTGGAGCTACACTAACTTTCCTCAAAAGAAAAAGGAACTCTGACCATCACAGGATGAAAGAAAAAGAAATCTTTTCCACACTGCAGGCAGGTGTTCTTTCTACTGTGGATCCACTTTTTCATATGATTGCTTAGTCTCTTTACAATTGAAAATCCTATTGAGATATATCACATTGGTGATGAATACCATTAACACTGTTATTCCAGGGAGCACACAGAGATTGCATACATTTGTAGGGCTGTCATAGCTATTGGTGCTGCACATATGGCTTTTCTAACTGTTGAGACAAAGATAATAGCTGGTATTTAGCATTGATTATTCTAGAATCACACCAGTGTCTTGTTCTGACATATTCCCAAAAAAGGAGAGGAAGTGTATAAGCAGAGGAACAAGAGGTAGGAAACCTACAGATGATTTTGCTGCCTCAATGTGGTCTTAAGGTGGCATGTCAAAAAAAGGAAAGAGGTGAAGCTGAACTCTGCTTGGGGCTTAAGATGATGAATACCTACAAATTTCTTGGTCTGCTCAGGGAAAATTTCTTGCACAAACATCTTCCCTAGAACTGGCTCAAAGAAAGAGCTGGTATCAGTCAAGCACTTCCTCCAGCGCTCAGCTGGGATCTGTAGGAACAAAGAAGTAGAGACACATGAGAGTGAGGACAAAGAACTAGGAAATCAGTAAAATTATATGTAGATGTGTGGACAGTAGCACCATCTAAAAATGACAGCAGTGACTAAGTAACGTAGTTCTATTTAAGCTACCGCAGTAAATATTTCTAGTAAAACATTCATTTCCTTATGACTGACTCCACTTACTTTCCCTCAAGATGCAGATTTATATGTTAGCAGAGAAGAAGACATAAAAGAAAGGTGAGCATCTATATGTTTTTCCCTACTCCATGATACAGTACACTCAGCTCTCTAAACTTCTGAGTGTCATGTCTACTCACACAATTCTTTTGAGAAAAAAGAAGCACTTAATGACCATGGAAGAGTAGTTTTTCTCCCCAAATCTAAGAAACTCCATCCATCTAAGGTACCAAGGGAACAT
Organism: Hirundo rustica; assembly: GCF_015227805.2. NCBI lineage: Eukaryota > Metazoa > Chordata > Aves > Passeriformes > Hirundinidae > Hirundo > Hirundo rustica. The sequence goes on along the minus strand of NC_053451.1, from coordinate 29,257,018 downwards.
TCAGAAAGCATGACCTACAGTGTTCAGCTGTTGGGGAGGCTGAAGAAGCTGATAGAAGGCTAACTCACCATTCTAGATCCCATTTTCCCATAAAGTATCTTATACAGCTCCAGGCGTGCATCTTGGAATTGACTGTCAAGGGCTGGGGAGAGATTCCCAACCAGACAAACAATCATATAAATGTGAAGGACCCTGTAGACAGAAGATTGAAGGCTGGTCACCATAAACACAGAAGCGGGGCAAGTGTCAGAGGAGTAACTTGAGGCAGAGAAATCCTAGGAACCTGAACAATGACAACAGAATACTCTGAATGGAATAGACCTGGGGCTATCAAGGGAGGATTATTGACAAGAGTCGACTAAAGAAACTCCCTAAATCACTGTGGAGACTTAAGGTGCAACCCCATGGTGGGGCACAAGATTCTTTACGGGAAGTTGGAGAAGGGTACTTTTTAGGACTGGGTGAAACATACAGAATATTATGAGAGGTCTGTGGGATTATATAAGATTTATGACAGCATATTTACAGGAAGGACCAAAGGCAGGGAAAGGGAAGGATCATAGTGGATCAGAGAATATATGTGGAAAAATGAAGAGGAAAGTCTGTAAGACGGAATGGTTGAATGCAAACTTGTGCTTGTCAGGGTGTCTGCCTGACTGAGCCAATCCTGATGAGCTGTAGCTGAGGAATAGGATCAGTCTGGGTTCATGTTGGTATGAGTGCTATGGGTGGATGGGTGCCAGTCGAGACTCTGTGCTCCCTCTCTGTGTGACACACATAAATATATTACTTTATATGTGTGTTCATACATGGTGTGTGCATATGCAAACCTATTGGGAATATATGCTAAGCCACAGCACTGGCCAAACCTGTGGATAGAACGCCACAGCAGCCTTGCAATCGTTACACTACTGGATTCAGCAGCCTCTAACACAGCAGGCTCTAAGCTATTAAACTTATGATATTTGAAGAAAGTATTTCTTGGGGTATGAGCAACTGCAATCATACGTATTGGCTCCTACCTTTTCTTGTGCCACTTCTCGATGAGCTGTGACATGTTGCTTAAGTAATCCATGTCATGCACTGCAATTGGCTGAGAGAGGTTCATTGGCACAGGATGGAAGATAGCCTTGAGACACGCCAGCCAGTCAATAGCAGGTGCCTTTTCCTGCAAGTACAACAAAGCTTACATGCTGAACTATGAATCTAAACTGGCTCACAAGAAATAATGGGGAAATCAGGATAGACTTCCTAATACCATTAAGAGATACTTCCAGGAAGTTAAAATGTTTTTATAATGTGCATTTGAAGAGGAGAATTGACTTTTTTTAAAGGGAATTAGCACTGGGAAGGGGAGAGAGTTGTGGGCCTGAAAAAACTCTGTCAGTTAAAGACCATAAGTTACCGGGTTATTTAAAGCTCAACAGTCTCCAAGTGTAATTTGCAAGACAATGGCATTTAAACACAGCGTCTCATATCTCTTTTGATCTGGATCTTCAGAATGAAGACACGAATGTCACATGTAACTGCATTGCTCAAGCTTTAAGGCACAGGTACCTGTAGCTCCCCAATGGTAGTGCGAAAGAACAGCATCCCCCTCTGCTGTCTTTTCTGCAGTGGAGTGACAAATTGCTGGAGGTTAGAGATGAAGGACAAGGTCAGCAAAAAGGAATCAGGGGGACCATCCTCTGTCCTTCCAAGTAGGACCCCCAGTTTCTTCAAATATGAAAGATATACACGGAGAACCTGCAATACAGACCATATGACCAATGGAAGACACATGACTGAAAATTAGTCACTCCATCCCTCCTTCCCTCCATCCACCCATCCACCTTGACCATATAAACTTCAGTCTTTCAAAACTACTGCTGCCCCGCCCCATCCCTAACACTGTCTTCTTGCTGCAACATCCTTATGTAGCTATTCACGTGGAATACACTTTGCCAAGTACAGTTCCTCTCTCAGTGAAGAACACTGAATTCCCCAAAGATTATTTTTCTCACAGCTCACAATCACTTCAGATACTAGAATAACTTTAGAGATGTAGGCCTGCTATCTTTGGAGTCAGAGGAGAGAAATTCAGTGATATAATGAGCCAGCATTTTAATGAAGAGAAAATGCCAACTTCTTTTTTATATCTTCATGAGGTTTCAGAGGAATGCTTGTGATGGCTCAGGGTGTTTTTTGAGGACTTTTCTGAAAGACTCAGATTGAGAAACTGACATTACTCAATTTTTATGAAGTTCAGAAATGACAAAGTTCATTTTGTTACAATGTCCCAAGGTCAAAGAACTTGTTCCCCCAACATATGTTCAAACACTTTAAAATAAGCTTAAAAATGCTAGCTATCCCTCCTCACAATATACAAATTCTGTTATAAAGCCTTATTTTGGACAAAAACATTTTTTAAAAAACATTCGTTCAAGGCAAAAAGTAAAAGGAAGGCCAGGTACAGACTATTTAGCAAACATTTAGAAATTAAAATTATAAAATTCTGTTTCTGCACTAGAATTTTTAAACCTGGTATCTAAAACAGGTTACATTTTACAGTCTATCCTTTGGAAAAGTTGAGTTTTGTAAAGAATTCCTTCTGGAGGCATTTTCAGAGGTCACTGACCGTAACCCATGGAAACAGACCACTCTGAGCCAGGAGGCAATTCAAGGAGATCCCTGCATCAAATAGCTATTTTTACCTTTCTTCAGCCTCTGATATGTTACCTCAAGATAATTTTTCTCTTTGAATTCACTCTCAAGTGGAATATCAAACTCAGGATGGTCAATCTGCGAAAAGGAGTAAAGGAAAAAGATTATTTTCAGAAACAATGCAAAAGCGAGAATATTTTGGTAATTTCTGTATCATGGAATTTGAAATGCTATTAACTTGCTTTTACTTTTGGAAAATGTTTGCTAAGTTCTTCAGAGAAGGACATAGGCTTCACTTGAGCGAGCTTTGGTCTGACTCTTTACTCACAGTGCTCTTCCTTTAGCACACTCACCTGAATAATATTGGTCTTGGGGTCAAAAGGACTAGGTCCCACATGGACTCTGAAAAATGGAAAGGTGCTATATCTGCTCATGAGAATCTGAAGAGTTTCATTAAAATCTTTTGTTTCCCCCACACCTGTGTTATGCCATCCAACAATCTAGAAAAAGGAAGAAAAGCTGCAAGTGAGAAAAACTGGTTGGATCCGTATTTACTATTTTCTTTTTCTTTTATACCTGTAAGTTCAGTCATTCTTACAACTGAGAAGCAACAGAGCAAAAAAGCACCAGGGGAAACTTGTGAAGTGCTCTACATACCCTGCTGGCTTTAAAATGACTTGGCACTTTCCCCTAAGCAAACCAATGAACTTCAAAATTACAGAAGGAAAAGGAATTGTAATTAGCAACAGAGTAAGGTGTGCAGGAAAAAATGCTGAATAAGCAGGAGACAGGAAATAGGTATAATTTTCCTAAAGCCATCCAGAAGGACAAGCAGATTCACAGGTGGTCCTGTAGTCACTGTTCCTTTTGCTGGAAGGCTCTGCATCCTCTTCTGATACAGGACATAAGCGCCCTTTGCTGGAAGATGTCCAGCACTCCCTGGTATCAAGTGGAGTCTCCCAGAATGGAAAGAGAAGGATTTTCTCCTTTAAACAAGCTCTCATGGAAGCCTTGACTACTGAATGATCATCTGGTTTTAGACACAAAAATTTCAACCATTGCAAGATGTTCTCCAATCCGTGAGTCAGATCCTACTGAACCAGATTTCTGAGAGTAAACATGATCCCCCTTTGCCGACTTTGGTTTTTCTCCATCCTTAAGTAATATATAAGGTTATGAGGAGAGATTCAGGTACCTGATGTCAGAAAATCAGTTCTTGAAAGAGCATTTAAAGCTAGAAGACCTATCACTTGGAAGTTGTGCTGTAAATCATGACTAGGGTCAGATCCTACAAAAGTTATATCAGGTAGGACTATAGGATCCCACCTGCCCACTTTCCTTCTCCTTGCAGGAATTCTCTTCCTGAGGGAGAGGAAACAGCACAAACATTCACCTGATTTAGGAGGTCCTTCAATGGCTGAGCTCCTTGGGACTCTATTCGTTCAGTATTCATGCAGGAACGATAAAATTGCATTGCCTTCTCCTTGGCTGAGCCTCTTATCCCAAACTGTGGACTTTCTGCAGAAAAAAAGGTAAATTTAAATTATTATTATTTTTTTAAAGGCAATTAAAAAAGAAGTTGAGACAGAGCAGAGAACAGTTTTAAGAAAATACTGTACTTTGATCCAGAACATTTTAACTAGTATATCCACATTTCCCGCAGTGACCCAAAGCAAGGGACCTTTTAGCACCATGACTCTTCCTGAGGCCAAATATATGAGTTTCTTTGCATGTAAACAGGAGCACAACGGGAAGTTGGTGCATATCTAGGCTTCAGTCCCCCATGGAGACAGGACACATCACCAGAGGGCACATTCAGACTAGAACAGCAACAATGGCCTACTTCGACAAGGTAACAGGAAAATGGTCTGGGCTGCTGTCAGAATTTTAAAGCACGACTTTCATCTGCTACACTTGGCAAGAGGAACTAAAATGTTTAAAATGCAGCTACTGTAACATGACATGCTCAAAAAATAAATGTGTACCTGTAATGATAGAAGAACGAAGAGAGGGGACTCAGTCCCTGTTAGGAATGATTGTGCTCTCAGTTACTACTACTGTCAGCTCTGACCGAGGCAGATGCCGAAGGTAACACACCAATCGTCTGTCCCTACCTAAAAGCCTTTTCAGGATCAACAGGTTTTCTTCCAACAACACATCAAATACATTTAGTGATTCTTCTCTAGTTCTGCTTGACTGTTTGCCTTCCCATCTGCCACAGGCATATTTGTAGAAGTTCTCACAGGGGTTTACAGTGTCATTCCTAGAATTCAGAAGTCCTTCCAACAGAGCAGGATCTGACTCAGCATCACAGGATCCTGAAGAGGAAGTAAATAAGAGAGAACTGAGAAGTGACAGTGGAGAGTGAGAACAACTCCAAGCAAAAATCTTTTAGGAGACATTTACCCCAAAAGACTTATTTTTGGTACAAGCTCCTTTGCATGCCTTGTTGAATTCCTTGTAAGGTATTGCTGAATATGGAAGAAGTGTGTCCTCTCTTTCACATCCCAGGAAGACTGCCCTCTCTTTGTACTACCTAGGCAGCCACAGGTTGGATTATTCTGCCCCCTCAGTGTCTATCCTCTGAATCAGACAAATTTGGCTGCATGATAAACAAGAAGCAACTGGTGGTGTCAATACATGATGTAAGAGAAGGACATAGCACAGAGAAAGTAATGATATAAGATTAAAACATGTTTTTTTCAAGCATGGAAAACATTTCTCACCAATAACATTTGTCAAAAGAGGACAAGGATCATTCTAGAATATCTTGCCTTGCTCTATAATTTTCTTTTCCTAAACTGTTTTAAATCACTGGGTATACACTATCATTTTAGGTCAGTATCTTATATAAACATCAGATCAGATCAATTATTTACTGAAATAATCCACCTGGAAATCAAGGTAAGACTTTCCATACTGTGGTTTCAAAGCTGACATGGGATAAGGTAGGCAGAGTGGAAATGGACTAGATCTGAACAGATTTTTCTTGGTCTCTGCAGTGAACTGCCTCCAATACATAACAAGAGCTAAAGAAAAAACCTAGGTAAAGATTCAACAGTGCTTATTTTGGAGCAGGGACTGTCTGTATTAACCAATATAAATGCACCTTCTGTATTGAGCTTTTTATATGCAGAGACATTCACATTCTGCAGATAGTTCTTTAGAAAATTTGGAAGACAAACTAATGTTTCTGGTCTATACTCACAGCTTCTCCATTAGCAAGAAACTCTGACTTTTGCTCTTACTCTATGACTGCACTGAACTGTGCTAGAAAACCGGGATTAGACTTAAGTCAGAGATAGAAAGGGAAAGGAGGAGCTCCAAGTCTCAGATTCATTCAGTTTCTTGACTATGGAGAGCAGAACACATCAACGAGGCGCAAGACAATATAAAGCTGCTCTCCCTCAAAACTAGGCTCAGGCCTATTAAATAGCCGGCAGAGGAGGACAGCTCCCACTGTGACTCGAGAAAGAGGTAGAAAAATGTACCTTTTTGACAAAAGGTGTTATGATTCCTGGAGATTCTGAAAGTCTGGTTCTCAAAACTGATGTTAAGTTTAAAACACAGTGGAGGCAGGTAAGAGAGAAAGGGATCTTAAAAATGAGGTGAATGAGGAAGAATGGAAGAGGATATCTCATATTATACCTAGAGCACAAGTCATCACGAGGTAGGTGATAAGCAATGTAAAGCCAAGGAGAGTACTGAGAAGAAGTGCACACAGAAGTAGACTTTTCCCCTGAAGGCATCGTTCTTTCTTTGCACCTGTTCTCTGCTCCTGGTCACTGGTCTGAAGAGACAGAAAAAATGAAGAAAGAAAAATTCATATTAAGGTTAGCACTAATAACATACTCCATCTCCCACCTAATCTACTAGAAAGTCATTCACAGGCCTAGTCCCAAAACACCAATAGTCATCCAAGTCATCTACATGACTGCACTCCCATGAGCTTTCTCACTTTCTTAATTTCCCTGTCTTTTCAAGCTGTCACTGTTGCACAGTGCTATGAATTACTCACTGAAAATCCAGCTTGCTATGAGGAGACTTGTCCCTTCATGGTTTATGGAATCACCTTGTGTACACTTCCTGATATCAAAGCCTTTTTGAGTCTATAAAGCTAATAATAGGATGGCTAGGACTGGTGGTTCTTTATTCTGCCAGAATCTGAGCACTAATTTCAGATCTCTTCTCAAGAAATAAAATACTGGATCCTAAGGCCTTTAGCTCAGTGCAAGTGAGAGTAAAGATTTGTCCTTTTCCACAAACTGGGGTAAGCTGTAAATCGCTGAGAAGATCTTATATACAGACAGGCTTTACCTCACTTTAAATTTAGTTTTGTTCATAATCTAGGTGTGTCTTTTTAGTCCATGGAACAGGCTAGGGACCTAATGAGTACACCTTCTGTTTTAGATATCTGTTTTAGAATGAGCTGAAGCATTCTCTGGAGTTATTTGCCCTTTTCTCTGTTAGCTGCAAAGGAAGCTAGATGACTATCTTAGGATATGCTCCTAACATCTACCTGGATATAGTTAGATAAAATAGCATTTTCCCTACTTCTGCACACTTTGATGTACGTAAGACTGGAGAACAGCAGTTTGTGAAAGAATAGACACAGGAGTGTATGTTGGTAATATACAAGGAAAGAGAAAGAATCGAAAAAAAGATGAAAAGTGGAATGACTGAATGAAAGTATAGAGTGAGAAAAGGGAGGTAGAAGGGGGGGAAAGCCCAGAAGATAATGGAAAAGCTCAACTGTAATATACAAAGAGAAAATCCCACAGCTGTGAAAGCTGATGGAAGTGCTACTGGGAGAGTCCTACATGTCACTGTCAGGGCCTGTCCTGTACTGTCCCCACGGGCTCAAGTTTAGCTCCCTGTTCTATGCTGCTTCTTTGATAAAAGAAATCTCTTTGAGAAACCTGTTCAGGCCTTGGATTTCTTTAAGGAAAGGCAAGAAGCAGCCTTAGTGCACATGCCCCCTTCTGCTCCTGGCCGTTTGCAGCTCTCCTGTGCAGTCTCCATCTGAGCTCTGCTGCAGTGGCAGCAATGCCTTTGTCTGGACAGACATCCCATCGGTCTGGATCCTGACTATCACCTACAGACTTGACTCTGCAGGTTTGCCCTTGGACCTGCCTCCTCGCAAGGGACTTGGCTAACAATCTACACTCTTGGTTGACCCTGGGCACTGTCACCAGGCCTGCTTTACACCCCTCATGCCCATGCTGGGGGGTGCACCCCTTGCTTTTCAAGTCATTGCTTCTTGCCTGCCTTGTCATGACTCTCAGGTTCCAGACTGTCATCTCCTGCCTTTGCTGCTCCCTTACATCCAGCAGCTAAACTGCATTTGTCATCACACTCGGTATCTATGTTCTTTGCCACAAAACCAGGAAACATGGATCTTGACAAATATCACAAGAAATGGAGCAAAATCTTACAGGAATGAAGTATGTCACAGTATATGCCCCTTCACCTAAGGGAATGTTAAGGAAATGAATGAGTCTGCTGTTAATCATCTGGATTAATATACTAAGTACAATTCTGCACAAAAAAAACATTAATAGAAAACAAAAATAAGCAATAGACAAACAGACCTCATAATTTTATAGTCTTTCAAACGTGCATTTTATTCAATCTTGAATAAAAGCCTGTGAAAGGCTTACTCAACTCCTGGAAATTACTTTTCTCCCTTAAAATCCTATCCTCCTAACTTCTTCAGGCAGAATACAGAATAACCAAATGGAGAGCAAGTACGTACAAGTGACATTACAAATTGCTAGGTACAGAACATGATCATACTGGCTAAGTGCAAACTACAAAGGAAGAAATCCAAATTCCTTTCGTAAGTCCCTGTAGCAAAACACTTGTTTTACTCCTGGAGTAAGAGAGTGTCACAACAGTATGGCAGGGAAGTGAGGGAAAGAAAATTAGCTTAGCTGATGAAGGACATAGAAAAACTATTCTTTGGCATGCAAGCCTTCACCACTCACAATTTAGGAAAGAGTGAACAATGATTTACATACACAATTCTCCTGACTTCTCTGTTGCAATAAACTTTTTGTCTTTCACATGGAAAATCTGGACTATTCCTACCATGAAATATTAAAAATTTTGCAATTATTTGGTTTCATGTTATCAGAAGACATCTGTTTCTCTCCTTTGAGTAATAAACGGCATGACTGTGGAGACACTAACAAGGAATTGGTGCTTCAAGACTGTCAGTGCAATTTCTTATGAATTTTTGGTTAACAGCATATTTCAGGCCTATGCATGATGTTTATTTTGAAATGCAAAATGCATCAAGTAACGGATTTTTAAAAATCTCTAAGAAAAACAGCACTGCCACCCTCAAGTCTCCATTGTGAAACAACTAGAGAAGTACCTGGCTGGAAGCAGCAGGCACAAAATAACAACAGAGCACAAAAATGACAGGGGAGCAGAAATTGGTTGCGGACCTCTACATAGGAACTGGATTTTGGTCTGTGTTTTGTGAACCACAAGCATAAAAATTGTTCTTCAAACACTTCACCTTCCATAATAAATGCCTTTCTAATCTTGCCTCTGTAACTGGGATGAGATTTGAGAGAAATTGTGGACCTATATAAACAGAGAAAAAAGAGGAGGGCAGTTATATTTAGTTCTCCCTTATGTCTTTTTCATGCCAACAAGCTTAAACAAATCTAGACAGACAAATGCTTGCTTTTTTGGTACTCTTACATGAATACTGACCGGGGCAAAATCCCTGTCAGACTCTTGATCTAGAATGAACTTCACTTTTATGCCACAATGGATTAAGGGGTTCATAGGGTACTAAAATACAGACCCCTCTCTAAGCCAGTGATTCTTGGCCAAGGCAGAAGTGTGGATTTAACTAGATGGACCCAGAAGTGGCATACCAACACTTCCAGGGCACAGGATGCAGGAACATTACACAGCTTACAGGAAGCAGTAGCACTTTATTGTGGTATGTTTTGAGACCTGGTTGCTCCATCCAGGATGCTCCATAGAAAGATACAAGTGAATAGTTTGAACAATCCAGTGGAAAAGGATAAAAAGACCTCAGCCTCTCACAGGGTTTTTCCTTATAGGCCTCACTTATGGGTGAGAAGAATAATCAGTATTAGCATAAAGATGAATGCAATTTCCAGTACAGTTTCCGTTCTTTCATGTTTTTAAGCATGTGCAAATGCTCAAATTTAAATGGCTTCACTATAGCTAAATGAGAACAAATGTCTGTAAAATCATTAAAAGATGAATTCTAACAGTTGTAAGTTATAAAAATGTATAACTTTAAATTAATGCATGATATGTATCATCTGATTCAAATGCGAGCATTACTTAGGATAGCAGAATCATGACACGTACTGTTATCACTAAAGCAAGAACTGTTTGGTACAACTAAGTCAGCCAAAGAATTTGATTTCCCTTCAGCATCTCCTTCTTTCTGTTTGTGAGCCTCTCCTGAGTTCTGAAGGGAGGTTGAAGTTACTCTGCCTAATTCTTCCTCACCTTGCATTTTCACAGTGTTAAGTGCCATTACAGAAAAAGAAGCATCTATTTTTCATGAAAATAAATTAAAATAGAGAGATCAAAGGAAAAGAGAACTGAAGTTATTTTTCATAACTATTTACCAGATAATTTACAGGTATTATTTTTCAAACAGTGGATTATTCATGAATTACTGACTTTGGCTGTCACCCAAATTGTGTTTATCACATTACTCACATGGATGGCACATTTTCAGACTAATGCCCCAATACCACAGAACCTTTCATTTTCTTAAATTTGTATCTTTTGTCAGCAAATTACTTAAGCACATAAATCGAGCCCATTAAATGCCATTTGAGAAACATTTTAGCCTGTGTTTGAAATAGAGTACATGCTCACTTGAAATATGAAACAGAAAGGTTGCTGAATTATATTCTGGAGTACTAAAATTGTAAAGCAAAACCATGGCCAACAACTAAAATTGTGGTTATGGTTTAATCTTCATCACACAGAAATTTGGGAATTGATATACCAAACAAACATTTCTGCAAATTCTTCAACTATAAAAATGCAGACAAGATAAAGATAAGTGACTGTTTGCATTACAGACACAGTCACACAGAACAGATCTCAATGTAAGAACACACACACATTTCAGTGTTTGTATTATTTAGTAACACAGAACACTACACTTATCTCTGTTGCTCTTGAATGTTTTGTACTTTTTAGCAACCTTGAGCTAACAGTTCAGCTCAGTGCAACTTGTCTGTAAATATGCAATTAAGACTTTGCTAGCTATTTATATAAGACATCAAAGCAGAAAAAGGACACCATGCTACATGGGAAGCAATTAGGCTCACCACGTCATTCTCACATTCCAAAAACTCTGCCTTGCTTATCCACAACTATTTTGGGGGGGGGGGGGGGGGGGGGGAACTGCACATTTCTGTGTAAGTACTTTCTAATAATACCTTGCTGAAAAAAATGGAGATAGAATAAAAGATGTCATTATTATTGTTGTTGTTGTTATCATCATTACTACCACTAATAGTTTTATTATTACTATTATTAATTGTTGGTCGGTGCTTCAAACAGTTCTCAGAATGGCCATTAGGGTGACCGACAGGAAGGGCAAGAACCCCTAAATCATCACACCAGATCCCAAATCATTAATTCTGAGACCCGGACAAGACCTTGCTGGATACAAACTGTCAAAAACTCAACTACCCTGGTCCCCCAAGGCAATAAGCAGTGTACATATGGAAGCAGAAGGAAAAGAGAGGTGTGCGACCAAGGTCCCCCAGTAGATTGCAAGACAGCACCATTTTCTTACCTGTGGAAGAGTGCTCATGCTTGTCACCGAGCAGGCTTTGCTCCTGTAGCTACCACAGCTGTGAACTCTGTTTACTTGGTTGCTATCAGTCTTCTGTGCCCACACACTCTGCTATGTTCGGAGACAATCTCTTCTTCCCAGCTTGGCTGTTTGCTGTGGGGAGAAGTGAGAGGAAAAGCTCAGAGACAAACACCTTCAAAGAAAATGGGAGGGAGGGAAATGGTGTTTCTGCTACTCTCCACCCACCTTCTTAACACCTCTACTTCTCATAAAAAGATTTTTTTTTTCCTTTCTGTGTCTCTGTGACCCACCTGCCTTTCTGTCTCTTGGAGCTCCACCGAAATCTTTTCGAACAGAAGAATGTGATTCTCTATCTCCCTCAGCCTCTTCTCAGCTATTTGCTGTTTCTTTTCTCTCCAGCAGCCTCTCTATCCTGCCCACCCAACAAGCCTGTTTTGGTCTGATACTCTCCCTGCCACTAGCCTGTTTCAACCTGCTGCTGCCTTGGGGCCCGCAGGCTTCTGCCTATTGCTAGATAGTGTGGGCTAGGGATCCTGGTGCTCCTCCTCCCACGAGGAAAGGCCAGGGTGCTGACTTGCTTCTTGCTCCCTCTCATCTGCACCCTAGTGTCCATTCAAGGGCTGAACACATCTGACGCTTTCTCTTTCCCTTTAAGAGGCATAGGGGAAAAAAAAAAAAAATAATAAAAAAAAATTCATTAATTACTAATGCTATTTACAGTCGTTCATTGCTTCTCAGGAGATGGCCAGCCTGTGTGTCTTTGCTTATTTAAGGAGGCATTTTGGGAAGATTTGGGAGGAAGGTTTCTCTGCTTTGAGGACTGGGAACCTGGATTACTTCTCTGAGGCATTAAAAACTGGGTCGGAGAGTGGGACACTGGGATTTGAGACCTTCTCAAGTGGCAGCTGTGAGCTGAGAGAGGTAATGGGGACCAGCTTGGTGTCAGCTTCCAAAGTGCTTGAAACAAGCAGAATAGCAGGACGGGACTGTTTGCCTCCCCAGGTCGCAAGTCTCTGAGGGGAATATGATATCTTAGTTCACTAGCCTGCTCAGTTGATCAGAGCTCCTATCAACCTGATTTTTTTTCCCCTGTTTCTATAGTGCTTGCATAATTTAACACTCTACTATCACAACAGATTTCTTACATGGCTGAAACCAGTTACTTACTCTCAGTTCTTTTTATCATTCAGGTTACTGGTCGCATTTCTATACTTACCGAACAGCTCTAAATACAGTAAAAAAAGTCCTTGCGTACTGACAAAAAGGTCCCTACTGACCTTTCTTTCCTTGCAGTTGTCACTTCCCTTCACCTTAACATCAGAATCCATTTTCCAAGTACTTCCCATGTAAATTAATTGAGATTTGACTTAACAAAAGTAACAAAACACTCTTTTGTTAGCCACAATTGAGATCTTACAGTGAAGTATCAACTCTATTACTATTTGTAAACTATCTGGACAAATTTGTTCATGACAATATACAGTTTATTTATCTGTCTTAACTATATCTGTATCTGAACTCTTCCACCTTCATAATTACAGCATCTAACAGCTCCCAAGCTTTATGTAATGAAGCAAATTTTACTTCTCTTTTCTCTATGAACACTAAGTTTTAAAATTTACCTGGGCAAGGAATTTATTGCCTTTTTATTATAAAATGGTTATGATAATTTTGAACAAAATATAATTAAAATTAAAGCATGTATTGAAACCTTGGCTGAAGTATTCACTTTTAAAGTTATACTAAAGAAGGCAAAAAAAGCCTTTGGTCAATGTGCTGGGATTATATGATTGGCTTTAATTTTGTCTCATATACCAGTATCTTTTAAACAGGTACTCTCATCTCCTCTGGATTAAATTAAATTTTACTACATAAATTGGCAAAACATTACATTGATATTGCCACAACACATGGATTGTCCCACACAGGCTACCTAGAAATACCTTGAATGTGTATGTATGGACAATATTTACCAGACCGTGTAAACTAATTGGGACACATCCTGAAAAGTAGATGGATCACAACTTCATTTCGAGAGTGCATGGGATGTTTCAGGAAAGGAAACCTGAGAAACACCTCTCTTTCTCAATGAAGAGCACGGCTCTTTGAATTAGCACATGTTTCAATGGTGCTGTGATGCTGAGAAGATCTTGCCTTGCAGGATCTAGTGTGGTGGTGATATTTCTTCCCTAAAGGCATTACAAACCATAGTAACATTATATGTTTGATCTAATAGACATTATTGTTGGATTCGGGATACTGTTGGGAAAGTATGCTCCTGAGTAGCTGTAGTGGACATCGGGTTTTGAGTTTGTTAAGTAATTCAGAAGGAAAGTTGAGCCATTATGGAAAGAATTAAGTTGTTAAAACTTTTATTTATTCCAAAATTTGTGTATCTCTTCAGAAAGAATGTGGATTTATTTCGCGTAGATGCTGCCTCTGTGACTGTGGTCTGAGATATCCAGGTATAAGACATATTTTATCTGAAGTTATATGATCCACACCAGAAAAATCTGTTTAGCTGCGGTTATTAGCTGTTGCAAAGTAAGTCAGACTTAGTTACATACGTTTTCTTGCATCTGTCAGGGTAAGAACAGAGCATATTTGCGTCTGGTAGCAATAAGGCAGTGAAGCATATCTTACATTTTCCACATCACCAATTGGATACGGAAATTTCTTTCAGATTATGTGTCACAGGACAGCGGCACTTTCTGTCTGAAAGTGACAGTCTGTATATATATTTAAGCCCTGAAAAAGCTCTGTAAAAGCATTGTAAACATTCTGATGGGGTTTTGACTATACAAACTGTAGAGCTTTGGGCATCTTGAGGGCTGAATGTGTGAAGTATTCACATATACATGAAAATGTTGCTGTTGTTTTTCCTGCTAGCATGTAGGTTTCTTTGAGGATGCTTTTATTACCTACAGAAAGCAAAGACAAAAAGTTTCCCTGTAAATTTTTTTTAATTACAGAAGCAGGAAGAGGGGCTTGGGGGAGGGAGAGAGGGCAGAGAGGGAGAAGACGTCACAAGTAATCCTTATCAACTCATTCCCTTCTTATCTTTAAGGCACATATGACAGCTCTGCTCCCTTGAGACCACAAATTAGTAAGAGAACCTCTGGCTTTTTTCTCTGTGACCAACACTTCTCTTCTCTTCTCTTCTCTTCTCTTCTCTTCTCTTCTCTTCTCTTCTCTTCTCTTCTCTTCTCTTCTCTTCTCTTCTCTATACAGAGCATTAGCTTCTTCCAAATCTAACACTGATCAGCACATTGAAAAAAATATAATGTTTGACATGCCTTCCAGATGTTACACATAAAAATGTTTAACAGCAGTTATCTTTTAGATACCTCTTAGAATTAAATAAGCATATGATTCAAAGTAATATGAACATATTAAGTGTGTTGACATGCATTTAACAGATGTTGTTGCATGTGTATTTCTTATGGTAATTTTAAATGGTTAGTATTTCAAACGGTTTGGAATCAAAATCAGATTTCAGCAAATTATTTTCCTAATGCTTGTCCTGAAGTCAAATTGAATTGGGACTTTGATCTTCTACATCATGGGAATAGTATATTCCACTGCAACAGTCTAGTAGAGTGAAGTTTTGCTTCATGGATTGATATTCCATCTTCAATCTTCCAAAATATATATGTATCACAGACTGCACAAAAGACTGCTCTTTCAAAAAGAGCATTGGAAAAACATGGTGAGGCAATGTTAATGTCTCTGGCCATCTTAAAAACTCTTGTGAAAAGGCTATCACTTACAAAGAGACCGCACTTAGGTTTAAAAAAACAACTTGTTTAACTCAAGCTCTTCTACCTCAAATGGTCCCTGGTGATACTAGCACTGAGCATTGTGACTTGTAGATTAAAACAACATAAAATAAAATCTCCTTTGTATGAAAGACTGTCTGCTAAAAGTTAGTAATAATTTTGGTAACCATCAAGAGCACAAATTTTGTCTGAAAATGTCAGAACTCTGTAGCAGTTGTTCCTTCACTAAAGAAGTTCAGAAAACTGCAGGCAGGACAGCCTGAGAGCCATAACATTCCGTCGTAGGTTGGAGGACTGATGACAGGATAAATTCAATTTGAACAGCCCCCAACTGGAGCTGTCAGTCAAGGATCTTGCAGAGTGTTCTAAGAGCTCTGCAGGTGACAGAGAGGGTTCCCTTCTGGGGAAAAAGTGCTCTCAGACACTCGCAGTTACATATGCAGATGGCAACTTTTCACCCTTTTATCCACTGAAAGCTTGCTCTCTCATTGAGCATCAGTCTATCAGTACACAAACACAAAGACTCACAGAATGCCTTGGCTGGAATGGATTTTTAGAAATCATCCCGTTCAACCATCCCACCAGGTCAGGTTGCTTAATCTTTGTCCAGGCCTTGAACGCTTCTAGTGAGGGATCATCCACCACTTCCCTGGGGAACCTGTCCTTCCAGCTTTCTGGGACATCTTTATGCAGGAAAAAAAGGTCAGAAAAGTCATTGATACTTCTAACCACAACCACCAGTTAATAGACTTTAGGTTCAGAGGAGGCAGGAAGAAGGGGAGAGACCAAAGTTTGTAACCAAAGATTCGCTCAGTGTGTGGCAGTTCAGTTACCTGGATGAATTTGTTAAAGACAATGGGGAAAAAAATTAGGAACAGCCCGACCTGTGTGAATCCTTCAAACTGAAGAGTCTTCAGTCCATCCTTGAGGAAGACTATACTCAAACCTTGGATCCAAGTGGATAGAATGGATACAAAATACATGAACTGGGAGGCAGACAGGAAGGGTATCTTTGATAACAAGAAAGACAGGGTATCCTTGATGACAGGGGTTGGTTTCAGTAGGAAAGGAAAGTCTGAGAATGAAGGGTAGGAGGATAGAGAAGATTAGGCAAGAAAGACAGGAGAAGCATTGAAAATAAGAATGGCAGAAAACACTAAAGTTGAAACTAACACCACCTTATTTTTCCCTGTCGTACATGAATATCATGAATGAATACATGAATACATGAGTTTCCCTGTTCATAACCCTATCCTACATGAATGTCCTCTATTGTTTTCTGTGTTACTTTAATATCTCATTTGTTGCTTCATTAGGCACAACCTCTAATAATTAATAGCATAATTAGAATATCACTTCAGGCTATTGTTAAAGATTTTTTAGTTCTTTTGTAGTTACTGTACTAGTGAGAACTTGATTTTTATTTTCTCTGCAACAGGGTAAAGACTGATATTAAAAAAAAAAAGATTTTTGTGGTTGTATATATTTTTACATATTCAGACATTCACCGTGAAACCCTTCCAAAACACCCATAAGGCATAGTTTTCCATACAGAAAAGCAAGTCCTAGCCTCTGAAGCATTTATTTAAGGAGAGAAAAAAGAATAAAAGCATAATCCCTGAATAAGCAGCCACACAGCTTTCTACTGAGGAGGCATGCTAAGGCAAATGAAATATCTGAGTCCAGCAGACTGCCAGAGGGCTTCTCATAGTATTGAGTGTGTATCAACTCTGTTCTTGCTTTTTCACAGTGCACCACCTTCCAAAACACATCCTAGAAAACCATTTTCCATAGCTCTTTAAAGTGCTTGTTACCTGCTTTGTTTTTTACAATTGCTTACAGGCTGATTTAAAGGGATGTTTCCTGTAAAACTCCATTCTGATTCTGAAAAATTACTATACCAAAAATATCATTTTATATGCAACTTAATCAAAAGTGGTGAATTTCAGAATATAAAAGCTATGTCCCGTGCTTTACCGTATCAGCCCTACAGATATAATTCAGATGAAAGACTAACTGGTGTAAGATGAGGAGTTGTACTTACGTATGAAAAACTCAGGCTAACTGCTATGCTTGGTGAGAGCAAAATAGAACAAAGCCCTGTATCCTAAATGATGTGTGCCAATGTGCGAGGTGAAAATGGCCTTGAATTCCAGAGATTATGGGTCTATCAAGCAGAATTGTTTATATTTCACATGTAGATGACATTTTTCTGGTGCAGAATCACTTGAATCATGAATGTTACAATGCAATAGCCACTTGACCACAACTCAGGTTTATGTCTCAAAATGTATATTTTAGTTGTAATGCCACAACAAGAAACTATATGAAAGCATAGCATTTACAGCTAAATTTGAAACTATATGAACTTCGTGGCCATTCAAAATACTTTAGAAGGTATCAGCAAGACATTGTTTTAAAGTATTTTTTTGTTGGAAGTACATCCATAATATCTACCATTAGTTACATCTGTGGACCAGACAGTGAAGTGTAATCAGTCACAAATATTCTCTTTGGTTCAGCCCCTAAATCTGCTGCCCCCATTTGTGGTTTGAATCCAACTTATTTACTAAATCTCTTCATACACTTTTCAATATCACAAAGTAATGCTTGTGAAATCAATGGCTGACATATTGAAAAAAAAAAATTAATTGCCTCATCTTTCCTGAGCAGAACCCTCACGTTCTTTCTTCTGTATTTCCACCGCAATTTCATTTTATGCCTCCTCTTCTTATATTTTTCCTCCTCAGTATCTCCAGTTATTGCACTGGGTTTCAGAAGTTAAGACTTGCACTCAGGATTCTGGCGATTTCAAGTTCCATTTGTGTCTTTGATTCTGTCGTAATATGTGGGTTTGGGTCATCAGGTAAACTGTCAGTGTGTCTGTAAAGTGGAGTTTGCATTTGCTCAGCAACGTGGCATATTTTGAATTGAACTAAATAATTTCCTGTGTGACTATGAGGTTCAGCAAACAGCCAAATTATCTGGGAAAGATTTTCTCCCAGACTGATGAAATGGAAACAAATGTACTTTAGTAGATTTCTACATAGTTGGATGAATAAGCTTTGCTTTCTTTCACTTCTCTTCTCCAAAGCAGGATCAGCTTTCCCTGTGACACCCCAGCAGCTTCTAGTTCAAACCCTTTTAAAAAGTTTGTAATGAAAATCTACATGACTTTTTTCCCTTAAGTTTTAACACTAATTGTCAAAAAGATCTGGCTTTGTAGTTATGAAACCAGCCCCTCCTTACCCTCTCCATAATGCACTTTAAGAAAAGTTTATTCCTGTATCTTCAGAGTTATTTTTGCATGTTTGTTAGCCCTTTTGCAGATTTATTCTTTCTAAACTAGAAAAGTCTGTTCCTTCCAATTTTTATAGTTCTGCAGCACAACATTATTAGAGCTACATACAAGAGTACAATGCCTTAATTAATACAATAAACAAAAACTTTTGCATTTCCCAGCATGGCATTTATTTTTATTACAGCTTTCTTCACAAATTTATATATGCATGTGTTTATTCATATCTGTTAGGCATTTGTCCGTATTTTATCAGACTGCATCTCCAGCTTACCAAAATGGTTTTGAATTCCGCATCTGTCTTCCAAAACTTTGTGGTCAGCCTAAGCCTGGTGATATGTGTAAATTTAGTAGTGTCCAGTCACCAGAAAAATAAAACTCTCCCCCAGATACCGGATACAATATTCCAGATACCACCTTAAAAATTGTGGAAGAAGAGAATCACTTTCCTTAATCTACTGGCTGTGCTCCTGGTAAACCAGATTAGAGTGCTGTACACTGTATACTTATTCTCTAGACATTTACTGAACTTAAGTACTTAACTACCCATCTACTGTGGTAGTTAATTCTGATTTCTTTGTCAAGCCCTCAGAATTTACTTGTGTTGAATACTGCTGATTGAATTCATTTTACCACCAGACAATAAAAAGGTCATACTGGGATGGACTCATGGATAAATTTCCCAGGTACTGCTGTGGTGAATATGGTTAAGGGCTGTGCACTGCTTTTGGGGTTTTGGCTGCTGAGTTTCAGAGCCAATTTCCACAGCACAGCTGACTGACCTTAAAACAAATTGCTGGGAGAAGCCTCAGTAGGGCTCAGTCCCCTCTCCTTTCAGGAGCTGCTTCTAAGCTGGGCGCCCACCCTTGCTCTCTCCCTGAACTCTGCTGCAGCTTTGCCTGGGTCTTTCCATCTGCCTAGCTGACCTGGATACTGATCCTGGCCTACAGACTGGAATTACTGGCTTGATCTTGGTCATGTCTTATCACTGTGGACACATCTGGTACGACTGGACTGCTGGCTGACCCATCACAGAGCTTCTCTGCTGTCCTTGCCCATAGGAGGTGGGACTGCATGCTTGACAGTCCTTTCCTTGCCTGCCTTGTGGGGATGCCGACTTTTTGATCTCCTTTCCTTATGGAACAGCTCCTCCTGCTGCTCCTTAGCATGGACATCGTAATCTATGCTTCAACCAGAGTTCTCCCTGTGGGCTTACAGGATGTTGAGCAGCTTTTGAAATAGCTGACTATTAGGCTTCTATAGCAGCCTTTCTATAATCTGTGTATGGGGATATATATGTACTTTGTTAGCTGACTCCATGAGGGTGGAGTGTTCAGGTTCAGCTAGCACCTGTCTGACCTCTGATGTTAATTTTGATCCATGGGAAGACATTCTGGAAGATGGCTCAAGAGACCTTTGTCTCTGTCTGCACCGTGGACTCAGACTGGGTGCCTGGCAATCAGCATCGAGGGAGTAAGGTTGCAGAATACAATGAAGCACCTTCTTCTCTGGTGTTTGTGACCAGAATGTGATATGGTGACAGTGACAGGCATGAGATCACTACATATAACCTTAAACTGACCCTTTTCATGTCAAAATGTGTCACTTCCTGCTGTTCCACCGAAGTGCGCAGCACAATATGATGCCAGGAACTGGAGGGCAATTTTCTGCAGGGTGAAGGAATTATCTACCCATCAGCAGCTTCCTTTGAGCCTTCCTGGAGAAAAAGATTGGTCCAGTACTTTCTAGATAATTCCTGAGCATGAGCATAACTGTGAATACAGCAGCAGAATCGAATCCAGCAGCTGGAAAGGCAGCGGTGTCACTCAGATTGTCAGCCCATTGCCAGACAGGGTAGGCTTGGCCTGGCTTTTGAGGTCTGCAGGGAGTAGAGGCATATAAGTCACCCTGGGTCTCTTAGCCATGGAAACAAAAGTCATTCCCTGGTGTGGATTACCAGGATAATATAAAGTTGCATGAAACAATTGCAGGTTCAGTAGTTTGTTGTGTACAGGATGAATTGCAATTTACTAATAGCCAATCAAATCTAAATTTAGAATTATTTCTGTAAGCAGTTTGCTGACTGCATATAGCAGTGTCCCCTCAAGCCTGGCAGGCATTGACCACAGGCTAGCTCAGTTCTGCACTGCGACAGCATGGATCGGTCGGGGTTACAGGCAGGGCGAGTAACCTCCTCCCGGTGAGTTCTTGGTTCCCCACAAAGGCGAGTGGACCTGATGGAATTGCGACTGCAACGACGGAAAAAGGGTCGACTCTCTTGAGCAGGGTGGAAGGTAGTTTATTAAGGGGAGTCTGGCAAGGAGCTCCGCCTCAGCCTACTGCTGCCCAGAGAGAGCAGAGATCAAAGCCTGACGGCCACTTATAAACGGGGGAGGGCTGACAACGGGTCAGCCAACCAGGGAACACGGGGGTGTAACAGGGGGTGTCAACCTAAGAACAAAGAATGAATCACAAGAGGGGAGGAGGGGATTCCCCGGGCACCAGCCTACCACTCGACGCCTCTCCTGGATCTTTCCAGAATCCAGGGAAGGGTCTCAAAGTGACAGACAGGGCAACCATGAGGAGAGGGGGGGAATTGACAGGGACAGGTGCAGGGGAGAAATGATTGGCATATAACGTCTGGTTATAAAACTAACTCATAAGGGGGAAAACCATTCCAAGACACAGGGGAGTACAGTGGACTAAACCATTACAAAAATAACTTATAAATCTTACAAAAATAACTTAATAACTTAATAAAACAACTCTCACACCACTACAACAGCAAACTGTGTTCCATTCTCTAGTTGTACAACATTAGGAGGGTACTGTAGTATGTTAATAACTACTAACAGACATTGTTTCATTGTTACATAAATTCATTAAATGTCTAACCTATCCTGTTGAAACATCTCCAGCAGAGATGGTATTTATAATATTTGTTTAGAGCAGTCACTATTTTGCTGTATATATAGCTATTCTACTTAATTACATTCTGCCGTGTAGGGGCTGTATTGCTACAAGTGGATGAAGCCGTTATCCTGATGATGTGTGGATGCTATGGCTCTGTCTTCTTGAAGTCAAGCTAGGCAGTGAGGCTGAGCATGTATTTCTCAGGCAGGTATCCCTGCCCGTGGTGGGGAGGTTGGAACTAGATGATGTGTAAGGCCCCTTCCAATCCAAACCATTCTATGATTGCATCATCCTGTGATCTATAGAAACACACACACAAGCACAGACAGTCACACTACTCAAGCAGACACTTGGCCATGCAGATCACATGGACAGGAAGTACTTGAAAATTCTACTTCGAGAATGCTTTGAAAATTTAGCTAATGCCACTATGAAGCCATCAGAATTAGCATGGCATTGAAAACCAAACTATCCAGAGCATGAAGATAAACCTCTACAATTTTTTCAGCAATATTTCAAGCCTTGTGACATTCAATTCAGTACTTTACAAAACTTCACCAAACCTGATGACAAATGTGTGGAGAAGCCTCCTTTGAGGTTTCTTGCTTGACAGCAAAAGACAAAATGTCACATAGCATCAGGGAAACGCTTATTCTTCCTGCCATAAAAGGTAAAAATGGCTGTGATAGTACACAGAAAGTGTAGAGCAGCAAACTAAAATGCATTCTTTTGGCAGCAAACCGTGTTAGAAGACACAGAGAAAATACTGCTGAAGGTTTGAAGAGATAAGTATCAGCACAAATTACATAGTGGAAGAGGATTTCTGAATGGATGGATGAAAGAACAAATGTTTCTAAAATGCCTCAGATTAAGGTATTTGACAAATTCTGTTTCAATAGTGAAATAAATGAAGAGCTACCTTCTGTAAGCCATTGAAGGGAAGATTTACCACAGAAGCTGTATTCTCAACAGTTAATTATTTCTTTAATATAAATGTTTTCTGGAAGAGCCTTGCAAGTGTAAAGACCAGTGCAACAACTGCTTTGACTGGCATAAGAGAAGGATTGGGTGATAAAGTTGCATAGTCACCACTACACCTGGAATTCGTTTACTGCAATGTCCACAGATGAGTTATTACAGCAAAGAAACTGGAGCCAGACCTAGAAAAGCTGCTACAGGATGTCATAAATTTGGTTCATTTAATAAAAAAAGACCTTGAAACACTAGAACATTTACAATACTGTGCAATGACAGGGGAGAGACCATGAAAATTCTTTATACCTCTGGTGAGTTGACCTTGATTGGCTGTCACATGCCAACCAAGCCTATTAGCAAGTATTTGAATACAACTGATGAAGACAAAGACCTGCCCCAGTATTAGAAGAACCCACAGAGATTACTCTCATAAACAAAGAAGACATGAGAGTGCAAGACAGGGAGAGATCAGGAAGTTAGATATAAAAAACAAAACTAGGCATGTAAAGCAGGACATCAGACATCAGAGTGGAAACCTACAGTTCTAAAAACCCAGCTGATCTGTTTCATAACTGGTCCAATGCAAATCCCTTCACCAAAATGAAAACTATGTAATTGAATCTTTACCAATTTGCATGTTTAGACAAATCAGCTGAGCTATCAATCACAAAAACAACATGTAAAATAGCAGAAATATAAAATTACATTAGGACACTTCACCACCTGAGATAAAGACATGATCATTGCTCGTAACAGCTCATAGAGATTGGCATTGCCCGACAGATCCAAGGCTTTCAGGGGCGCAGGAGAAGCGGAAAAATTGCAAGCCCTTAGGTTGAAATGGTCACATCTTTTGCTCTCCTTTGTCTATCAATTGCTATAATTGAATCCATGGCAGGAATTCTAGGAAACGGAATGATCTTGGCTGCCTGTTCATTGAGCTGCATTGGGAGCAAAACATGGTCCCCATATGATATGATCGTGATCTTCCTGAGTTCGTCTAGATTCATTTTGCAGTCATGGACTACACTGGATTTCTTCATGAGTATATTTTATGAAACCGTCAATTATAAAGAAAATGTGTACATAGTTTCAAAGATAATGTTTACGTTTCTGAACTACTCCAGCCTCTGGTTTGGAGCCTGGCTTAGTGTCTTCTATTGTATCAAGGTTACCAGTTTTACACAGCCTTTCTTCACCTGGCTGAAGCAAAGGTTTGCCAGGCTGGTGCCCTGGATGCTGCTCACATCATGCCTCTGCTCCATCACAGCTGCAATTCCCTTCGCCTGGGACATCTACGGTGGGCACAACAACTTCACTGCTCCTTCACCCCTGACAAACTCTTCAGCAATGAGAACCACAAGGAAAGACACTTTGAGCATATTAATTCTTCTCTCTAATATTGGTATAGGTATGCCTTTAATACTGTCCGTTGCTTCAAGTGTTCTGCTGATTTGGTCTCTCTGGATCCACACCAGGCGGATGCAAAATAATGCAAGTGGCTTCAGGGATCCCAGCTTAGAAGCACATATCAATGCCATCAAGTCAGTCTGTTCCTTCCTCATCCTTTACATTATATATTTTATATGCGTGCTTGTCATTGTATTCACAGTTCTTTCACCTTTAAGCACTGGAGAATTGATCTGTGTAGTTTTAACAGCTGCCTGTCCTACAGGACACACAATGGTTTTAATTTGGAGCAATCCAAAATTTCGAGAGCTGCCAGCTCGGATTTGGCATCGCACTAACTGTCACGTGAGAACTGCATCCATGTAAAAGACAATGGCTTAGCCTAGTTTAGATGAATAAGAATTTAACAGAAATCATCAGCGGTATAAAGAATAGATGCTGGAATGAGTAGATCAGGGCATTGGTCTGGAATCATGAAGAAGGTGGGAATTTGGTTTAGTTCGGTGTGAGTCTTGTTACAAATAATTGTGTAACCTCTCTACTATCTGCGGTACTTTCCTTGGTAATCACCACTGTTTCTCTAACACAGCAGAAAAACAGGGCCAAAGCTGACTAGAACGTAATCTCTTGGAATGCTTTAAGCTACAATTCATGATACAAATAGAACAGACCAGGTTAAGCACAGGCATGGTCCCATCCTGTGAATATAAAGCTTGAATGCTGTTTCCCATTACTAAAAGCTCCTAATGAGAATGCTAGGGAATTCTCAATATCTTCAGAACATCCTACTGATCATTTTCGACTCTGGTTGAACTCTAGAATAGTATTTGTTGCTTCTCAAGATGTCTATAACACACCAGTATGGAAAGAATGACATGGCCTTTTGAGTTTCTTCCTCTTGCTGAAAGAGTGATCGGTGTCACTGCATTATTGTTAGATCAGAACTGGAGCTTCTGTGACCATATTCAGCTACAGTCGGATCTTACACACTTTTGAAAGTGACTGTCACAGAAACATTCATGGCTTTAGCCTTGTATTCACTAAGCGCATCCTGATTCAATGTGTCTGGTTTGGATGTTGTCAATTTGTTTGAAGCAATGTACCTGTCATTGATCTGAGTCTGTGCCTGAATTGTTTTGTTTTAAACTTTAAATAATACCAAGCTAAAGATAATTTGTGTTGGAGTCTTCGTTCCCTTCGTAACAGAAACTGTGCCACAGGTGACAGCAGTGTCTTCCATGAACACTTTCTGTGCCATTGAACAGAGATGGTAGAAATGCAGCCCATGGCAATGACACCCTGAACTGCCATTGCCAGCACCACGCATTGTCACCATGCTGGTTCCCGGCTCAGCACCATGAGACACCCGTGTTGGGAGGGTTGGTCCTGCCTCTGCCCTTCCCGGCTCTCCCCTCACTGGCCCTCAGGACCAAACCTCAGAGCTCTCTGACCACACCGACCTGCAGAACACGTGGGCTGTGCTCAGCCCACAATCCCTGTGTGCTGTCCTGCTCCTGGCTGAGCTCTGAGGCACACGGCTGCTCAGCAGGGACACCCTGGACAGCTGCTCTCACACAATTTGCTTTATGTGCCATTATTCCACATTCCTCATGCACATGAGATTCACAGGCGGTCCCTGTGCTATTTTCCTGCCTCGTTAAGTCCGTCTTCCCTCTACAGCTTCCTATCCATATTATTAAATCAAGTAGTTACCAGGTCATTAACATGAATTTGTGGATCTGTGAGGGAAAGCTGACCAAAATATTGGAAGGTGCATCATAGCGCCACTCTTTTGGAAGACATTTGTCTCTGCAACTGACCATCTAATTCTCTATTGTCATTTTTATTAAGGATAAAAATATCTTTACTCTGCATTATATACACAGTCTACTAAATCCTTGTGTTCTAGTGGATGATTATAATAGTTAAATCTCTCCACACACCAAAGAAAAATATGATAATCCTCCTTGCAGCAGAAATTTGAAAGTGTCTGATAAAGAAAAGAGCTACTTTCATATTAGAAGAGGCCAAGGCAATTACGTCTCAGAAACTCTGAAGAGATAACAGTGCAAGAAAGGGAGACATTAAGGCATCAGATAGAAAAAGCAAATCAAGACATGTAAAGCAGGACATCATACACTGGGGTGGAAACCCACATTTGTAAACACCACAGTTCACCTGCTCTGTTACCCTTCATATGCATGTCCTTTCACCAAAATGAATACACTGTAATTGATACTTCATTCAGTTTGCATGTTTAAACAAATCAGCTGAGACATCAACACCAAAACAACATGCAAAATAGCAGAAATATTAATCAACATTAGGACACTTCTGCCCCTGAGATAAATACGTGAGTGAGCGCCCACAACAGCTCCTTGGGATTGGCAGTGCCTGGCAAATCTGAGGCTTTAAGGGACCCAGGTGAAGCTGAGTAATAATTCTGAGCTCTTGGGTTACAATGATGCCATCTTTTGCTCTCCTTTGTCTATCAATTGCTATAATTGAATCCATGGCAGGAATTCTAGGAACTGGAATAATCTTGGCTGTGTGTTCATCAAGCTGCATTAGGAGCAAAACATGGTCCCCATATGATATGATCATGGTCTCGGTGAGTTCATCTAGATTCATTTTGCAGTCATGGACTACACTGGATTTCTCAATGAATATATTTTATGAACCCATCTTTGAAACCGAAAATTGGACTGCACCTGCTAAGATAATTTTTACGTTTCTGAACTACTCCAGCCTCTGGTTTGGAGCCTGGCTTAATGTCTTCTACTGTATCAAGGTTACCAGATTTACACAGCCTTTCTTCACCTGGCTGAAGCAAAGATTTGCCAGGCTGGTGCCCTGGATGCTGCTCACATCATGCCTCTGCTCCATCACAGCTGCAATTCCCTTCGCCTGGGACATCTACGGTGGGCACAACAACTTCACTGCTCCTTCATCCCTGACAAACGCTTCAGCAATGAGAACCACAAGGAAAGACACTTTGAGCATATTAATTCTTCTCTCTAATGCTGGTATAGGTGTACCTTTAATACTGTCTGTTGCTTCAAGTGTTCTGCTGATTTGGTCTCTCTGGATACACACCAGACGGATGCAAAATAATGCAAGTGGCTCCAGGGATCCCAGCTTAGAGGCACATATCAATGCCATCAAGTCAGTCTGTTCCTTCCTCATCCTTTACATTATATATTTTACATGCGTGCTTGTCATTGTATTCAGTGTCTTTTCACCTTTAAGCAATGGAGACTCGATCTGTGTAGTTTTAATGGCTGCCTGTCCTACAGGACACACATTGGTTTTAATTTGGAGCAATCCAAAATTTCGAGAGCTGCCAGCTCGGATTTGGCATCGCACTAACTGTCACGTGAGAACTGCATCCATGTAAAAGACAGTGGCTTAGCCTAGTTTAGATGAATAAGAATTTAACAGAAATCATCAGCGGTATAAAGAATAGATGCTGGAATGAGTAGATCAGGGCATTGGTCTGGAATCATGAAGAAGGTGGGAATTTGGTTTAGTTTGGTGTGAGTCTTGTTACAAATAATTGTGTAACCTCTCTACTATCTGCGGTACTTTCCTTGGTAATCACCACTGTTTCTCTAACACAGCAGAAAAACAGGGCCAAAGCTGACTAGAACGTAATCTCTTGGAATGCTTTAAGCTACAATTCATGATACAAATAGAACAGACCAGGTTAAGCACAGGCATGGTCCCATCCTGTGAATATAAAGCTTGAATGCTGTTTCCCATTACTAAAAGCTCCTAATGAGAATGCTAGGGAATTCTCAATATCTTCAGAACATCCTACTGATCATTTTCGACTCTGGTTGAACTCTAGAATAGTATTTGTTGCTTCTCAAGATGTCTATAACACACCAGTATGGAAAGAATGACATGGCCTTTTGAGTTTCTTCCTCTTGCTGAAAGAGTGATCGGTGTCACTGCATTATTGTTAGATCAGAACTGGAGCTTCTGTGACCATATTCAGCTACAGTCGGATCTTACACACTTTTGAAAGTGACTGTCACAGAAACATTCATGGCTTTAGCCTTGTATTCACTAAGCGCATCCTGATTCAATGTGTCTGGTTTGGATGTTGTCCATTTGTTTGAAGCAATGTACCTGTAATTGATCTGAGTCTGTGCCTGAATTGTTTTGTTTTAAACTTTAAATAATACCAAGCTAAAGATAATTTGTGTTGGAGTCTTCGTTCCCTTCGTAACAGAAACTGTGCCACAGGTGACAGCAGTGTCTTCCATGAACACTTTCTGTGCCATTGAACAGAGATGGTAGAAATGCAGCCCATGGCAATGACACCCTGAACTGCCATTGCCAGCACCACGCATTGTCACCATGCTGGTTCCCGGCTCAGCACCATGAGACACCCGTGTTGGGAGGGTTGGTCCTGCCTCTGCCCTTCCCTGCTCTCCCCTCACCGGCCCTCAGGACCAAACCTCAGAGCTCTCTGACCACACCAACCAGCAGAACACGTGGGCTGTGCTCAGCCCACAATCCCTGTGTGCTGTCCTGCTCCTGGCTGAGCTCTGAGGCACACGGCTGCTCAGCAGGGACACCCTGGACAGCTGCTCTCACACAATTTGCTTTATGTGCCATTATTCCACATTCCTCATGCACATGAGATTCACAGGAGGTCCCTGTGCTATTTTCCTGCCTCGTTAAGTCCATCTTCCCTCCACAGCTTCCTTTCCATATTATTAAATCAAGTAGTTACCAGGTCATTAACATGAATTTGTGGATCTAAGAGGGAAAGCTGACCAAAATATTGGAAGGTGCATCATACGGCCAGTCTTCTGGATGACCTCTCTGTCTGCAAATGGCCAGCCAACTAAATATTGTCTTATGAATAGAAATATCTTTACTCTGCATTATATACACAGTCTACTAAATCCCTGTGTTCTACAGAATAAATTATAAGATACGTTTGATAAGGGTTTGTTCTGGGAAAGAAATAACAATTCCCTGTTTTAGCAGGAAAACGACAGCTTCTGGGATTAGGATCCTCTGAAGACATGTATCTTGTCTGAGAGTAGGCATTTTCTCTTTTCTCTCTTCTGTTTGTAACCCAGAGGCGGTTTGTTTCCCCTCCCCTTAAACCTACCACTTTGCAACCTGAAGAAGGTTTGAAAGTCATGGAATCAGACCCTTCCAAAACACCTAAACTGTTTCCACACACACCATTGCCACGTATATGGCATTGGCAGCTCGATTCAACTCTGGAACAGTGAATCAAATCATGAAACAAACAAAATTCAAAGCTCATCCTGCTCTAACACTGCCAGAAGGACATCATGCAAACCATGTTGTCTTGTATCTCTTTCCACTGAAGATCCAGGAAAACACACAACATTTTCCTCAATGCTCACATGCAGCATATTGAGGCCAACGAAACTATTTCCCATTAAAAACACTTTCCCAGATTATCAGAATTTAAAGATGGAAAAGCTCATCAGTGAGTAATTCAGAGAAAGAAAGACAGTGATCCCACAGTTTTTTGGTTTTTTTTTTCCTAAAGCACAGTCTTTTCCAAGTAACAAACCAGTAATTTGATTAGAGTCCTTAGGTCAAGGCAAAAAATGCAAGTATCTACATGAGAGATCACTACAGGATCCTTGTCTGATTTGCATTCTCGTAAGCACGACTGGAATTTTCATAGTGGAAATTCTGGACAACATGTGATTTTCAATGCCAATCGAATATGATTTTAAGAAAGTCTGTGTGCCAGGTTATCCTGGTTTTCTGTGTATGTTGGGTCCGGGGAAGACAAAAATATATAAATGGGCTTCCTGCTGAAATTAAGGCCTTGCTTTTCAAGGCTTGGCTGCTTTGATTAAGAACCAGCTTCCGCAGTGGAAATGTCTGAGCTTTTAGCAAATTGCTGAGTGAAGCCTCAATGGGGCTTGGCCCCCTCTGCATTCAGGAGCTGCTTCTAAGCTGGGTGCTCACCCTTGTGCTCTGCCTGAGCTGTCCTGCAGCTTTGTCTGGGCCTTTCCACTTGCCTAGCTCCCCTGGATGCTGACCCTGGCCTGCAGACTAAAATTACTGCCTTGATCCTGGGCATGTCTTACCACTCTGGATATCCCTAGACTGTGGGATCAGTCTGTCAGTCCCTGGACTTGTGGCTGTCCATAATTGTTCTCACAGAGCGTATCTGCTATCCTTGCCCGTATGCGGGTGGACTGCAGGCCTGAGAGTGCCCTCACTGTCTCTGCCTTGCCCTGTGGGGATTCCTTCCACACAGGCAAAATAACAGAATTTATTGCCAGTTGAGTAGGGTAGTGAGGGAGGAATGAAAGGAAGGAAAGTAAGGAAACGAATGAAAGGAAGGTAAGGAATGAAAGGAAGGAATCGAAGGAAAGGAAGGAAAGGAATGAAAGGAAGGAAAGGAAGGAAGGAAGGAAAGGAAGGGAAGGGAGGAAAGGGAGGAAAGGAAGGAAGGAAGCTTTTCCCCCATCCCTGCCTCTTCACTCTTCCATCCCCTCTCTCCCTGAGCAGGGCAGGGGAAAGGCAATGGGCACTGCAGAGGGGTTCTTCTCCACAGGGTGCAACCTTCCAGGAACAAACTGCTTCAGCATGGGATCCCCATAGGCTGCAGCTGCTGCCAGGAGCTTTCTCCATGGTGGGATCCCCACAGAATGCAGCTTCCTTCAGGGCACAACCACCTGCTGCCAGAGGGGCTCTGCTCAGGCTGCAGTGTGGAAATCTGCTGCAGTGTGCAGTGCCAGGGCCTGCAGGGTCACAGTCTACATCAGCATGGTCCTCGCCAGGGAAAGCATGGGAATGTCTGCTCTGGTGCCTGGAGCATCTTGTCCCCTTCCTTCTACACTGACCTGGCTGACTGCAAGGCTGTTTCTCTCACATGTTCTCTCTCTGTCCTCTCTCTCACAGTTTCTGTGCACCGGTCCTTGCCCTTCCTCAGCTGAGTTGTCACAGAGATGTCAGCAGCATGACTGGTGAGCGGAGCCTCGGCCAATGGCGGGTCCATTTTGGGGGTAACTGGGACTGATTCTGTGGAACCAGGAGCAACTCCTGGTCTCTTCTCACACAAACCACCCCTGCAGTCTCCTCTGCACCAAAACCTTTCCCATAAACCCCACACATACCACACAGACATTTGCTGGTTATCCTGTGGCTCAGCGCTGAATGAGGTTTTGAGTTACCTGGTCTACAGGAAGATGTCCCTGTCTATGGCAGGGGTTTGGAACTGGTTGATCTTTAAGGCCCCTTTCAACCCAAACCAATCTGTGATTTGATGATTCAATGAGTGAGTCCAAAAGTGCTGACTTTAAAGAGCTGAATTTAAAGAGCAGCTACACAGTTTTCTTTTAGTAAAAGGCAAGTGCTCTGTATTCGCTGACTTTTTTCTATTGGAAGTGTCTGTCAATAGCATGCTACAGAGCAGTTCCTGTTAAACAAACACCCTTTTCTCTGTTCCTTCAAAGTGAAAGTGAAATTCTAACAGTGGACGAGAAAGTAACGGCTTTTCAAAAGATTTTTATGCCAAAAATTATATAAGTGTGACAACTACAAAAACTCTCATATGGGTACACTAGTAAAATGTAGAAGCATAATGTTTTAATCGATTTTAAAAACTTCCAAAGGAAGAGCTTCTGTGAGTTTTGAACCCATTTGTTAAACATATAAAGCCTGAACAATATTTGCTTGGTTTGCAAGCTTTGAAATCAGGGAATTTGGATATTCACAGCTGAATTTCAACAAAATAACTTTACAGATGTGGTAGTGGGAAAGCCATTCAGCGCAAGTATCAAAAGAAACTGAATGTAGAACCAGACCTTTGAATCACTGTGTCACAAAGTGAGAAACTCAGAGTCTAAAAAAAGTAATAAACATAGCAGATCACATTGCTCTCACTAAAAAACTTACTAATGTTTTTAGTGAAAACAGAAAAAGATTTTGTACTAATACTAAAATAAATTAATCTTTAAAATACTGTTTATTTGATCTTGAATTATTTCATTCTTTATTTTGATGTGTTTTATAATAATCCATATCTGTACATAACATGCACATAACACATACAGTGGTATATGTATGAAATATATAAACAAATATACATATAGCTGAGGTGAATGCTCACAAAGTTTTACTCCTACAGGTGTGTAATCAAAAAGGTTTGATCACTGCCCTAGGCAGCCATAGATTACCTTAAGCATTGGGAAATTCAGACTACTCAAAGAAACAACCTTCAAAATGTCTCAAAATTTCTCATTTGATCACTGCCCACAGCTTCTTACTGTACTACTGACAGCTACTTGTGTCACTGCATGTATAAGACCCTTTGTGTGTTTTCTTGTGTGTTCTGGGCTACAGATAAAACATGAGTTCCAAAGTTTTTCAATTAACCCAAGCCTCTCCTCTCACCTGTTTCTTTTTGGACATGGAAAGTGTTTGAATTCAGTTCTTTTAGCAAGTAAAGCAGAATTTAAAGGTATGTATGCTCCATATGGGAGCAAAACCGACTTGATTAATAGTTGTGCCACTGATCCTGTATGTAATGTTGTCTATTGCCAAATCTTTAACTGCTTGGGCAACTCCTGCATTTTTTCAGGAGGTTTGTGAAAAACAAGCAGGGGAAGTACGCTGGTAAAATGATTTTCCTTTTCTCTGTGCTCATCTTTCCACAGATTATTTTTTGTGGGACACTTCGTGCAAGCAAGCAATGATAAGTATAGCAGTTAAAAATATCCATACACAAAAAGAAAAGAGTGAAAATGCTCCTTGCATCAACAATTTGAATATACCTGAAAAAGCAAAGAGCTGCCCCTAGATAAGAAGAGGCCATGGCAAGTATTGTCGGCAACTCAGAAGCCATAAGAGTGCAAGACAGGGAGACATTAAGGCATCAGATATAAAAAACAAATCTAGACATGAAAAGCATGACATCATACCCTGGAATGCAAACCCACATTTGTAAACACCACAGTTCACCTGCTCCATAACCCATCCAGTGCAAATTGCTTCACCATTGCAATGCAAATACTTTGGCAAAATGAAAACACTGTAATTGATACTTCATTCCATTTGCATGCTTAGAAAAATCAACTTGAACATCAAGCCCCAAAACAACATGCAAAATAGCAGAAATATTAAATGACATTAGGACACTTCTGCCCCTGAGATAAATATTTGAGAGTGTGCCCACAACAGCTCCTTGGGATTGGCAGTGCCTGGCAAATCTGAGGCTTTAAGGGACCCAGGTGAAACTGAATAATAACTCTGAGCTCTTGGGTTATAATGATGCCATCTCCTGTTCTCCTTTGTCTATCAACTGCTATAATTGAATCCATGGCAGGAATTCTAGGAACTGGAATAATCTTGGCTGCCTGTTCATCAAGCTGCATTAGGAGCAAAACACGGTCCCCATATGATATGATCATGGTCTCGCTGAGTTCATCTAAAATTGCATTACAATGCTGGATTATACTGGATTTATTCTTGAAAATATTTTGTGAACCCTCCTATTTTAAAGAAAATATATTTGGAGTTGTCAAGACAATGTATGTGTTTCTGAACTACTGCAACCTCTGTTTTGGAGCCTGTCTTAGTGTCTTCTATTGTATCAAGGTTACCAGTTTTACACAGCCTTTCTTCACCTGGCTGAAGCAAAGATTTGCCAGGCTGGTGCCCTGGATGCTGCTCACATCATGCCTCTGCTCCATCACAGCTGCAATTCCCTTCGCCTGGGACGTCTACGGTGGGCACAACAACTTCACTGCTCCTTCATCCCTGACAAACTCTTCAGCAATGAGAACCACAAGGAAAGACACTTTGGGCATATTAATTCTTCTCTCTAATATTGGTATAGGTATGCCTTTAATACTGTCTGTTGCTTCAAGTGTTCTGCTGATTTGGTCTCTCTGGATACACACCAGACGGATGCAAAATAATGCAAGTGGCTCCAGGGATCCCAGCTTAGAGGCACATATCAGTGCCATCAAGTCAGTCTGTTCCTTACTTATCTTTTACGTTTCATATTTTATAGCTTTCACTTTTCTTTTATACAATTTATTTTTAAGTTTTAACATTGAAAAATCCATATGTGTAGCTGTAATGGCTGCCTGTCCTACAGGACACACAATGGTTTTAATTTGGAGCAATCCAAAATTTCGAGAGCTGCCAGCTCGGATTTGGCATCGCACTAACTGTCACGTGAGAACTGCATCCATGTAAAAGAACATGATTTAGCCTGGACTTTCTAGTTTAGTTCCAAATGAACTAATTTCAAACCATAAGAGTCATAAAGTAATAGAAGGTGAAATGGGTAGATTAGATCTCTAATCTGGAATATTGAGGGAGGTAGAAAATTTCTCCTATTTACTCTTCTTTCTTTGAAAATTGCATTTTGTCTATGACAGCGGAAAAACAAGGCCAAGACTCAGACCAGAATGTAATCTCTCTTGAAATGTTTAAAGTTACTAACTCATGACACAAAGATATCACACCTGCTTGATCACAAGCATGTTCCTATTTAATTTGGGAATATGATGCTTGAATGCTGTCTCTGGTTACTACAAGCTCCTAATCTGGATGCTAAGGAATTCCCAGAAATATGGGAATATCTTACTGATCATTTTTGACTACTTTTAAATTGTAGAAAAATATTTGTTGACTCTAAAGGTGTCTACAAAATTCCGGTAGGGTTGAGTACAAAATGAAGCCATTTGAGCTTCCTTAGTCTTGCTGATGTAGTGACCAGTGTCTGCGTTCCCAGTGAAATGATGCACTGGGGGACTTGCCAAAATCCAGTGCTTAGAGCTAATGGGAAAAGTCTCACAACATTCTTGGTAAATTAGGACTGGAGCTTCAGAATAATTTTGAGCTGTAGTGGGATTTTATTTACTTTTAAAGTTACTCTCACAGAAACATACTTGACTTGACCCTTATGTTCACTGAGCCCATCCCAATTCAAGGTGTCTGGTTTGGATGTCAATCTGTTTGGATGTCAATCTGTTTGGATGTCAATCTGTTTGAAGCAACGTACCTGTAATTGATCTGAGTCTGTGCATGAAGAATTGTATCTTAAAATACAATGTCAAAGGATAATTTGTGTTGGAGTCTTCTTTCCCTTCGCAACAGAAACTGTGCCACAGGTGACAGCAGTGTCTTCCATGAACACTTTCTGTGCCATTGAACAGAGATGGTAGAAATGCAGCCCATGGCAATGACACCCTGAACTGCCATTGCCAGCACCACGCATTGTCACCATGCTGGTTCCCGGCTCAGCACCATGAGACACCCGTGTTGGGAGGGTTGGTCCTGCCTCTGCCCTTCCCGGCTCTCCCCTCACCGGCCCTCAGGACCAAACCTCAGAGCTCTCTGACCACACCAACCTGCAGAACACGTGGGCTGTGCTCAGCCCACAATCCCTGTGTGCTGTCCTGCTCCTGGCTGAGCTCTGAGGCACACGGCTGCTCAGCAGGGACACCCTGGACAGCTGCTCTCACACAATTTGCTTTATGTGCCATTATTCCACATTCCTCATGCACATGAGATTCACAGACGGTCCCTGTGCTATTTTCCTGCCTCGTTAAGTCCATCTTCCCTCCACAGCTTCCTTTCCATATTATTAAATCAAGTAGTTACCAGGTCATTAACACGAATTTGTGGATCTAAGAGGGAAAGCTGACCAAAATATTGGAAGGTGCATCATAGGGCCAATCTTCTGGATGACCTCTCTGTCTGCAAATGGCCAGCCAACTAAATATTGTCTTATGAATAGAAATATTTTTACTTTGCATTATATACACAGTCTACTAAATCCCTGTGTTCTACAGAATAAATTATAAGATACATTTGATAAGGGTTTGTTCTGGGAAAGAAATAACAATTCCCTGTTTTAGCAGGAAAACGACAGCTTCTGGGATTAGGATCCTCTGAAGACATGTATCTTGTCTGAGAGTAGGCATTTTCTCTTTTCTCTCTTCTGTTTGTAACCCAGAGGTGGTTTGTTTCCCCTCCCCTTAAACCTACCACTTTGCAACCTGAAGAAGGTTTGAAAGTCATGGAATCAGATCCTTCCAAAACATCTGAACTGTTTCCACACACACCATTGCCACGTATATGGCATTGGCAGCTCGATTCAACTCTGGAACAGTGATTCAAATCATGAAACAAACAAAATTCATAGCTCATCCTGCTCTAACACTGCCAGAAGGACATCATGCAAACCATGTTGTCTTGTATCTCTTTCCATTGAGCACCCAGAAAAAAGGCCACAAGATTTTCTAGGAAACTTCTCACATATAGCATAAAACAATGAAGCCAGCATTTGAAACAAAGTCCTTATTCTTTAAAATCCCTTTTCTGTGTCACTATAATTTCATGATGAAAAAAGTCATCAGTAAGCAATTCAAACGTAGACAGCTATTCCCATTTATTTTCTAAAGCACAGCCTTTTCCAAGTAACAAACCAGTAATTTGATTAGAGTCCTTAGCTCAAGGCAAGAAATGCAAATATCTACATGAGAGATCACTACAGGATCCTTCTCTGATTTGCATTCCCATAAGCACACCTGGAATTTTCATAGTGGAAATTCTGGACAACATCTGATGGACTCTGCTTTCAATGCCTGTCAGAACATGATTTAAGAATTGGGAGCACAGGTTCAGTTGGCAGCTGGGCACATTATATGATGGTCCTTTATTAGCTCTGCATGTGCAGATTGAAATCAAAGGCAGGAAAGGAGCATTTAACTGGATACCATCTTACACTGAAACAGACATCTATTAAACAGACAGTTTCTTCACCAAAATTCCTTTTTTTTTTTTTTTTTTTTTCTTTTTTCTTTTTTTTTGTCTCAGAGGGGCTTCGTTTGTTGAGATATAGAAACGCAAGTGTTAATCATGCCTTCAGGTTGCAAGAGTCTTATACAAGCCAATTTTTGTTGTTTATTCAGACAATTCACTGAGCTCTTTTTTCAGTTTTTACTTATGCAGTGAAATCTCTAAGGACAGTATCATTTTTTTATGAAGGGACATTAGAACTATGACCTTTTGAATAGATTTTGAATTATTTTCATCTATCCTATGCAACAGAATGGAACACTACACTAAGTTCAGACTTGAAAATGAAAATTCTATTATTTTCAAGTAGTTGCACACATATGTAAAGATGTGTTGAATTAATCTAAAATGCAGGATGGGCAGAAATTTCAGTTAAGCTATGACAGCATATATGTGTTTGTGGAAGCCCAGGAGCAGTAAACATCAAAAAATGAGCAGTTGCTCAAAAAAAAAAGAGAGAAATATCTGCTTAGGGGAGTTGTCAGCAAATCACTGTTTGTTTTTACCACAGTCACAGAAAGGGTGTATCTACAAGCACATCTTACACTTATAGATGCCCAGATCACTTATTTTACAGGGAAAAAAAAAAAAAAAAAAAAGATCTGAATAGAAAACCTCATTATTCAGTGTCATGAAAATTGAGATTGCTTTAAAAAATCACCAGCAATGGTATCAGTAAAAATCAGATTTAATACTAAGCAAACTAAGCATGACAAAGTTCCTTGGCAAGGTTTACTCTACTACTTATTAGATGGTTAAGGCACACCAAGGGTAAAAAAAGCGACAAACAATTCAATTTGTTTAACTCTTCATTCAATGGGTCATAAGATCAAAACACAGTTTATTCTGAAACTGAATAACATCTTATCTTTTCTAACAATAAAAATCATATGGGCTCGCACTTGAAGTCTCCCCGAAACCAAATTTTGTCAAATATTAATACTTCTTTAGAGTCTACTTTCTTCAAGTGATACTTCTGCTGAAAAAATTCTGACTGACACAAAAGCATTTGGGCTCACAAGACAGTAAATATATAGCTAGCTTTTGTAAGGTTTTGACAAATACATTCATAAAGATAACACATAGGTAAATACCACTCCAGATAACTTCATTTCAGATGTCTCTTTAAACCACTGTCAGTTTGAGATACAGAGATTAATCTGTCTCAAAGCTCAGGTTTATCTTAACCACAGGATACATCTCATTTCTCTGAAACTCAAAATCCCTCCAGCACAGCCTGAGTAAGGAAGAAAGTGGTTTCCTTCCTAACTGCTTGTTTTCCTTCAGGCAGCCCCCCTTTACCTTAGCACTTAGTGTGTTACCTTCATCTCTTAACTCCATCTATGTTTTGTTGAAAGATAACAGCAGTTCAAAGGCACCAGTACTTACACAGCCCCAAAACAAGTTTCAAAGCAGCCTGTATTAACTTCAGGCCACAAGAGATGCATTTTGGGTGTGCTTATCTTTCTCACTTTCACAGGTGTGTGGGACTGAGAGTCGTGAGACCTGGAGGAAGCTTTCAGAAATATGTACAGCCTTCTGTACAAAAGGGTTCATACTCTGAATTGAAACAATCAGGCAAGAGTGGTTTGCCTCGTAGTTATGTTGCGGTGAGTGATGTACTTTGAAATTCTATGTTACAATGTGCAGCAGTAAAGGTATAAATTTCCCACAGATACAAAAGAACTGTGTCCAGAGGGATTGGAGGTAAAGATTACTGCTGCAAGCTGAAATCGTGAGACAGAACAGTGTCCTGTGGGATACATGATGGCTTTTGGATCAAGTCTGGTGCTGCATTTCTGTCATAAAAGCCCACAAGGGATGAATCTGCATGAATGAGCAGGGCCTGTGCATGTGATACCAGAAACCAGATCAAAGAAAGGATGGGTAGGTGCTGAGATGCAAGTGAAATTCTCCAAAGAATACATAAGGTCAGGAGACTCTCAGTCCTGCGGATTCAGAAGAACAGAAAAACTCAGAACATCAAGATTTTCAAGTCTCTCAAGGCCACAAGCATGTCGTGATACCAGGTAACAGTCAGTGAGTGTCTGTGTGAGGCAATAACTGAGCATAATGTGTGAATTGTTGTCTGCTATTAATAAAACCAGCTTCATTCTACTAATAGTCTAACTAGTAAGAAGCGATCTAATAGACTTTATTTGAGATCTTTTTCTCACCTGACCTGAATAACAACGAGGAGAATTCACAAATTTACTCATGAAACCATCACGTCCTTGCTTGACTCTCTAGGACAAGTACAGGCTCATTCATGGTTGCCTACCTGAGCCCCACCTGTACCTCACTGACCAATAAATATTCCACTAATCCTGCTCATTGTCCCTTCAGTGACCTACCCACTTTGCATTATGTTGATGATAGGGAAGTCTGAGATGTTGCATATCCTCTGGGCAGAGCTGGTTGTCAAGTACCGGATTAAAATGCTCTATGGTCGCTATGGAGTGAGTCCTTTCTGTCTGCTCTACAGCAATCTTCTCTTGTATCTGCAGCAAAAGCATGATTTATTCAGAGGGTCTGTTGTGGTAATTCCTGAACAATGGAGAAAGGATTTAAAGGAACCATTGGAGTCATCAAATCTACACCTGTGTTAACTGAATGAAACATGCCCAATAGTTCCTTTCAGTGATTATGACCTTGGTCATCACTGCAGAAGTTTTCTGTCACCATTTTTACTCAGAGCTTATTCCAGGGCCTTATTCTTCCTCATTGTTAGGAACCTCTTTGTGACATCCAGTCTTAAATGTCTTCATAATCACTTTATGCTTTTCTTTACATTATATATTCCTTGTTCCAGTTAGCGTTAACCTGACTCAAAATACTTAGAATCAAAAGTTTGTTTTGTTAGGCTGGTTTTTTCATTACCCTTTGACTGTAAAATGGACTTTGTATTCATCTGATCATCCCTTGAAGATATTCTTTGTATTGTTCCAACTCTAGCACATCATTTTGGTAAGCAAAGTATTGTGTTCAGTTTCTTAAGCAAAATATCTCAGAGTTGTTCTGCTGTTTCCTGCTTGATTTTCCCAGAATCATAGCACCATTTTAGTTAGCAAAGATGTTAATAATATCAAGTCCAACCATTAATCTGGCACTAAACCTAAGGACCTGTGGCCTGAAGTGCCTCATCTACATATCTTTGAAATAAATCTGTGGATAGCAACTCAGCTGCTTCCCTGGGGAGCATGTCCCAGTGCTTGGCAACCCTGACCGTGAATAATTTTTTCCCAATATCTCACCTCAGCCTCCTCTAGCACAACATGAGGTAATTTTCTTTTATGCTGTCTTTTCTAACACCCACGGGCACTGGCAGGGACCTGGCTACGTGGACGCAGTTCCTATAAAAGAGGCTCTGGTCATCGAGGGCCTGTATGTTGAGAAATAGATCTTACTCTAATGCTTCCTGGAGAGGCTTTAAAATGTCAGTGAGAATTTAGCTGGTGGACACCAATCACCAAAGAATAGTGCTAAGTGAAACCACTGAACCTCAGTATAGGAAGGGACATGATAATGGATATCTTACCTGTCTCTCATTAGCACATCTGTAGTGGGATTTTCTCCACTCTGACTGCATTTCAAATGGAATAGCAGTGACTTTCTGGTTTTCAGAGGTCTGTATCAGGTGGCAGAAGCAGGACGCTCTGCAAGGGAAGGTCAGCCAGGAACCGAAGCTGACAGCAAACCAGGCATGAAGCAAGATCCTCACAAGGGCTGCAGTCCCATAGTACCTGAACAAAAAAAACCCTCCAGAATAGGTCAGCAACAGCAGCAAGGTTAAGCCAGTTGCACAGGCAATCCAGACAAAACCAGGATCAAACCATAAAGTCAAGTCAGCCGATCAGGGTCAGGTATCAGCAAAGTTCATGGCCAGACCCCAGCCTGGCTGCCCTGTAGCTCTAGCAGAGACCACAGTTAAGTGTCTGAGCTCCTGAGCAAAGAGCAGGCAGCCTCTGGCCAGACTCTCTGCTCTTCCTGTCAGCTCTTTCTGCAGCAGTCTGACCCAAGGCTATCCTACCGCAGTTACACACAACCTGAACAAGCAAAGCCCAGTGAGAAGGGGAAGAGGTTGCAAAGATTGGTGTTCTAAGGACCCAACAGCATGGATGTTACTGAACTCAGGATTCTGGATAAAGAGCGGATAGATGCCATCAGACAAAAGGAGGATGCTGTCAGTGACATAAAGAGGAATGTGTGTTTAGACTGGTGTAAACAGCATTCTGCAAATTGTTCCAGTTGCCAGAATAAGTCAAGTAGCCGCTGTTTAATTAACAGCAGCTTTTATTCCCCCAAATTTGCCGTTCTAGAGTGAATGGCAGAAGGAGTAGAACTACCAGCAATGATCACCTGAAACAAAAAGAAACTCAGCAGAGGAAAGAGGAAGGCCTGTAATTCTAATCCTAAGGAAGATATTTTTTAAGAACTTCTGCCCAAAAAGTTTTGACCAAATAAGGAAGCCTTTAGCCTGCCCCCGAGACAGAGAGGTTATCATTTTTTACTCACCAAACAACCTCTAGTGATCAACACCCTTTCTGCTGATTGGAGTACAATTTCTTCCAACGAGACAGATAAGCTACAAATTAAAGGAATTTCCTTTGCCTTTTTTTCTCCTGAAGTGATTAATAAATGACCAGTGCTCTGCACTTTCATATTCCTTTGTCAGGTGAGAAATAACCACTTCGCACACTGCGCTGCCTGTGCCAACAGTGTTGGTCCCGCAGAAAAACAATTCCGATGATGACATCAGATACACCATCATCCTTCATATAAGGTCACAGGTAAACTTTTTGAATTTCATTGGAGGTTTTGGCTCCTTCAGATTGGAGATTAATCTGCTGATAACGTCTAAAAAGGTGAACAATATTTCTATTGGTTCCTTCAGGTAGCTCATGCTAGCACATGAATCTATATATTTCCTCCTTTGTAGTCACTTGTGAGATACAGGAATGCACAGCCAGAATTTTATCTAGGCAGTGCCTGGAGGGTGAAGTTTCATCCATCTGTGGTCAGGATGGCAACAAAAGGACATCTTTCTGCTCCAGTGCTGTGGTTGTTTTTCCTCTCCATTCAGGTCTCCTTGGGTAAGTACATACTTTATTTCGCACAAGGCCGTGAGGTAAAAAAAACCATGCAAATTTAATATAAGTAGGTCGTTATTCTACCAACCTCTAAAGCAAAGTGACAAACATATGTTTAAGTGTGTTTCTTATGTCTTTGATTCAATCTCCTTGGTAATCCTGAGATAAGGAAGGGTAAGCCTTTTGTAAATGTTTTGTATTTTACTCAGATATCAGTGACTGGACATTGTGGTAAGAATTCAAGTCCAAATTTTGTAAACAGTTTAGCTGTACTAAAAACCAGCTGAGTATTCTTACTACTGTCTTTATCTCACCCACTGAGGTCTTTGTAGACAGAATTAATAATTCCAGGTCTTTGTTCAACACCAGTTAAAATGAGGTAGCTCTTCCCTGTGGGCCCTGTGTGGAGTTTGGGAAACACAACATCTACTCAGTTGTTCCTGCATATCTGAAGCTTTTCACTATTTG
Organism: Hirundo rustica; assembly: GCF_015227805.2. Taxonomy (NCBI): domain Eukaryota; kingdom Metazoa; phylum Chordata; class Aves; order Passeriformes; family Hirundinidae; genus Hirundo; species Hirundo rustica. Next base: position 29,214,769 of record NC_053451.1, on the reverse strand, counting down.
TCTCTCTGCTCTTCTGGAGCTATGTGTACATGCTTGATGCTGGTGATGATAGACAGATTTTGGGAACCTCATTTTTTTCTCTTTCCGCATGGAGGTGACATTATGACATTGTGATGGTGGTTGCATCTCTGTATGATGACAACAGAACTTCATAGTTGATGTTTTGCTACAGCATGGCCCTAGTCTTGAAGGTTCTCAAGTGGATGTAGTTGTGTAGATGCAGTCAGAGTTCACATGGAAGGGAACAGGAGGCACTCTTGACACATTTTCATAATATGAAATTTTTTTTATTTTGACACCTCTGTAGTGATGTTTTAGTGTCAACTGAGCTGTACTGCAGAAATGAGAGTGAGTTTTCTGCCGGCTCCTTGTTAACATCAGGGAGCAGTAACAGACTGACTGGAAGATGCAGACAAGAGTAGCTTTACAATGACACCATCATCAGGACCTATCCCCCTCGTGTCTGCCCAGGCAGCACTTGCACTCTCCATGCTGCCACGGGAGTTCTGATGTTCCCCAGGCAGAGCACTGTGCAGAGCAGTGCAGGAATCACTACCCTCCAGGAATGAGCTGGCAATCTGCCCCTGAGGCAGCAGGCCTGGGCTGGAAACCTCCTCTTAGGGCTGGGGGACGGGAACACATGGTGCACTCTCATCCTTTGCCTGTGAGAAGAATTGGGTTTTCAGGCAGAGCAAGCAAAAATCTCATGCCTTCTCAACCAAGCAGAACACCAAACCACTGAATTCAGTGAAGGTACTTGTGGGACGTGCTGTGGAGTGTGAGGAAATACAAAATTGTACCTGTACATAGCATAAAAAATTCAGAGAAGCGTGATTACAGCAGATTATAGCTTTTATTAGGAAATATTTAAATCTGTCATTTGGGTTATGCCTACCTCTTCATCCAGTCTTGCATGATGTTACATGTTGAAAACATCAGAGGTACAATTATAAAAAATTTGAGTGCACAAATGTCATACAGTTGAATGAAGAGTTGTTCATTTTGCTCCTGGATATGGCTAATAGAAATTGGTTATCTGGTTCCTTTAAAAATGTATTAGGAATTCTACTTCTCTTAAAATTAATTTCTCTTTTAAATGTATAAATGTTATAGCTGAGAACACTTTTTTTTGGACTATGTTCTTCAAATAGCCTGGGGTTTGTTCTCCAGAATATCTTTCTAGAGGCTTATAAGATGTATTACAAAAAGATTATGCTCCCTCCGAGACAACATGTTGCAGACATGAAGTGGTCTTTTAGTTACCTGAGGATTGTGCTACACAAGTGACTTTCATACTCCGAAGACTTGAGGAGAGAGGATATTTTGCAGAAAAAGTTGGTTTTGGAAGCTACCAGCTGTCAGTGACTTGAATAACCACCTTTTTTGTTTGTTTGTTCCCAAATTTAAATGATAGGCAGGGAATTGTCAGGAAATCCAGCAGTATTAGCAAGGAGGTGAAGCCTTTGCCTGTGTACGAGAGGTGATTGTGTGTCAAAGCTTCATTGTGTCTGACGAAGCAGCTATAGACCACATGAAGATGGAGGCAAAATTGCCTTCCAATTGACTACTGCTAGCAGTTTACTCTGCAAAAAGAAATGAAACACTGGTCAGTTTTGGAAAGAAATGGCTGCATTAGCACCAGCTCATGGGTTACGGCTGACACACTTGCAGTGAGTAGAGAGAAGAATTAGATTTGTTTCCAAATGCGAAGAAAAATTAAATATTCTCATTTCACAATGTCAGACTACATCAATATATGCGATATGTAGAAACACCTCTCTTTTTTGAGGAAGAGGGGGAAGGTGATATTTTACATAAAGGATTGTTTGAAAGAAATCTTACAGGAAAATCCAAGGCTCTTAGTGCAAATTATCTTTTGTTGCTTATCAAACACCATCATTGATAGGAGATGATCTTCCTGGGCTATTTGCAAGATTTGCACAGCTGCACTTCTTTCCATCCCCATCGGTGCCCAGTGCTGGGTTTGGATGAGTACTGCAGCTTTCTCTTGGCACCTGGTCACTGCAGCTGTGAGTGCAGATCAACAGGCACCACGGCCAGGCATGGCTGCGCTGGAGCGGAACACAGAGGCGCTCCCACATAGCACAGGCAGTGAGAGAAGGTCCAGGTCTGTGCTTAAATGGTGGGGAAGGCCAAGGCCATTAAGGATTCTTAGTGCACTCAGGACAACAACAATTGGATCAAACCTGTCCTGTAAATGTTTGCTTTAATATTCCATTGTGTGTCAGGTCTTGAAATAGTAAAAATCTGTGACCAAAGTTATTAGGCTTTTTATTGTGACTGTCCTGTAAACCTTCTTTAGCCATGTGGTCAATCTGAATAATCCCCCAGGCCCAAAAGAAGTTGCCAGCCCACTTCAGGGATTTACCTATTCCATAGTATGCTGAAATGCAAACCTGGTCAAACTGAAGACAAAAGTCAAGATGCAGTGGCCAACTTCTTCCTGTTTCCTTTGCACATTTAGCTTGTAATTTGTCCTTAACCTGGGAATACAATAGTCCTGCATGCGGTTTTCTACCCTTTGATTTTCCACCCATTTCATGAATATCCTCTTCCATGCTTCATACAGCAGTGACTTTGATCCAGCTGGTAGTGAGGCTAACTTTTAGTCCAAGGAATCACACATATGTAATAATCACCTACAAATACATGCCCACACACACCACAGCTGTACATGGCTGCCCACACAGACAAAAACATAAACAGCACCTGTGGTCTTACAATGACCTACCTTAACTTCTTAAGTTAAGGCCTTTGATATGGTCCCACGTAATAGTCTTGTCATTAAATTGGACATATGGATGAATTTGATGGATGGACTATGCAATGGATAAGGAATTGGCTGCATGGACACCTCCAAGGAGTTACAGTCAATGGCTCAATGTCCAAATAGAGATCAGTAACAAGTGGTGTCTGTCAGGGGATGGGAACTGCACAAAATCCTTATTATTGACATTGGTAGTGGGATTGAGTTCACCCTTGGCAAGATTCCAGGGGACACCAAGCTCAGTGGTGCAGCCATTGAAGGAAAGAATGTTATTCAGAGGAATGTTGACAGGCTTCAAAAATGAGCCTCAGTCCATGAAGTTCAACAAGGCCGAGTGCAAGGTGCTGAACGTGGCTTAGGACAACCATCAGGATCAGCACAGAGCGGAGGATGCATGGCTTGAGAGCAGCCCCATGGAGAAAGACGTGGGGACACTGGTGGGGACAAATTGGACTTGAGCTGGCAATGTGCCCTTGCAGCCCAGAAAGCCAGCTTTGAGCTGAGTCTTCAAGTAGATCCGCTGACCTTACCACCTCTCCAGTAGCTGGCCTGGCTCCTCTGGTCCCTCTGGTAACCTCCAGTCACCTCACTCCCAAAGACACACACACAAACTTGGCTTCCAGGCCAGTTAACTCACAGGTTAATGAAGCTTGATCGACTGTAGCAATCACACTCTGACAGGCAGTCCCCTCACCCACTCCAGTTGCCAGTGTTTATTGTGGTAGGCTTTGTGAATCACAAAGCAGGGACATTACTCAGCATTTTCCAGCCCTGATAAGTCAGTAAAAGCGAAAGTTTGCCTGTCATTAGAAATAATTTACATTTTAGCAGTGCAATTAGCTCAAACTTGTAAATATAGACCTAACTCCTTACAAAAAAATGTTCTTTAAGTTGGGCTAATTAGAGAGGTGAACCAAATAAGTCTGATGTATGAGTAAATTAAGAGCAATGATGATCTCATTAGCATCTGCAATAGATAATCATGATTAAGCTCTGTCTTTTCTGTAACCTTGCTCTGTCTGGAGGCGCTGATGAATTGAGGCTCTCAAATGGAACTGTCCCCTGCTCTGGAAGAGTGGAAGTAAAACATGATGAGGAGTGGGGAACCGTGTGTGATGGTGACTGGACCATAAAGGATGCTGAGGTTGTCTGTAAGCAGCTACAATGTGGATATGCTGTTAAGGCCCTTAATCGAGCTCCTTTTGGACAAGGAACTGGACCAACGTGGTTGTACCGAGTTGATTGCCATGGCGATGAACCTGCCCTCTGGAACTGCACACATACAGGATGGGGTGCTTTTACCTGCCCTCATTACTTTGATATCGGAGTGATCTGCTCAGGTAAGAAGTGATCCAACCTTGTTTAATAGAATAAAAGATATGAGCCTGCAATCAAATTTTGTCCTAGTTGGATAAAGCCAAGTACTCCCTCTACTCATCCAAAGCAAGTTGCTCCAGCATTAAGTCTTCTGCTGAGTGTGAGTGTGGGCTGACATTGTCTGGGCACAGCAGCAACACAGAATGAGCATATTAAATGACATAGAGCAGGGAAAAAAAAAAAAAAAAAAAAAAAAAAAAAAAGCACTATTTGTTTCTACCACAGCTCTTCTAGGCAACAGAAGAGTAGTACCGAACTTGTCTTTGACCAGGAATGTGGACTAAAAAAGCAGGTGTAGGTAGAGAAGTAAGAAAATGCAATGTTATGTGGTATAGCTGCCCTTCTTCTCCAGATCTTCAGGTAAGCTAAGACAGGACGGTCTGAAATGGCAGAAAAGTCCAGTATCTGTTTGGCTGCGTCCTGTGCCAGATGTGGAAGGTTTTACTCTTTGGAAAAAGAGCCACTGCAAGAGGTGTATCCTTCCCAGCTTCAGGACCTTGCCTTTGTCCTTTTTTGATTTTTTGTAAGGTCCCTGTCAGCCCATTAGTCGAGCCTGTCTAAATGTCTCTGAATGGCAGCTCTGCCCTCATGGTTATCTCCCCACCCTCTCAAAATCACAAGAATGTACTCCAACACCACCTCCATGAAGAGAAGACAGTGAGCAGAACAGGCCCCTGGAAAGACACAACAAGTGATATTCCACTTGCTCCCATTAGTGAGTGCAATTCACTAATGACTGAGCCTGACCATTCAATCAGCTGCTTAACCGTGCTGTCCTTCCAGCCAGACAGTAACATCCTAGTTCCTGGACATAAAAATATTGTGCAAGACAGTGTTAATAGCAGTGCTAAATGTGGGGTAAATGACATGTGCTGCTGTCCCCTCATTCATAAATCCATTTTAATCAGAGAAAGCAATACAGTCCCACAGGCATGATACACGCTTGATAAAACCATGCTGACTCTTCCCATTCATCTCCTTGTGCCCACAAATGAGTTCCTAGAAGTCTCGCTCCATATTTTTTTCAAGTATCAAAGTGGGGCTGCTCAGCCTGTAGGTCTCCAGGCTGTCATTTCTGAAACTGGGTGCAACATTTCCTGTTTCCTCTTCCTGGGGTGCTTCAGGTTCCTGTTCACTGAAATAACGAAGTCTCAAGGGCACACACTAATAAATGGCTGTTTGTCTCTTTATCTATTTGGGGATTGCTACTTCTCAGTCATAGGCAGATGTTCAAAGCTCCTTCCTTCTTTCCCAAGGATTTAGTATTTTCACATACTGAGAAATGAGCAATCCAATACACTATTTGCTTTTTTATCAGTGCTATACAGGAATTGCCCCAGTCACAATTCAAAAGTATTAGGGGTCCTCAGAGAAGTGAAATGTGTCTTGCCCATTAAGGTACAGGAGTTATGAAAATAGGTCAGTACAATCAACCCTTGATGCTGGATTTCTCATTTTTTCCAGGCTTCTCTGATCTGCGTCTGACTGGAGGGGACACTCCCTGCTCAGGACATCTGAAAGTAAAACAAGAAGAAACTTGGGCAACTGTCTGTTTCTCACATATTGATTTCAAAACTGCCACTGTCATATGTAATGAGTTAGAGTGTGGCCAGGCTGTGGATACCTTGAGAGGAACTCACTTTGGAGACAGACATGAACTAATCTGGCAAGAAGAGTTTCACTGTGTAGGGAATGAGACTCACCTTGCAGACTGTCCCAGGAACATACACCACACTGACACGTGCTCTCATGATGCCACTGTTGTGTGTTCAGGTGAGATTTTTGGACTGATGGACATAATCCACCCATGTTCTGTATGCTTTCTTCCTGTTAACCCACAGTTCAGAGCATCTGCACACGTCTGTGGCCCTCAGGATCCTTGGATGCTTCCCCTACCATACCTTGAGCCTTTCAAGGGGGACCAGAAAATAACAGAGAGCAGCCCCACAGTGTCTCATTCACTCTGCTGAGAGTCTGCATCTAACTTGGGCTGCTCTAATCACTTCACTACCACACAGAGATCTCAAAAGGGCTGTTATTTCTTTTATGCTGTTAGAAATATGCACTCATCAGTCCTAAGAATCCATCTCTTATAAATAAAAGGAAAAATGGCCAGAGCAGACAAGTGGGAATATTGAGACATTAATTTATTTCCTGTGGTGCCAGTGTGTATGTTAATCCCTGGTAGTTTAGTTAATTATAAACTGGAAGAGGTACCATATCTCCAAAATTTTTAAAGAGGCACAAGTTAGAAATGTAAATTGCTTAAAAAAAAAACCAAAAAAAAATCAGTTGCCAGAGGCCTAGATGACTTTCATTGTGACTGGAAGGTAACATTACTCAAGAACTCCAAACAGTCAGGGCTGCTGGGGGCTCTGAGCACAGCTGTGTATTGCCACCCATTGAAAAAGTGAAGATTAGGCCTAACAAACACAACTTTTTTCCTCAGGCCACAGTTTTAAAGGGGTAAACTAAACCTGGGGCAGAGCTGCTGGCAACAGTCTGATGCAAAACAAGCCTGGAAAAGGGCTGGAGTTCATGTCCATGGACACACTGAACTTAAAGAGTCAAAAGACTTTTAATCATACAGTGCAGGCTACAACATGGACAATAGAGAGTTTTGTCAGAGCTGGCTTATCTGCACCCTGTTCTAAGATGCTTTCCAGTAACCTGACACGTAAATAAGGGCTAGTTTCTTGCAGATAGAGAGACCTCTCTTACAGATTTCAGCGCAATAGCACAAAAATCCAAAAGTAACTGCTAAGCTCCTTTATTCTTTCTGCAGGCTACGGTGGGTACAGACTGGCAAATGGCAGCACCACGTGTTCAGGGAGAGTAGAGCTTCTTCACGGAGGCACATGGGGAACCCTGTGTGACTACCTGTGGGATTTACCAGCTGCCAATATCCTCTGCCAGCAGCTAGACTGTGGAGTTGCACTACTGATACCAAGTGGACAGTCCTTTGGGGAAGGAAATGGATCTGTCTGGAACGGCACATTCAGCTGCCAGAAGAATGGCTCACGCCTGAGAGACTGTCCCGTGCGTGCTCTAGGTCATGATGAATGCCCTGCTGGAAAAGAGGCTCGTGTGACATGCTCAGGTGAGCAGTAGAAAGGTCTGAGAGGAGAACTGAAAAAAAACCCTTCCCTGAGGAAAAATATGGACTCAAAATTCAGAGGTCATATGTGGAGTCAGGCTCTGTCTTTTGAATGCTGCAACAGGAGTCGAGGCTGCGCTTCAACTGTACCACAAGGCTGCTCTCTCTGAAATGCTCCTAGTGTCAGGTAACAGCAAGAGCAGGGCCACTGCACAAGCCAGGATGAGCTGGGCACAGAGGCTGAGCACAGCACAGGCAGAGTCCTTGCCACCAAGACACATTCCATCTGCACAGAGGACAGAGGAAGGTGCTGGTAATAGGGTCTATGAGCAGTCCCAGACAAGTCAAAGCCAAAAAAGACATGTAGGGTCTGGCTGGAAGGAACAGCCAGGCATAGCATGAGACAAGACTGGAGTTGGTTACACCTGTCTTCTACTTGAGGGAGGGACTGCATTCCTGGTCCAGGTTCAAGTGAGGACTTGGACCAGCAGTGGAAGGATGCAGAGCCATAGCCCAGCAGTGGCATTGCTCTGAAAAATTAAAATCTATTGGTTGACCCAAAGCCCCAAAACCTAGTGCCCTGAAATTAAAAACTGCAAATGGGACCTGATCCTGAGTTTTAGTCATGCTGCTCAGTAAAATAGGCTGGACTGAAGTCTAGTTGCATGAGTATGGAAGTTTCTAGTTATGAATATGGCCCAGTTAAGTCATTTTTACTACTGAATGATAAGAAAAACTCATTCCCATTTCCCAGTCACTTCCAGGTCCTGCCCATGAGCAGTTGCAAATGTACCACTCCAATATTCCCTTTCTCTTACATTCAGGGTGTCCAGGGGGCAGGTTGGTGAATGGCACCACATGCTCTGGCATTGTGGAGATCCGCCATGGAGACACGTGGGGAAGACTCTGCCAGTCCCACTGGAATTTGCAAGCTGCCAGTGTTCTCTGCCATCAGCTGAACTGTGGCTATGCTAAATCAATCCAGATGGAAGATGGTTTTGTGGATGGAAATGGGCCTATATGGAGAGATGCTTTTCACTGTCAAGGGACAGAGTCCTGCCTGTGGGACTGTGCTCAAGTGACTTTGGGCAATCCAACCTGTTCAGCCAAAGAAGCAGCCACTGTAACTTGCTCAGGTAAGTCAGGAGTGGCCTTTTTTGGGTGGTGCAACTTCAGACCAAAGCAGTGCTGGTGATCTCACTGACAGGATCTAGTCTTTGAGGTAGGGAAGCCTTTCTCGCTTCCCATTGCAGGCCCTTGTCTGCACAAAAGCCAACAAAGCCTTAACAGGGGCAGTCTCCTTAATCAGTGGTGAGAATTAATATTTTACCAGCACAGAAATTTGGCTTCTATAGCTTTCCTGCAAGTTATTTCTACTGCAGTGAGATAAGTAGATGTTACTCAATGTATTTCCCAACTCTCTTGAGCCCAGGTCTTGCTGAATCCCTCAGACTCTCAGGTGGTGAGAGCCGCTGTGATGGGCGAGTTGAGATCTCCCTCCATGGTGTGTGGAGCAGAGTCCTGGATGATAACTGGGACATTAACGATGCCCATGTGGTGTGCAGACAGCTCCGGTGTGGGACTGCTGAGAAAGCCTATTACCCTCCGAAGTCTGAGCGAGGCATGGGTCTTGTTGGCCTCAGGAGTGTCCAGTGTACTGGAAACGAGACCCAGCTGATGCTCTGCAACACCTCCCATTATCAGACAGTGCCAACGGGAGTTTCTGAAGATGTTGGTGTGATTTGTTCAGGTGAGATGCTCTGTGAAAGGCACAGAAACTAGGTACCCTAGTGTTTCCTAGGGTTTCTCCAGCCCACATTGTCCTGTGGTGTCACAAATCTTAAGTTAGCATGAGTCTGAGCCTGATGATAGTTAAGGAAGCAAGTGTAATTTACGTATTTCTTTCTTCATCTGAATTTCTGACAGAATTATCTTCCAGAGCCAAAAAGAACTACTAGAACAGAGAAGCCATAAGAACACTAATATGGCTATGATTGCCAAGCACTCTTACTGCCACTTGAGAATTAAATAGCTTTCATTTTGTGACATTTCTATATTTATCGATACTTGGAGCTATTCTACAGAATATTACAACTGTTTCTACTCTTCTCTGATTTTGTAACCCATCTGTAACAGGAACAGTGTCTGTCTCTACCTAAATGGGTATAAATAGAAAACAGGTTGTCTGGTTTTCAAAGATAAGGTGACGTCTGCATATACTTAGTATGATTAGACACTTCTTGCTTGCAATATCTCACAGGAGTTATTCAAACATCCACCTGGTGCAGGAGTAGGCCTTTCCCTTTATGCAGTTTTAGCCTCACAGGACTTCTGCCCAAGCAATGATAGCAGAAGAATTGGGATATAACAAGAACAGAATATCTTAAAAGTGCTTTAAAAATATTGCCATTATGCTGACCTGTGCATTACAGTTGTGCTGCATGTTGACAGCTGGATTTTCTTCCTACAGGCAGCAGACAGATGAGGCTGGTGAATGGAACAAACCACTGTGTTGGGAGAGTAGAGCTTTATCATCACGGCATCTGGGGCACCATCTGTGATGATAACTGGGATCTATCAGATGCCAATGTTGTTTGCAAACAGCTTGGATGTGGGCATGCCATCGAGGCATTTGTCTCTGCTCATTATGGAGAAGGGTCAGGGCAGATCTGGCTGGATGATGTGAATTGCACAGGGGATGAATCTGATCTCTGGGCATGTCCCTCTAGGCCGTGGGGCCAGCACAACTGCCAACACAAAGAGGATGCTGGAGTCCTGTGTTCAGGTGTGTTTGGAAAAACCTTTTCTGAGCCTGTGGGTTCAAGCAGGAGGGTTGTATAAAAGGGAAGTCGAGAATAGTGGGGACTTGCTTAGACGGCCTCTTCCTGTCTTGATGACAAGCACAGTTGGTCAGCACATCTTCTTGGTCCGACCAAGATGTAAAGGATCTACAGAAGCCCATATTATGCATCAACACACACGCACATACAAAAGTCTGTGGTGTGGTAGGATATTTGGAGTATAAATTTGAGGAGTTTGTAAAGATTTCCACAGCAAGAGGCTGTGTGCTCATTATAGTAAGTTACAGTCAGCTCTGAAGCCAGTGGGGTCAACCCACTGTGCACCACAGAATCAGACAGTCCCAGCAGCTTATGGTGGCTCTGCTCACGCATATTTCACACAGAATGGCAGCAGCAAGAGAGAGGAGAAATGAAAGAGAAATGGAAAAAACCACTGCTGACCCCTGAAGGGAGTGCAGCCTGTTAGGGCCCATGTTGGACCCAGTACAAACCCTGAAAGGACTGAAGCCTCTGGAGCATCCATGCTCCACTATGGGTAGAACCAACACACGTAGTTAGCACTGTAAAAAAAGTGTTACTACACAGGCAGGAAAGCAACACATACGAGAATTTTGCGGCACTAATTCTGTTTTTATGTCTTCACCTCCAGATTTCCTGGCTCTGAGGCTGGTGAACGGCAATGACTGTGCCGGACGTGTCGAAGTTTTCTACAACGGGACGTGGGGGAGCGTTTGTTCCAATAGCATGTCCCAGCTCACCACAGCAACCATGTGCAAACACCTGGGCTGCGGAGATGAAGGAGAAATAGAGATAGACTTTAGATATGGCAGAGGGTCTGGGCCCACGTGGCTGGACCACATTGAGTGCACTGAGCAGCACAGCTCGCTCTGGCAATGTCAGTCAGACCCCTGGGACCCTCAGTCGTGCAATAATCGAGCCGAAGAGACCCACATTACTTGCATTGGTAATCAGAAATGCATTTGTATGTGGCAGACATGTACATTAACCTATGCATGCACACGTGGACATCACAGTAATTACTTTGTGTTCACTTGTTACCTGGTATATATTATTTCTAGTTTCGTGAAAATGGCAGCAACATTAAATAGGATGGTGCCGTTGCATATTTTGTAATGCAAAAATGTGATACACATTCAGTCTGTGAGATCTGAGTTAGGATGAGACTTTCCAAGAGGTCTAGAGCCAAGCCTATGTTTCTACATGTAAGGAGGCATATCAGTGTATACACATAGCCATGGACAAGTGTACAAATCACTTTGGTTCTAAAGATTCATTTCTAATGCCTGATCTCATGACAGCATTTCACACCTATGGGTATCAATATCTGTATTTATATATATATATTCACTACACTAAAAATGAATTTGACATGACTTTCAGATATCCTGAAAGGGATTGCAGCTGCCTCATAAGAAGAAGGAAGGCATAACCATCAGGAAGATTATTACTCACAGAAACAGCTAAACAGCCATCCGCCAAGAACTAAACAGGCCATACACATATTTCAGGAAATAATTAACCTGATGGTTAATTTTCAGGTATTTTATAATCTCTCTTTTTTTTTCAGAGAATAATTAAATTATTTACTTCATTACTTAAATTCTGCAGGAAGAAAGGAGGCAACATCTCCAGCTGCGTTTGCTGAATGTCCAAATTCTACAACTTGTTCAGGTACCTCCACCTCTTTCTTTTTCCTTATTGGTCCCTGTGGACCTTCCTGCTGTTTCAGTAAAACAGAAGGTTTCTGTGTTTTGCAGACAGGGAGAAATTACGAGTCATGGGAGGAGAGGATGAATGTTCAGGCAGAGTGGAGATGTGGCACCAAGGTTCCTGGGGAACAATCTGTGATGACTCCTGGGACATGGCAGATGCCAATGTTGTATGCAGGCAGCTGGGCTGTGGATCTGCTGTGTCTGCTCTGAGTGAAGCTGCCTTTGGGGAAGGGACTGGTCCCATCTGGCTGGAGAAGGTGCACTGTAAAGGAACAGAGCTGTCTCTTTGGGACTGTCCTGCCAAGCCACTGTTTGGCAAAAACTGTGATCATAAGGAAGATGCTGCTGTGAATTGCTCTGGTAAGTGGCTGGTCTGTTATTTACACACATATGGGAAGGAGGTGGGTAGGGGAGCATTATGTCAGCTGTACTTCCCAGTGACTAGCCTTTCATAATTTTGACTGCAAAAACATCACAAATTATATGAAGATAGCCTCCTTATTTTTCATACTTGCCTCTTCCTTAATCTGGACTCATCTTCCTTTTGCAGGTGTTACAGAAACAACAGCATCACCCACAAGAGCAGGTAAATTCATTCTCTCTCTTTCTTTTTCTCCCATCAAATGACAATTTAATGTCCCTGATACTTAGCAGATAAAATAGCAGTTTATTTCAGCTCATCAGAAAGCACTTCCTACATCTTTTCATAAAGGAACACTGAGTGGTAACACCCCCAGCTGCTAAATTTTATTTGCTTGAGCAGGACCCATAACAGAGCAGCAGGTGCCCTGCCTCACCCTGCTAGCATGGGCACAGCAAGCGCCTGCAGACGAGGAGCTCTTTGGGACATGAGATTCTCTACCTGTTTCCTCTTTGTTTCCATTCAGATCGTCCCCGTCGCCCTGCCACAGGCAGTATGAGACTTTCAGTGCCTGTCATCCTCTGCATTATCCTGGGGACCCTCCTCTGCCTGGTCCTTGCCATTCTTGCTGGGCAGATCCGACGTGCCAGGGCACAGCAGAGAGGTGGGTCTCTCAGGACAGGTATGAAATGCTTGCTTTACATGGCCCCAAATGTTTGGTTGGATGGAGAGGCAGTGGGGAGGGGTGACTGAGATGAACTGCATCTGTTGCCAGACTGGGATTTTTCACTTACTTTCTGGCAGTGAAAGAGCCCTGAGGTGCTTATCCTCTGTCAGCACTCCTTGGTGCCTTTCTAGGTACCAACCAGGCCATGTAGACCCCTGTATGGCACTTCTCCTTTTCATGACTCCAGCCTGAGTATAAGCAGAGACTGTGAAAGTGATCCTTACCTTTTACTTTCAGGCTCCAAACTATCCTACAACCCCTTCTCTGAGGCTGTCTACGAAGAGATTGATTATAACCTGATGAGGGAAAAGCAGGGCATGACTTTACTCTCAGGTCTGTGTGTGTGTCTTGCTTTTCTCAAGGAAAAGCTTCTCCTTTCTGATCCCAATCTGATGCTTTGCAGCTCCCAAATCTACAGGGAAATTTTAAATTCCTGGATTTGAAGAGAGGAGTTTCCTACTCAGTGGACTCTGTCAATTCCTCTCCTAGGGACAATTTGTTTTGTGCAGTCCTCACTGCAGCCACAGACCATAGATCAGTATAGGTCAAACAAACTAACAAAATCATTTTGCTACAAATATTTAAAGCAGGGACAAATAAAGGAATAATTTGCATCTCCCTCACAGCAGCTGGGTCCCTGTAGGTTTCCTCCCGTGGATCGCTTTTCTCCCTTTGTGGCTTGCCTCCCCCATGATCCACAAGAGGTATTATGGGGCCCCTGAGGGATTCTTGGTTATTCCATTTTATATTCTGACTTGCAGAAGTAATACTGACTGCCACAGAATATGCTGGACTAGGATGCTATTACTGTCGCCTGCTCTTTTCCTCATGGTGCAGTCTTAGCACTTAAGGAGAGTTTAATCTGCTATCCTGCTCTTACTCATTTACCTAGATTCTTATCCAGAGAGCTCAAAACCAAAGGAACAGTTTTATAGAGTGGACAGTGATGAAGAAAATCATCCTAGAGCTACTCAAGGTAATGTGAGAAACCGTTTGTACAAAGAAAGTGATCCCAAATCAGAGTAGTTTTTAATATTCAAAGCATTATAAGTGATTAAGACTTTCATTCCATGTCCTAGTGATGTTTCATTGTGATCCAAAATCCTCTGTGTAACTCTTGTGGTGGAAGAGTGTCATGCAGTCTCAAAACCAGCACATACAAGTGCTAGTTTTCTCTTCTATATGAGAAATTCAAACTAAATTGTTTGCTGGTAGTTCTGCACACACTTCACAGGATCCAGTCACATGAATCCAACAATGTGACAACTGCTTCTTCCAGACAAGTTGCTATTGCAACTGTAATAGCTTGTAAACAGTTGCCTTATTTCTGAGACAAATGGGGAGAATTAAAACAGAGGAAATACATATTCCAAATAAGAACACTGGTATACAATTTGAGCCAATCAAGGGATCTTAATCCAAGTAATCTGAAGAAAATACAGATTCCTAGCTGTGGGATTTGCCTGGGGGGTACATGTGGTTTGTTGGTTGTTTTTGTTGACTAATTTGGAATAGGTGAGGGAGAGCAAGTGTTTGGAGAAGAACTGCATTTTCCCAGAGCTGATCAAAAAGCTCTGTTAACTATTGTCTGGTGTCCAAGAGACCAACTGCCAAAGGCACAGGCAGCCTTGGACCTCAGTTACCCATATCCTGGGCTCTGCACCATGTCTTTATTTTCTACTGCTTTTCTTATATTAAGGACTTTTTTTTTTTTTTTTTTTTTTTTTTTTTTAAGTTAAAGAAACAAACTAAGAGCTTTTCCTTACTTGCTTTGAAGTGCTTATAAAAGACAGTTATTCTAAATAATTTCTCTTATTCGGGTTGAATATTGATTTCTAGGTAAAAAGTGAAACAGGAGTGCATTGATATGCTTTTCTGTTTATACATGTATTATTGGTAAGCATTATGTATATGCAGTAAAACTGTGCACACTAACATTTGCTGAGGGATGGATTCCTGTTAAGTACAGGCACGTCAGCATTACCAGTATTACCAGTACACATTACAAACACAGTATTACCCTGTGTTGCTGGATCATCATCTACTGCTTTCCCTAGTGGAACTTAATACCTGTACTGTTCCAGAGACCTCTCCACTGCCTGGAAATGCCCTGGAAGATGGTTATGATGATGCGACAGAAGCTCCTGGACCTAGAGATGCTTCTCTTTCTGGGCAGAATGAACAGGATATCATTGGGATCCCTGGAGGAAGTGACAGAAACAAGGATTCATGGACAGGTGAGGCTAGAAGAGCAGTGCTGTTCTGTTTTTACTGCTGGCTAATCCATGTTCTGCTTTCCTTACATCCATAAAATTCCTGCCTGTGGCCAACCCAACCTAAGTTTCCACTGCTGCAAATTAAAATTGTAACTTCCTATTAGAATGACCACGGGGACAGAGTGTTGCAGTCATCTTTGTGACAGCCTTTTAAATACTTGAAGACTGATAACAGTTTGTTGACATACCTGTCCCCAGCTCTGGTTTGCATTTTGTTTCTCTAGACAGTCACAACCTAAATTAGTCAATTTTCTACTTAGGCCTTGTAGAGTACACTCTGCTCATGATGTGTTGCCACTCAGTCCATGTCAACAGGTCTGTATCTTTCAAAAATTTTTTTCAAACCCAAAACTGTACAGTATTTCTTTACAGCATGGTACTGAGATCTTACTAGTGTCAGGTAGAGCAGAAGGACCAGCTCTTATTTCTTACAGCATATCCCTGTTTCCGGATGATAGTGTGATACTTCTTTTTTTTCCAGCAACATGACAGGCTTGAGAGAGCTCAATATTTGATGCAACTTCAGATTGTGCTCTGTAAAATACTACATATCATTAGACATGGATTTTTCAAATGACACAATTGACTGTTTCTCCTTTCATCTGTAGTCTCTTAAGTTTCCTTATTAGATCTCATTCTATGTCCATGGAGGATGGACTGAGCCAAGTTTTTAACCTGGCACTAACCAGGCCCATATAACTCAGTATGAATTAACAATAAATATTTTAAATATTTAAAACGGACTTCTCTTTTCAGTGCATTTAATGCATTTAATGTAACTTGAATGAAAGTGAAACACCTTCTGATCCAAACTCTACTTTTTGGGATAGTGATAAATATTTCTGGCCTATTGGAGACATGGAAAAATAATCAAAATATAGGACTCAAAGTAACTAGAGAGACATTAGAGTTTTGTTTTTTTTTTTTAACAGCCCATGAATATATTCCTTTCAATGTTGTGCATAAAGCTTAGTCCTTGGATATGTATACACACAGCAGAAAGCAGAGTGACCTAAGTATTTCCCAGGTCTTTTGCAGTCACTCTTATCTAAGCTTCTAATTTCTGGCGGAGACAACTGGCAGCTGCACAACCACACAGAGGTAATATGTACAGGATGTGCATTTCTTTATCTCAATGCTCTTCCCTTCATGTTTTCAGACTGGACTCCCAGAAACAGGACCGCTGAGGCTGAGAGAACCTCATCCCCTGCTCTTGAAGATACTGACTATGACGACATTGAGGAGCTGGGACACTGACAGAGATTGCTGAGCTGTACTGACTTCTTCTGGAAACACACCACTGTCCATAAAAAGCTAATCCTGTACTAGCAGAACCAGAACAACCTGCATTCAAGATTAGTTTGCATAAGTTTGGGTTATTTCCAGAGAAGAGATTACATATGTAAGAGATAAACAAGCATAGCTGTTAGGAAAATCTTTCAGATTTCTCTTATAATTTCTTGTTGCTAAGACTTAGTGGGCACTTTTTTTTCCTTTATTTTTAAATACCTTAATTTAATTTTTTTTACACTGAGTTAATTTTTTTAATTATAATATTTCCTTAATAGAAGCTGTCTAAAGGTCTCAAATTTATGCTTTTCCTCCCAGATATATGGGGACAGCTTCTAGGACTTGTTTGGAATGGAGACCGAACTGCAGGAAAATCCCCAAAATTCTGTTCCAGCCAAGTCTTTGAGAAAGGAATTCTTGCTGAGTCCTTCTGCAGGAACATCAACAAGGTCTGACAGGTGTGCTGCAGGCATGCTGTGAGGCACAGAAGGAGGGAAACACATACACCCATGGGATTTAACTGCATCATGCAATCTGCTTTTCCTGGCTCACTAACAGGAAAACTGGGAAAGTAGACAGTTTTTGCAAGGAATAGGAAAAAGCAGCAGAAACTGACAGGGGCACCCAATTTTATGCCAGAAAAAGGTGTAGCAAGCTATTTATCCCTGTCAGAACTATTTACACCGGACAGAACTTCTCCTCTCCAGGTGCACCAGGCAATGACTAGGAAGAAGGAATCCCTGGGGACTCAGAGATGGCAACAACTGATGTCACAGGCATGATGCAGTTGAGCTGAGTGCTCCCCAGTTGACTGGGGTATATAATCCTCAATGTGACTGAGTAAGTGGACTGATAATGGGAATGTGTTAAAATTTGTAGCCAAATTCTTACAGCATTCTGCCTGCACCTGAATGGCACCTGCACAAGGAAAATTTTAGGATAATTGGAGTAACTGGATTAAAAGCATATTAACAACACAAGTTTAATAAAAGATGTAAAATGGCTTAACTGCGGGATCTATCAGGAAAAGTCTCTCTTCTAAGGGATGAAAACAGCTGCATACAGGATGAAACTCAGGAGAATCAGGCTACAGCTGAGCTCATTACAAATCCATCTTTCAAACTTTTGAAAAAAAAAACAGGTTCGAAAGGAAGTTGTTTGTGAGTGGGGTTACAGGCAGCAGTGCTTGTTGCAGCCTGTGTAGCCAGCTGCGTTGGAGTCACCTCTGTGTGTACATATTTACCTCTCTGGGACACACACTCAGCCTCACTACTGGCTGAACCAGCCCTTGGGAAAGCAGCAGTCACATCCACAGGCTCCAGTGGCCTGAAGAGAGGAACCCACAGAACCCAGAGCATGCCTGAGGCAGTGACTTATTGCAGCTCTTTGAAGTCACACTCTGCAGTATTTTTGACCCCCTGAGAAAAACGTAAGACAGGACAATTCCCCCCTAAATAGAACTTTAATTCAGTCACTCATTCGTTCTTTTTTTTTTTTTTTTTTTTTTTTTTTTTTTTTTTTTTTTTTTTTTTTTTTGCTACCAATATGCTTGGTAAAAACTTCACACTTAAGTTTCCCAGCTCTCTCCCAAATTATTTCTTAACGATTGGCTCCCTGCCCGGTACTCAGGGGTTAAGAAAGACTTCAGGTTGGCACTCAGGTTGGTACTTCAGGTTTTCATTCCTAAGTTAAAGTTACTCATAACTCAGAAAGCTGCTTTGCTGAAAAAGATCAAGATTCCAGCCAAAGGAGGGATCCAGGAACACGTTCCAGATCACATCCCGGACTAAAAGGCGCTGCTCCGATGAGAAGGGAACCGCAGCAGAACTAGAGCGTTTTGGGATTGCACAGGACCTCCTGTGGGATGGGCAGGGGAGGAACCAAGGATGGGGAAAGGGAAGGGCTTAGGCGAATGTAGGAGGAACGACTGTGCGGAACACGGAGGGTAGCGGGATAAAAGGGCCACAGTGCAGTGTAAATCGCTTGCTGATCCGGCAGGGAAGCCGTGCTCCCGGGAAAACATGCTGGACTGCTCCGCTGAGTCAGCCCCCGGATTCCCTCCTCGGGAGCCTGCTCTTCCCCGGCCTCCTCACGGACAAGGGCACGGGCTCCGTGCCGGCCCCCTGCGATCCCAGCCCTGCTCTTACTCCCGGGCCGGGATTCGCCGAGGGAGCAGCAGCTGCGGGGACAAGGAGCCAGGGGGCGGTGGGGGAGGAGGCTCCTTTCCGCAGGGAAGGAAGCACCGCCCCGTTCCGGCCCCGCTCCCGCCCCTCGCCCGCTCCCTGCCCGGGGCGGGGCTGCGGCCGTCGGACGCTGGGGAGCGGCGGCACGGCACGGCACGGCACGGGACGGGACGGGGCCAGGATGGGCCGGACGCTCGTGGAGTTGTATTACGATGTGATCTCCCCGTACTCCTGGCTGGCGTTTGAGGTGAGGGGTGGGCAGAGGGAGGGAGGCCCTTCCCGGGTCTCCGCGGTGCCCGAGCCACTCTGGAGCCCCGCCGGTCCCTCGGAAGGGCCGCTCAAGGGCGGCAGCTCGGCCGGCTGGCTGCTGGCAGCGCCCTTTGCGCCCGTAGTTACTTTTTCTCTCACCTCTGAGTGGTGCCTGGGCTTCTCCTTCGCATTTTGAAATCCAGGGACACCAGGGAAGCGTGTCCGAGCCAAACGCCAGTGCAGGATATAGTGCTCAACATTATGCTTGACGTTTAACACTGTTTTCACATTTAACAAGTGCGAGTGCCCTGATGATGAGACGAGCCTGACCTTTCCCCTACTTACCCCTGCTTAGACGTGGACAGCCGTGACACAGTTTTTCTGAAACAGAGTCCTCTGGCAGCATCCAGGAAAGGCTTTAGGACTAGCTCTAATGCAACGGGAAAGGATTTATCTGTAGTATTTACTGCTCTATAGACATCTCTGACTGTGAATCCCTCACAACTCGTTCCCGTTGCAGGTTCTCTGCCGGTACCGGAACATCTGGAACATAGTCCTGTGGCAGCATCCAGGAAAGGCTTTAGGACTAGCTCTAATGCAACGGGAAAGGATTTATCTGTAGTATTTACTGCTCTATAGACATCTCTGACTGTGAATCCCTCACAACTCGTTCCCGTTGCAGGTTCTCTGCCGGTACCGGAACATCTGGAACATTGACCTGCGCTTCCGTCCAGCGTTCCTTGGTGGCATAATGCAACAAACTGGTACGGAGTACAGGGAGATGAGCTCTGCAGGGAGATAGACACCTTCTTCACTAGCGGAGCACTAGTGTGCAGGCCCTTGGTGTGTGCAGAGCCCAAGCAGAGTCAGCTCCGAACTAAGTTTTGGCACCAGCAGCAGATTAACTGTAGGATTGTGGAGCGCCAAGGGATTGAGAAATTAGTCACGAGGAATTTCACACCGTTGCAACTGCACAGACAGTCTGTGCCAAAGTTCATCAGTTCTAAAATACAATAAAAAACAAACAAACAAACCAACCAACCTTGATATGGAGTGTTTTCCTAGAGTTAGGTTTTAAAGCAGAATTAATTTGTGGAACACTTGCACTTTGTAATATGTGAGAAGGATACAAGTATGTCCTGAAACAGTACTTGTGGCCTTAACTAGACCACCAAGACTTATAAATCATGAATTACCACATCTTTACATCGGTTTAGCCATGTATTAGGATTGGTCTAGCTTAAAAGTCATCTGTCTAAATAAACATAAATTCCTGCCAGTACATTTGTACCTTGGTTTAAAACTGATTCAGCTATCTTAAAGGTTTGATCTGCACAAAACTGAAATATACCATGTTTAAATCATAGCATTATCTTTGGAAAAGACAAGTATGTTTCAGTAAGCCAATATGAAATAACATGAAATTATACTCTTCCTTAGGTATGTGTATCTATGAGGCATAATTTGTCTAGTGTTGGTTGTTCAGTGTTATTATAATACAGCGGGAAATCTCAACAGAACTTTTTCCTAAAAGGTAACAAGCCACCAGCAATGTTACCAAAGCGAGGGGAATACATGCTGAAGGATATTAAAAGGATGGCAAAATACTACCAGGTGCCTGTACACATGTCTGCAGATGACTTCCAACGTATCATGGGCACAAGTAAGAGTCTTAGCTGGTATTTCTCATCCCTAGCCCCTCTGGTTCTAGTTCTGCCTAACAGTAAAGGTGAAGATGAATTCCCTGTGTGCAGCCTTTTCCTGAACCTGTGAGCAGCATCAAGTCTGTTCATTCTTAGCCATGAAAGAAATTTCTGGAGAAATACGGCTGTGACTGATACTAGCATGGGAGATAACTGTGGATCGACATGAGCTTTACTGGACAGGCTGTGGGTTTCTCAGGACTGTTACAGGGGAGATCACACTTCTTAGTCATGCAGACCACACCTGCTCCCGATGCTGTGCCTTGTCTGTGTGTTTCTCTGTCTCCCCACGAATCCAGGCAGTCTGACGGCCATGCGCTTTATCACAGCCATGGACATGACAAACCCCCAGTACCTGGAACCATTATCTAGGGAGTTCTGGATGCGGTTTTGGTCACAGGTCAGTATTTTATGCGGCCAACTTCCCAACCCTTTCTGTCACCCTTCCTGTCCTATATCATTCAAATGTGGAATTCCAGCAAGAGGAAGAAAATGTATTTTAATGAAAAGTCATAGCAAGGAATTTAAGGTCACAGCAGTTCAGGAGCCACTATGAAAAGAATTAGCTTATAATCAGCTTAATTTGCCTTCTTTTAGGTATATATGGTGAGTCCAGCAGGCTGGACCACTGGATCAGTGGTTCATATCAGAAAGCACTTTAATATATTCCCAGATTAGGTGACATAAGACCTTTTCTGAGGTAATTTCTCCAGTAACTAGTATTGAGTTGTTTCTTTTTCCTTAGAAAACTTGCTTTTAAATCCAGAGCCAAGCTCTTCTTTCTTAAATACTGATTTACTTATTTTATTCTTTTATCAGCATGAAGATATCAGTCAGACAGAGAACATATTGGCTGTAAGTGTCTCCTTTTTCTTGGTGCTTCTGAATTTCTGATAGAGATTGTTATTGATGACTTTGATCACTAACAGACATAAAGACATCTTTGTCAAATGAGCAGTTGAAGTATTGAAAAATTTCAGACAGAAAAAACATGGATTTAAATTCCCTTGCAGCTGTTTGGATTCTTTTTGCTTTTTTTTTTCTTCTCATGTTTTACGTAACAGTCAGAACCAGAATACACTTCTTTTTTGTTAATTCATGTGGCAAGATACCCAGTCTGGACAATGAGTTATCTGTTGATACTGTTTTATTAACAGTCATGAAAGTATAGTTTCTCCAGAATGCATTGAAGTATTCCTGCTCTATGAAAAGTTCAGGTGAAATGCAACACTTGGGAAAGGTGACTTTCCTTCGAGAAAGTGATGGAGTCAGGTTCAGCTCAGTGCTGTATTGCCGTTTTATATACCTGGAAATTATAATCTTGATGTATTTTGCCATTTCAATGTTGCTTATTACAGTAAAAGCTGTAATGGCATGTAAGTTAGCATACCACAAGATCCTCTTGAAGGTCTCTCCTTTCTTCATTATTTTACTAGTTCTTGGAATATTAAGAAAAGAGAGGAGTCCATGGTTAGTCTCTCCTGTCCAACATCCCGAGTTGAAATCTGAAACTTGCACTTGTGCTGTTCCTCCCAAGTCTTGTCCTTGCACTTCAGCTTCATCTTTGTGTATCTTTTTACCAAAATTTCAGCAAAGCTTTGTATTTTGCCTTTTTAAGATGCAAGATTTGAAAGATATAATTTAAGTGTGGTACTTTCACCCTGGTAGGCAGCCAAGCACCACACAGGTGCTCGCTTGCTTCCTCCCACTGCCCACGACAGGGGAAGAGGAAAAGCAGAATAAAAGCCAGAAAGCTTGTGGGTTGAGATAAAATTACTTAATAAGCATAAGAGAAGTGAAAGCAGAATTAAAAAAAAACAAAGAACCACCTACACATAGACTGCTCAGCCAGTTCCCGAGAAAAAGGTTCACCTGCCTAAACCTCCTCCTCACCAATTACTGCTGAGCATGGCATATGGCATGGTCTGTCTCTTTGGTTAGTTCAGGTCATCTCCCAGCCTCTGGTGAAGCCCCTGTTTATTCACTGTGGGGGGAGAGTGAGAACCAGAGGCTGCCTAGGCACTGTGGAAACACCATTCATCAATAAGTAAAATAATTAGGATGTTATCAGCATTGCTTTGGTCACAGATCTGAAACATAAAACCACATGAGTTGCTGTGAAGAAAAGTAGCTCCATTACAGCTAGACCCAGCACATAAATATATACAGAGCACTGTCACATAGTGTCTGAATCCATCATTATTTAAATAAAGCAAGGACATGCAGAACTTCAGTGCCACAAGCTTCATACTCAGAATGATCTCTAATTTAGTGACAGTTTGGCAGTCGATGAGCATCCCCCCAGTTCATCAAGGCAGAGAGGGAGGTGTTCCCTTGTCTGCTTGTGTCTGTCTTCAGTCACTCCTGCAACAAGTACTAGACTTTCCCTCTTCTGGAAATTTGTCATCCAAAGGTGGATGAGAGGTCCCAACCAATCATCTGAGTCTTTATAGGTGAACTCATATTACACGTCAGTCAGAAAAATGGAACTTTCTTTACTTGATAATAATTCCTAAGTATTTTTGGTCAGCAGTAGCTTCACATAAATTGCTATAGCAGCAATGTAGGATCTGAATTCTGCCCCGTTCCACTTAAATCTTCTTTCTGCCCTGAAATGGTGATGACCAGATACTATGTCACTGTGTAAATATTGCAGTCTAAGCACGGCGGCTACCAAGCATTTTGTTCTGGTCCAGTGGTACATTTGTTTAACCTCCTGTTCAAGCACAGTCAAAAAGTGCTCCTCATTTCCCCCATGTGTAAGTAGGAGAAGGTACACGAAAGTGTGCACTAAACAAAAAAAGTAATTGAAAGAAAGAGTCATTAACACCTGCATGTGCAGGATTACTTGTCCATGTGCAGTATTTTATTTCTTTGTTAACAGTTAAACATTAGACCTTTAAATCTGGCTACTTTGTCTCATTCCTGTGTGGCAGAACCTCAGGGGAGGTGAAAAAGATACAGCAGTAACACCAGGAACTGTTTCACCTCTGTGATTTAGTGTCTCATGTAGTGTCACTTACACATCCCATGTGGCCACATTTGTCATACAAACTGTTTCTGTCTTGGTAGGCTTGCACAGTAAGATTTTATTTTTCATAACACCAGTTTGAGGGGGGGGGGTTTAATTATCTGATGAGTCGTATCACAGGTGTTTTTGTTGGGGTTTTTTTGTTGGTGGTTTTTTTTTTGTTTGTTTTGTGGGGTTTTTTTTTTTTTTTTTTTTTTTGTTTTTTTTGTTTTGTTTTTTTTTTTTTTTTTTTGTTTTTTTGTTGTTTTTTTTTTTCCCTATGGTTTAGGAACTCCTGGAGGAAAAAAAAAAGTTGAGATTTGGTGCTTGGAAGTTTTGAAATGCCTTTTCTGCTTTGTATCTGAGAGTTTTTAAATGATGAATAGGTTAAGAATACAACAAGACAGTTGTGCAAGAAGTGGTTCAAGAGTATTTTGAAATTTCTTTGTCAATAGACCTTAGGTGATAATACTGAAGATTAAATTAATTAGACGAGGGTAGGAATTAGAATATTTACTTTCAGAGTATTCTTAATTATATCATCTTTTCACAGGTTGCTCGACAGGCTGGGGTCTCAGCAGAGCTCTCCCAGAAGGCACTTGAAATGATTTCATCCCCTACAGTGAAGGACCGACTGAAAGAGACAACAGCTGAGGCACTGAAATACGGGGTGAGATGCTTCCAATGGCACTGGGCTTCACAGCTATGCATTCCTTCCCTCTTAAGAATACAGGGAAGCAAGGAACAGTGAGGGTGATGAATAGAAAGCACTATACAGACTCCTTGTTTTCCAGTGTGTGAAAGCCACCTTACTGTTATTGGTAGTTTATCCCACTGTCATCTGGGAACACAAGGTTGACCCACTCAGGTCATTCCAGCTGGACAGCAAGGGCAGGACCCGTACTAAGATATACCATTTATTGCTACTTGAAATAGAACTGTGGATTAATCAGGTAGTTTTTTATGCTCCTTCAAAAGGGGCACACAGGCTCTGGAGAGTCACCTACTTTCAGATGGCTTCATTAGGCTTATCTTTAAGAATAAGAATCTCTAATGAAGAAGGTGAAAGGAAGGAGAGGAAAAAAAGTAAATGTTATTGGGTTTTATTCCTGAAGATTGGTATGTCTGCAAGAAATTCTCCCATTATAACATTCTCTGTTTCATCTCCGTGGTGTCAATAGGCATTTGGGATGCCTGCTGTTGTGGCACATTATGATGGGAAACCTCATCTGTTTTTTGGCTCTGATCGTTTAGAGCTACTAGGCAGCGTTATAGGTGAGTCTACCTCATTGTATCACTTTGCTTTCATGCTTTCACCCTCTTGGAACAAAATATGTAAAGCAGCTGAGTAAAACGCTCTTAGGGGCTTTCAAATGTTAAATAATGTTGGTTTTCCTTCTCCTGGAATGCAACTGCTGACAGAAATCTGTCTCAGTACACTTAAAATGATCAAATGATCCATTTCCAGATCAGAAGTAACTTGAGTTCTCCATCCTTTCTTGGTATGTTTCAAGGCTTTGTGGTCCACGTGCCATTCTCAAAATACTACTGAAACTCTCTAGTTCTCAAAATATTCATATGTAACCTTTTGGTACTGGACAGTAGGCTTTGGCTAAGATTATGACAATGGCTGGCACTGCTTTTTTTTTTTTTTCTTTTGTTTTTCTAACATTTTCATTTTATATCTGTTCCTTCTTAGTAAAAGCACATTATTACAGCTCCCCAGTCCAGCTACTTACACAGCTGTTCATATATTGAGCATCCTTCTTTTCATTTTTCTATTAACAGAATGCACACTTTAAATTCTTTAGAAGTTTGACTGTGATAAATAATAAAGCTAAAGTCATCTGTTTTTATGAGTTAGAGGACATTTGACTGTTCATGTCAAGTTTTGGCACTTGAGAGAGTGTCTCTAGAAAGAGTTATGCACATAATCAGCTCATGCATTTGTGGAAAACATTCGGCAGTTCAGCAGAAAGAATTAATTAATGCACATTAGTATTAGTCACAGGCTTAAGCAGAAGGGAATTAGTATTTTATTTATTTTTTATTTTAGTTTGCTGGATGAGTTTCTGATTCTATAAAATATTCTTTATAAGCATGAGAGTGAGGAAGAAGAGTACCCAACACCCACTACAGTAGTCACTAATACTGACTGGAATGTTGTGGCCTGGTTTCTAGTCTCAACTCCAAAGACTTAGTCGTATTTTCTTTTTGATTCTCTGACTCCACAGCCTTGCTCCCTTTTTTTACTTTTCTTTAACCCCCAGCCCCCACAAATATAAAAAGAACTGATTTCTCCCTTGTGTGGAATACCTCTGACCTGCAGAATGTCTCATCTATAATGGAGGAAAATAATTCTTCTGTACAGTTTCAGTTGTGACTAGACAGTGAAAGATTTATGGAGCTGGCTGAAGCACACCAAACAAGATACAAATCTGTATTCCATCAGAAAAGTTACCCTGCACAAGAATAGGAACAGTAATCCTGCTGCAGAAAAATGACCGGCCAATCACTTGTATGGATTATATTTTAACTGTCTCTTTTGTGCTGGTTTGTCTTGCAGGTGAAAAATGGCTGGGACCAGTTCCAAGCCCCAAGCTGTGAAAAGTCCCAGAGAAATATATAGGAAGGAAAAAAATGTATGTCAATTTTTAGTGATTATCTGAATGTATCCAATTTTATGGAGAGATGGCTTTCTAACAGTTAACTTTACTGCTTGGTCTCATCTCTAATTTCGAAGAATTTCACGGTTTGCCAGTATTACCATCCTGGTGAGGTGTTTACCAATACAAATGTGCTTTCTTTCTTTCAACAGATCAAAGACTGACATTAAACTTCTTGCAGAGTGAACATTCTTCTTTCCTGGTTGGTTTTCTTTCCTTTACATGTTTCCCTAAAACATGAAGATTACGTAGTTACTGGACTGCAATCTCTGGGTTTCTCACGCCTTCCTGCTTGTCTTTTATAAACACACACACACAACCTAAGAGGAGCTGGCCACATTCTCCTTTTATTTTAAGTCCAGTGTACTACATAGACATAAGGAGCACAGGCTAAGATATTAATGCTTCCTTTTACTTTGCATCATGGCAGCTGGAAAGGACACAATTCAAGCCCAAAGAAGAGTCTAAGGAACCAATCAAATATTTTAAAAGCAGCTGTCCCCATCCTGGACAATATTTGATACAACTTGCTCTGCAGTGACTTATATATGAGGAAACCCCCCCACACATGCATTCTTGGGCACCAACCCCAAACCTTGCAGGGGTTTTTAATTAATGCAAGTTTTACAGTAATGTCTTTGGAGGATGGTGGTGAACACCATTATAGGTTCAGCTGGTAACTGAAGAAAACTCTGTTTTGCTTTCTCAAGGATGCCCTAATTGCTGCCTACCCAAAGGTGATTTGGATATGGCTGTGAGGGACTTCCAATCATATAGTCTGCAGTGGAAAAGGGTGCAAACAATAAAATTAAGAAATTTCATATGGAAACAGTTTGAGCCTGGCCCTGTATCAAGTGAATTTGAATAACAGACAGAAATTTTTTTTATATGAAGTTTGATTTCTCAATGATTCCACACTCTGATGCATCACTGAATGAAACAGCAGCGGCTGGAATTCCTGTTTTTTGTCTTTTTCTGAACTTCAAGGTAAAGCATATTAATGTATTTTCACTTGAACAGCAAATCCTGGAACAAAGCATCAGAAAAAAAAAATCTGTATCCTTCATTATTGTTACAGTGGTAAGTATTGTGGGAGTATAATTTGTTCCCCCATCCACAATTTTTACTTCTTTCAGATCTTCAGGAAATACCCTAGGATTGGAAGAGTCCTTCCTCCTTTCTACCAGTGTTCCCATTAGTCTTTGGGCAAATCCAGCCTGGAACTTAAGGAAATCCTTGTGAGAGATGAGTTAGATGTCAAGGAAGTTACCTGTATGTGGGTGCCATAGGTTTCTTTGAGTAAAAAAGAAATTTTTTACCATTTCTCCCCTGAATTTTGCTAGTCTCCAGTCTATCAAACTGATTCAGAGGTTGTGATAAAATGGAATGACTAAAATATCACTTTAAGCCAACAGTGCTCAGGAGTGGGTGGTATTCCCCTTTTGTGGAAAAAAAGAAGTCTGATAAGGAGCTGGTGAGAATTCAAAGAACATCTGGAAATAATCTCACAGTGTCTCATGCAGGGTCTCATGAAACTTTGTTCTTTGAACCAGATCAACTGAAAAATAGGCAGCCTTTGTGGCAGAATGTTGTGGCAGATGGACCAAAAGACATGGATCCTACATACTGCAATATATTTCACAAAATTCTCTTAAATGCTCTTTTACCTACTTCAAATCAGTGGAAATTAAATTTAGGTACTAAAATCATACTTCAGCACTAATGAGACACATTGCTTATTGCCTGTAATAGCCACCAGTAAATGCAAAACCACAGCCTTTGCATTTCTTATCAGTGAGCTTACAGATTGTTGCAATTCTGACTCTGTACCTATTTTGAGCAAACTTTGCCTGTTTGGGAGCAGAACTTTGAGGGAGTTCTACCCCTCATTTAGGCAGAGGTTTAGGCAACCTTGCTCCTGTGTTACAGAGCTGTGATGTGAGCACAAGCTCCTGGCAGACGCTCTGGGGATGACCCCAGTAAACAGTGGCTGGCAGCTGCACTGTCATGCTCAGTTCTCATCTTTGTCGCAGCACACACTGAAGCAGTCTCAGTGGTGAGTGAGCACCAGCTCCCCTCTCTGATCTGTTGAGGCACCAGTGGCCAACACCACATGGAGCTGAGCTGTTCACCTGACTGCTCTGAATGCCACAAGGTGGCAGCTAAACCTTGAGCACTGAGGATCTGAACAGCAACAATAGGAACTACCAGCTATCTAGGAATATTTAGGAATAGCTGGAAGAATTTTCTTCCATAAAGATGATACATCTGCTCAGGTATATACTAAACTAGTTCCTGAGAGCCTCACATCCCCACCACTTCCAAGGCAGCTGTTCAGCAGTCAGGCCAGAGAAGATACTGGGCAAGGAAAAGGACACTGAGCAAAAAGAGAGACTCTCAACAACACAGGCAAAACTGGACTATGAATTCTAGGGAACAAACCTCATGCTGTGTTCCCATTTGCTCTATTACAGACCTCACCAGGAATCAAGTCCCACCTCCCATGTCTGAAAAAACTGAAACTGGCATGGACAAGTAGGTCCCACCAATGCTAGATTGAAAGCAAATAAGCAAGTATACAGATAGGCACAAATACAGAAAATGAGCAACAGAAAGGGGTTCTGTAAAGTAGTAAAATTATAAAAGCAGAGGTTAGGCACAGAAAAAGGTAGGCTGCATCTCAGCAAAGGAAACTGAACTATCAAAGACAAAGAAGAGAAAGAAACTGTGCCTAGATTAGGGCAGAGAGGAGAATCTCAGTGGGAAATGCTGTTCCCTGAGAGGAAGGAGGCAACCAAGAAAGGGAGCGCCTAGGTAAATCAGACAGGTCAGAGCTGCTGGCCATGGAAGATCGTGTGGGGAGAAAGGTGAAGGAGTAACTGCTGAGAAGCTGTACAGCACTTGCTGCACTGTCTCAGTGAGGCAGGGACGGCCAGGGGCCCGTGGCTCTCCTCCCCCTGTGTCCATTTTACCTGTGCTCCTCACCCTGCATGCAGCAGACCACGCTCCAGCGCTGACATCACACACAGCACAAAATGGAGGCCTGCAGAACAAGGCACCGCTTTAACCTCCCCCTGCAACTGCCTTCCTACTGCCCCTTCAACCCTCAGCAAGCAACACCTCCTAAATCAAGCCTCTCTCTTTTCTCCCATCCTCATTTCTGTGCAAGTGAGAAGGAAACATTTTATTAAAGCACTTACTGGATTATGGTGCTGAGCCTCTGCTTTGCTGCCTTTTCCTTTTCCACTGGAGCCAGCAACACTGCTGGAAGGAAGCAACCTGCTTCCTAGAAGGGAACCAAGCACAGAACAATACAGAAATAATCAAGAGGGTATCCCAGGAGCTGTACACATAGCTGGTTTTACCCCAAAGTTTTCACAGATCTGTGGCTCATCCACAGGTAAGAGTGAAAGGAGTGTACCTATGCCCAAGCTGACTAGTGTTCCCTTGATCTGTTTTTCATTCTAGATAGAAACATGAGGAAAGTGACTGCTTTCATTTCATTTAAAAATAAATCAGCCACTGGTTCCAGACAGTCTGAATGCCCTATTCCCAAGGATACACATTTGTGAAGCAGACTCTAATCTTATGCTCTCACAGTGTTTCTCTTCTTTCTCCCTTTGACCCCTCCCTTGAGATTCCCACATCTAACCTCAGGGTTGAAGGAATTTGCCTCATCACATATCAACACCATGGCAATACCAGGGATTAAATACTTGCAAAATTCACAAATTAAAACCATTCTTTTGCTTTCTGTAATCAGCTTATATTCACCATATTCACCATACACATTTCTCAAAAAATGATAGGATGTATTTAACATAGCAGCCTTCTCAAACCATTCTGCATTTATTCTTAGGTGATCCTCCATTCTATCCATTCTATGGTTAAAATTACTATATCTGGTCATTTCATAACCAGTGTAGTTTGTGGCAGTTCATGCATCGCTGCATTACAACATAAATCTGTATTACAACTCTTTTCTTTAAATCAGAGGAAAATGGAAAGCATTTGAATTAAAGAGTTGATGTTAGTGTGAAATGTGCTAAGGGGTAGAATGGGCAGGTGAATACCTCTGATGGCATATCTAACCATTCAGTCAGGAAAGTAAAGAAAGCTAATGAGGGATTCCTGCAGTAAGACAGTAAGCTAAGATGCTTTCCCCTTCTTCTTCTTTTTTTTTTTTTTTTTTTTACTTATATGTGATCACACCAGTATCTTCTAGGAAACATGAGATGCAACTATTCTT
Organism: Hirundo rustica; assembly: GCF_015227805.2. Taxonomy (NCBI): domain Eukaryota; kingdom Metazoa; phylum Chordata; class Aves; order Passeriformes; family Hirundinidae; genus Hirundo; species Hirundo rustica. The sequence goes on along the minus strand of NC_053451.1, from coordinate 29,184,259 downwards.
TCAGCATTTTTCCAAGGCAGACACTTTCCCAGTGTCATTATGTAATTTAAAATGGAGATTTAAAAACAAAACTGGTAAATCACTGCCAAATGCTGCTAAACTGTGGTTTTAAACAACATGAATTTACAATATGAGGGTTCTCCACTATTTTGTATATATCCCAGTTCCGCTATGCTGAAATGTAATTATGATGTATGTTTTTTATGAAGTGACTAATAGGCCAAGTAACTAAATAAAAATATATCTAACACAACTGGTAGTGTCCAAGTGTTAAGGAGAGTTATAGCTCAATTTTTATCCTGCCCTTGAGGCTAGGGGGAAAGTCACCTCTGCCTCATGTGACATACTCTGGCACATGAAACATGTTGGTGCTTTAAAGCCAACTTAGAATAATATTTTGGCAATGGCAGTTCTCTGTGTCATGATTTGGGAGCATAATGACCACAGATTGCTGACTTTTTTTTTTTTCCCTGTAATTTTGCTCTCTCAATCTGAAAGGCAAATTGGAGAAGCCAAGAATGTGTACATGGGTTAGGAATGCTGGATTTATTCAGCACAGGATCTAGATTCACAGTGGGCTTGTCTTAGGTTTCTCCCCTGGAAAAAAAAAAATCAGTTCGGTCTGATTTTGCAAAGTGCATTAACTGAGGCTGAATAGTTACTGGATAACTCAATAAAGGGCAAAACTAAGCCACCAGGATACTGCCCTCTGTACCCAGGGCTGTAAAACCTAAAAATAATGTTGAACTCTACACTGCATTCTCTGTAATGATTATTCTCAGTGATGCACATTAATGATTTATATACTGTGAGACAATTAAGAGTCGGCAGACAGAGAAACTATCTGTGAAGAACAGCAGAGGCCAATCGAAAGCACCCCTGCCTCCAGCATCCACAACAAAAAGAGGAACATCTCACAGAACAGAGGTCTCTGCAGAATGTCTGACAGTATCATATCTCCAATGCCATTGCTAAGATACAGACAATTTTAAGCAGGGATCTATCTGATGGCCACTCTTGATATCTCATATATGACAGCTGTGGAGACTAACTCTCTCCTCAAAGTAAGCTGGCCCCATTTTCTGACCCTTGTAATCTTTACAAACAATCTTTTTTCACACAATTCCTACAAAGACCTCACAGTTCCTTCCAACCAACTCTCTTCCTTGCCATACACATAATCCCTAGTATCCCTTACCACCTCAGCATGCTCCTATTCCACTCTTCCAGCAACAAATGTTAAATGTTAAATGTTTTGCCTTTCACAGTTTCTAAAAAGTCCCCAAACTCAAAAGCTTAGTCTTTTCAATCATACTTTCCCAAAATCTTACACAGCCTCTTTCTCAGAAACAGACTGAAACTGACTTAAACTTTCCCTACTTTTAGCTTAAGGCTGATGCTCAACAAGAAATGCTTCAGTCCAAACCAGTTCATTTTAACAAAGTGGAACACAACTGCAAGCAGAGTCTGAGATCAGGGCAGGTGATCCAGCTCTTGCCACGGGACTGAAGAGAACTGCTAAGGACTATAATCATCTCTGCACTGCAAATGGATCCAAGCTGATTTTGATCAACTACGTCAGCTTTAATCAAGTACTAGACTAAGAGCCCAGCCTTGACAAAAAGCTCTCAGTGCAGGTCAGCTTCCTCATTACCCACCTTCTCAGGAGCATACTGCTTTGTTCAGGAAGCAGTTCCTATAATCCCATATCCAGGCTATCTAGTCTAAGGGGACTGGATTCAGAAATGCAACCATAGCTCTCCACAGAAAACACATATACACTTTAATTCTTCGCAATCTACTGTAACTCCTTTTGCAGTATGTACAGCACTATTTATTCATGCCACTGAAACATTCTTTCCCCATTAAACTTTGCATGGCAGCTTCTCTCCCCATTTTCCTGGGCTATCATCTACCTGTGCTTCTAAAATTTTAAGTACAGCATACAGAAGATTTGGCTCAGCCTCTCATACACTTCTAGAAGTCTAAGTAGAGGGTTTTTTCTATTTTTCTTCCTTTTTTACCTGGTGAGCTAGAAGTACTGGGTGTGCAGTCACTGTCATCCAGCCACATACTCTGAACCATTGAATCCTGTTTTGGAGGGCCCTTAAGTGAGCACGTCAGCTCCTGGAGAGGGCAAAGAAGACGTGTTTTAATAATGCACCTGGTAAAATCAGGGAGGGTAGCCTCTGTTTGTTAAGAGATCATACACCCACCCTGTCATTCTCCTCTTCCTCAGATGTTCCATTTTCCCTCAATCCACTACAACAACTGCTTACACTGGATGATGAACGTGAGAGTGGCTGCATCACACAGTATCCTGAAGTCTGACTCCTGAGCATTCTGTGAAATGCAAGCATTCAACATCATCATGCTTATTGTTACACACAGGCTTAACTTTTTGAGGCATAGCTTTATTATGTAGCAGTCAGAAACAGTAAGAATGTATTATTCATCCACATCTAGTTTTTCCACCTAGGAAGAGAATTCAGATGAACTGGCATCCATACCATAATTTCTAGTTGCTACATCATTTCGGAGAAACCAATTCTCTGTCTCCATTCTGGATAACTGTATGAAAGGACAAGTCTGAACAAATTTTTAAGTCACAGACCTAAGTGTAATAAAGCAGAGTGACTCAAACCACCTGCATTTAAGTATTAAATACATGTAGACATTCCTTAAAATCAACAGATGCCTTATTTTGGAGATCAGAGATTTTAGGAGCCTAAATACAGTATGAAGAGGTGTTAAACTGAGAATAAAGGGCAGGTGAAACCCAGTCTAGGCCACCCTTTCCCACAGCCACTCTCAGGCTATTGTGTTTTGTGTGATGTGAAATTCTAGGCAGAACAAAGGGACCATAAAAAGCATACTTTTCACATTATAGAGCTTATAAAGTGTTACTGCTGTTTTCTGTACAGGTGTTACAGGAGGAGGCAGGAAAGCAGACAGACATTAAACACTGTGACAGAACAGTTAACTAAGAAAGTTTAAGGAAGCAATGGGGAGGTAGAAACACATTACTGAGATCTGCATTATTGCAGGATGTCTCAGCATCAAACTATGTAGGATCAAGTGCCAAGCTCTTACACAGACATGTCAGAGCCTTTCTCCTGCTTACTGACAGGAACACACCTAGGAGAGGGTTCCCATCCTGGTGATTTTCCATGTGCCCTGTTGCCAATAGACTGACTCCTGTAGGTCTGTCCCACTAAAATTTAGCTCCCACAAGGCCATTCAAAGGGGACATTCAAAGCAAACTGTATTGGATCCCTCTACCACCACTCTATCAAGTGGAAGAGACATTGAGGTAGCCTGGTACATGTTTCAGATCTATCAAAGAAGACTCTTAAGGTCAGCTCTTCCCAGCAGAGAATTTGGGATCCACTGCTTCGAGTCATTCAGGACATAATAGCAGTCCATGAGGCTGACACACTTACATAGTAGAAGGTGCACTGTGTATGTAAGTCCCAAATTTATGGTGAAATACTCATTGTCTGCATAAGAGACCAGCTAGTGAGAGAGGGAATGTTAAGGAACCAAAAAAAAAAAAAAAATTAAGAGAGGCAAGAAAGATAAGACACCTTTAACATACTAAATATATTTATTCCTTCAGAAACACTGCAAAATGTGGCCAGTCTTGACCTACAAGCAGTAATGAAACCTGAAATCCCAGGCATCTTACATGCCAGCATGCAACAGGGAGAACAGTAAAGACAGGGCCAATAAAGGCCAAAGATATTTCCTCAAGAGATTAGGAAATATATTTTGGAGGAAGTGAAGCCCAACATGCTTCTCCCTTAGCAGAGCAAATCAAAAACATGAATCTAAGTGAAGTGGGATCTAGATTTCCACAAAGTATCTCCTTCTCAGCACCCTTCCTCAGCACGTTTCTCCATCCTTGTTCTCTGCACTGCATTTCTTGACCTGTGTCAAGGCACTAGAGACAGAGGTGGAGTTGTGTTCTTCTGCTCTTGCCTTCTGCAGGCCAAACTATTCTCATTCATCTGAGGGGAGAGGAAGGGAAGAGAAGGGGTCGCACTCAAGGTGGCCTCTGTTCCCCATCATTAGGTGAGGCTGGTTCAGTGGCTGCTGATTTGGCAATGGGAAGGGCACAGAGCCAAAATGCTCCAACAGGGGCTATCTGTCCATCTCCCTCTCACAGAATTCCTGCTCCAGGAACTGCCAGTGGAGCGTTACTTGGTGCCACTCGGTCTCTCCACAGTCCTTGAGGTCCTCTAAGTACGTTCATGCTCCTCTTAGCCAGGACTCTGATTTCACCCCAAAAGTCTTGACAGTGTCTTCAGTGAGGTACCCAATGACTGAGTAGCATCCGGTCCACTCCTGATTGGCTTGATGTCCCCACTCAGATGTGTCTGACGAGGGAAAACACACATACAAAAAACCCATGTACTTTTCCTAGGATATGGACATACACAGTACAGTGCTTGATTGTTCAGCTGCAACCCAGAGAGTAGTTTGATCCTCAGGAGTTCTACTACCTGGTTACATAGGCTGGGTTCATTCTTTTGAGTCTGTCCCTTGGGAAGAAGGATTATTTGGAAGGCTACCTGGACAGTAAAGCAGAGAAACTAAGGACAATTGTCCCTGTATGTGGGAGAGAAGACACCGTTAGCTCAAGTGAACAGTGCAGTTTCATGGATTGCTGGCTGATCACTGCATAAACGTGTGTTAAAGTTGGCATGCGAGGACAGAAAGTAAGAGCTGCTTTGCCTCTACTGTAAAATAATTAATCCATTACTTATGTGCTCCCTTTGCATTTATTTCCTTGTAGGTTTTAGTAGAACACAGGTGAAGAGGGTGATCATTCCAAGTTTTGAATCTGAAATGATTATGTTAAGACCAGCAGCATCATGCTGGACATTTCTGAGGTAACAGAAATTTCTTGTGACTCTATGGAGAGAACCAGGAGTGGACTGATGACTACTGCCAGGGATAGCCCATTCTGTCTGTTATCTAATAGGGACTGCATAAAGTATTCTAGCACAAGGCAGAACTCTTTTGCATTTTAAATATGCCTACATCTTGATCCTGGTTTTACAGCTGATCAACAACAGGTAGGCCATTTCAGCAGGACTCCAGTAAACCGTCTCCAAGACACTTTACACTCCCAGCCTTTTCCAGCAATATTGTGCTAATACTGTCCTGCTGAAAATGACGTGCTTTACATGGTGGAATTACAGGTCCTTAATTCCCTGTCCCCAGTGTCATGCAAAAAGTATGGCTGCATATGGGACTGGCTGCATATGGGCTAGTCCCTAACTCTGAGATCACAGCTGTAACTCTGACTAACCACTTATTGTGCAAAACTCCATGCTGCAATCCCACCTTATGAATGAACTGTCCAGGAATGGGCTAAACCACCACAGATATGAAAACACTTCTTTTTTTCTGGCGATCCTAAGTGGTTTTGAGTCCATGATTGGAAAAAGAATCCTGGAACAGAACTAAACAGACTGACAAATCATACAGGTCACGCCTAATGTGCATAAACAACATTCATGCAAGTATTGTTAGTAAAATCCCATGCTATGTTTGCTCTCTGAAAGCATGTGGATACCAACTTGAAACAGCCATTGCAGCTGGCTCACCTCCTCAGCTGATGGAGAATGGGGGTTGGGAAGTGGGGAAAGCAGAATTCTTGGTGATTATGCAAGGTAATCAGCTATCTAATCAGAGCAAGAGTCCCTCACACATGCCTGTCAGGAACTTCTAGATCACTAACAAGGTCCCAGGCAGGATGAGGAAGGAAAGGTGGAATGATGTGGTGGTGTTGGAAGATGGGGGGTGCTGACCAATCAGCAATTCCATGTCCTGCATTCCCTCTAGTCCTTAGCTGCCAGAGCTAGCACCTTCATCAACAGTCTGTATCTCCTAGATGTGCTCCCATTCTCCTCCACACCAAAATTCTGGGCCCTCATCCAACCCAAAAACTAGTACACACACAAAAACGCGCCAGAACACTGCACCTTGGCTGTGACAAAATTCTGAGCACAGTCCTCCAGCATACACCTGGCTAGCTGAACTACTTCAGACAGTCACCAGCTTGTAATTCTCAGGGAGCACTGGGTGGAGTTGGAAGGGAGGCCCTTCCTTTGTCAAATTTGGCACCTGATGAAGCTATAACCATAGACGCCTGGTTCTAGGGCACCTCCTGAAATTTTCTTAAGAGTCTCCACAGTCCTAAGAAAGGGAAATGCCCTAATACAAAGTACTTGCTACCTTTCTTGCCAGAGGTCTCATCCAAGTTCTCTTGAAAAAAATTAGGTGCAGCAAAATGTTACAGAAAGTCAGCTGCAGCTTTTGATTTGGACACAGACTGTTCTGGAGTCCTGGAAATGTAAATGGGTGATTTCCCTGAAGTGCTCTAGGTAGGATCACATCCCAGTATAATACAGCTTAGCAGCAGCAAAGCTCCACTACCAGGAAATTGCATTCTTCCAGTTTTTGACAACCAGAAACTGGAGAATTAACTTGCAGACTACTGCATGAAGAGTTTTGCACATACCACTGGGTGTGGTATGGCGTGCTTTAGCAATGAAACATAGGTGCAACACATGGGACCGCGCTGGAATCCTGCTGTAACACTTTGGGGAGACTGGAGACAGGTTAGTTCACGCTGGTTGGGAGCAGCGGCATGAATCCTGCTTAAAGGAGCAGAACTTGAGTACAACACAACGTCCCAACATACCCTTGTCCAAGCTTCTCCATGAAGCTCCAAAATCACTCCAGAGCAAACTATAGAGGAAACATACACACGAGTAAACATGGATAATTGGACAGCCAGGATTTTGTGTATCCTGTTGGATGCAAGCTCACATTACAGTAAAGATATAACCCAAATCAAGTGCTCCAATCTTTCATCACAGTCTGTTTAAGACAGCCAAGTTCCTGACAGGCTCTGAATTACTGTGCCACAGCCAGACATCCAACTTTTGAGATGCTACAATGGCTGATGTGGACAATTTCAGTAAGGCCTCCAACAAAGCAAGACATGCACCACACTTAAGCCAATACCAGAGACAGTGAGCATCTTTCAAATACTAAAATTTATTTTCAACTCACTTGCTCTTCCTGCTGGGGAACTCTGGAGAGCTGGGACTGGATGATCCGTCAGACTTTAGGTCAAAGAAAGTTCCTGGACTGTCCAACACCCTCTGTATCCTCTCTGTGGTGTCTCTGCAGGGAGAAAAGAGAAACAGCTATACCCCAGGGCCAGAGTCAACTACCATCTATTCAAACACTCCCTTACAAGACACAGTACAAAGCTGTATTTCTTGTATACATGCAAAAGGGAAGCAATCAGTTATGTTGAAAAGGGCAGACTCCTTAGATATGACATGTAACATCTCAAAATGGCTAATTTAAGACTGCTTTTGAATTGATATAAAAGCCTGAATTAATTTCAGTATTCACCTTTAATTTTTTAACTTTTTCCTCTATCCTCCCCATTCCACTGGTCTTAAGAAGCTATAGGATTTAATAGAGGGTGTAAATATGATGGTTACAAAAGTGTTACTGCTACTAAGATTTGCCAAGATACCTCTGAAGAAAGTTGTCTGTGTGAGTAACTGAAATGAGAGGTATGTTTAATTAAAGAAAGGAAAACTAAAGGATTCTGGGTTTTTTTGTTTTTTTTTTTTTTAGGGCTTCAGTGATGGAGTTTGTCACAAAGTTCTTCCTCTGTTCCCTTGGTCAGCTGATCCTGTGCCACTCACATCAGTTTCTGATACCCTCACTTATGCTAATACAATTGTTTGTGAGACTGGGAATTACCCTGACAAAAAGTAATTCTAAAATTAAAACAACCCTGAAACTCCTACAACACTCTAACAGGTGGGATGGACTGGGTCAGCTGTGTCAGTGAAGACTGCATATCATTAGGTTACAGCTTCAGGGTGAAGTCACACGTGACACTTGGAGCTCACTGTTCCCAGAAAGAGAGCATGCTGCAGCCTCCTTCATTCTTGCTGAGTGCACTTTCCACCAGTCCTGGTACCCATCAGACTTCTCCACGAGCCAGTTCATGGCAGAACCTGGCAGACAATTAATCCAGTGAAACAAAGCTGATACTTTTTCTATTTGAATTATGGGCTGAATCAGTTCCATGAAGACCCACGAGGGATCTGAGCAATCATCACAAGGAATAGTCAGGATTGGGTAGATGAAAAGGACAGAGGGGAAGTATCACATCTGCTTTCAATAACAATGAACTGTTAGAGCAGTTGCTAGTGAAACTGCACCTTCAAGAATGACCAAAAATATCTTTCAGAAAATATAAGCTAAGGCTCCCTGTTCCTTACATCTAAGTTTACAAGTAAGCAAAAGGAAAGCTTAATAGGCCAATTAGTTCACCAGATCTCCCCAAGCAAAGAGAAGGGAAAAAAAAAGAAAATAAATCCAGGGGTTTTTCCAGTAGTAGGAAAGTTTTACAGATCCTTCAAGGGAATAGAAACAGTTGTTGTACACAAAGTAATGGATTGAAGGATACAGCTGCCTCAGGTACAAAGGTATTTAAAAGTTGTGAGGAGCTGTGGCTATTGTGACAGCTTCGACTATTACAGGGCAGTTGTCTCTGAAGATTTAATTTGTCTCAAAAGAAGTTTTATTTTTATTCAGATTAGGTCACAGGCACCTCATTAAGAAAGAAGGGAAAATGCACTAACTTCCTCCTAAAATAACTAGTTTCCACATTAGAGATGACTTTCTCCCCTTTGCACCCAGTCTTTAAGCTGTTTCCTGGAATTCTTGCAACTGGGAAAACATCGTATTAGATGCAGAGCATTGATGTGACTTTTGAAATTCTGTATGATCTTAAAAAGGTGTCTCAGCTACAGCTGAGAGAAATTTATAATTTAATGAAATAATCTCTCGTGACCAGTAGACAACTTTTGAATGGTTACAATTATGTCAAATATGCCAAATCACTCCCTGAAGAAGTATATTATCCATTAATTATAATTATTTATCAGATTATAATAATCTAACTTAAACACTAGTCATTTGGACATAATTTTTTAAAATAAATCCTTTAAATTACCAGAAATTTTGCCTATTTGAATTATTTTAACATGAAAACAAACAAAAAATCAAGCATCCCCTTCCCGAATACCAGCCTTTCATCTGATTCTCTTCTAAAAGTGGTGAGTGAAGAACAGGCAACTCAAGAGTCCTGGATCATACTGCACAATATTTAAGAGTGATCTTATAAAGTTCCTCCACTCGTTTCCTCCATTCTTCCTCAAATATTGATTCTCTCCAATTCCAAACGTCCCCTTTTAATTTTTGTCTGTTTCTGTCATTTGTCTATTCTCCACCAGTCAATAATCTGTCCCTTTCTGCCCATTCCAACCACATCCATTTTAGTTCTCATTCCTGATGGTTCCCCTCTGCCTATATGTGCCTTTCTATGTTCCTTTTCTCATCTCCTCTTGGTTTTTTCACCCTCTTTGTCTCGTCTCCCCACAGCTCATACCTCTTTTCCTCCTGTATGTTTTCAATGCCAATGGCACTACTCCGTCGCCCGTGGAAGCGGCTGGCTCGAGTACGTGATGGGCTCCTACCAGGCAAGGCAAAAGACTAGAAAAAAGGAAAGCATGACAGAAAGGAGAGGAACAAGACAGGAAAAGATGTGGAGAGCTGCAAGCGTAGGAGAAGAATTTGCAATGTGGATCCAGATCCTCTCCTTTACTGCAATACAAGAGCTCAGCTCCACCTGTGCAAGGGGTGCTTTCTGTCAGCGAGCAAGAGCAGCCAGGGCTTACAAAGGTGGTGTCAGAAAGGGACAGAGACATAAAGAAACAGAGGCAGAACACAGCCAGTATACAGAGAAACAGGCTTGGGAAGGGAGATATCCCCATATGGTGAGAGCAGAGGCAGAACCAGTAAGGCAAAGAAAACAGAAGTTAAAAGAGCAAAGGAGGCAGCAAACCCAAGTCATTAGTATGCTGTGACTTTGTTGTATTCACATAAAGAATGCATACAACCAAGTAAACTGTCACCAAGAAATCTTCACACTGAAGGGCACCTTCTTGGCTTACTCAGAGATGTTTTTTTTGTAGTTTGCCTGTATTGACATCACCAGTGCAGAGACCACAACCAGCCGGATGCACTTTGGCCAAGGTAACCACATTTTCAATATCAGAAACATGGATCCTTTTCTGGAAAGATCTGTGATAGATTTTTAATTCATTGGTCACATATGTTTAGTATCCCTATCAAATAAGAAAGGCTTTGATAGCAATAAGAAATATTCATTCTTTTTCTCACCCCAAACTTTATTAATTCTGCTGTTTGTTCCCAACATGCAAATTCTATTTACAGCACAACAGCACCTTGAATACCTTGTGCACCTGTTTATATTACAGACAACAGTCTGATTGGTGAAATTGAAGAAAATGAAACAGTTCTAGTGTCCTTATATTCTCAGGTCTTGCCATATGACAATACAGTACCATTCCAGCCAAACCACAGTGCATGCATTTTTTTAACACACGGCACCGTACAGGATCTAATCCAGGACAGCAGAGATAGTGCCTGATGTAGAACCATGTTTGGCTTTCTTCTCCCAGTCTGCATCAATCTCAGCTCTAGTTTACACACGAACTGGGGCTAGAGATGGGCACAGACAAAACAGACTGCAACATGCTGTCACCACTCGTGAAATGGGATGAAACAACAAAAAGATTCACAGTGGGACAAGAGGACAAACTAATAGGGGAAAGAAACGTGTGCGTGGTTACAAAGGTATGCCGGGTTCTCTTCTTACAGCCCACCCGAATACCTTACCGCAGCAATGGCCTTAGGGCCCTCGGCGACACTCTGGCTGAGGGCAAGGCCAGCTGTAGCTGGGCGGCTGGGCAGGGTGGCTGGCTGCTGCTTTCTCATGGATATCCCCATGGTATCCAGGCTCTGGCTGCGGCCTCTGATCACCCGCTGAACAGGAGGGAGGCAGGGAAACAGACAAACACAGATATACACATATAGACATGCACACGGTAGGGTAGCATGAGAAGCACCACAGATCGAGTGGGAAGTTGTGACAGACCGACACCAGAGCCACACACATCCTGACTCTTAGAAGGCAGCACCTTAGATACTGCTCTGTTTTGGTCTTAGCTGATTCATGGAGCTCTGGGAAGAGCTCTTTCTCAAGTATATTCTCTAGTTTCACCTCTCTTCTCCTACTGCAATGAATAGAGGTTTCCTACCAGCATCCCAGCACACTGGATTAAACAGCATCATCTGGAGCAGTCCTATCCAGTACTGCTATAAAACACAAAACCAAACTCCTGTTCAAGGCTGTAAGCTTCAGTCTCATATAAACTTGAGTTCTGGTTTCAATTGGAAAGCAGCCGTATCAAAATCTGCAGCATTTGAAAAAGCCATTTTCTGACTTAACTCAGCCTTTTCCAGCCTTTTACAAATGTCATCTGTGTACATAACATGCAAATCACAGCACCTGGCAGAAGTCATAAAGGGACATTTTGGGAGAATTGGTGTAAGACATGAATGGGTTAAAATTCATGGATAGCAGCAAAGGCAATTTGTATGTAAAAATACACCTCACCAAAGCATCCCCGGCCTGACTAAAGCTATGCACACAGCTACCAAACTTACTTGTGAACAGGTTAGTTTTACATACCCTAGTAATTCAAATTGACCGACCATATAAAGCCATAAAGTCATCTGAAGAAATGCTATTTATAATACATCTCTCTTTCGAGAGCGATAACTTATTATATAAAAGAAGGCACTTCCCACATAAGTGGGAAAGAGCAAGTAGACAGAATAGGAAAGCAATAAAGATTCTCTCTATATAGCCAGTTCAAAATTCAGTTTGCCCATTCATGCAAAACCTTTATTTTCTCATAGCAATCATCTTTTATCACTTCTAAAAGAAGGTTCTGTCACCTAGTTTATTAAAAAAAATCAACAATAAAAACCCCCTAACATGCCATTTACACTGAAAAAGGTAAATTAACTCTGGCTTTTAGACGGTAAGTAAAGCATCGTAATTTTTCCTAGACAGTACACCCAGAGATAAGTTAGAAACTCTTGTAGTGCCTCCTGCAATTCTTTCAGTTATAATGAAAATTAATTGAAAGAGATCTTCTGTAGGAACTGAAAGGAACCTTGCTCCTAGTTACTACAATTCCTCTTGCAAACACTGACTCCTTCTTCCGTAGACCCTTGACATCAGCACAAAGCATAAAGAGTTTGACTTCTAAGGTCCAGTATGGAATTCTAGACCACACTGTAGGTTTGTAGAAAGGCTCACCTTGAAGTTCTCGAGGAAGCCCCCACTGCCATTCTCTATCTTGTCATCCTCCCCTACAGGTAATCCCATCATGCTGCGGCTGCGAAGCTGCAGCTCCTCAAAAAGGCTCTCCAAGAGGGCACTCCGTGTTCTTTCCTGCATCAACATTGCGAATGAGAACAGCTTTTACTGGAAGCAGAGAGTTTCTTCCTGTTTTTTCAATGTTTCACATTCTTCTTAAAAAAACCCCAAAAGAACAACAATGACAAGAACAAAACCCCACGAAAATTACTGTAAACAGCACGAAGTGGTTTTAACTGCATAGTTACAGAATATATTGCAGTAACACAGCCCTTTTCAACTCTTTCTAAAGCAAGTCATAAAGGACACTTCCTTACAACTGATGAAACAGAGACATGTTTTTTTTCTAGATCAGGCAACAGCAGAGTCTGGAACAGAATTCTGGTACCTTGAACCAAAATTCAAGTGATATCAGCATGTGTCCTGTAGCATAATACTGAATTTCAGCTAGCACAGAATTTCCTCCAGCAAAATACATCCCATCCTTACTTGAGGATTAGATCTTTGTATTAAAATGTACCTCTCCATATTCTATCACACCTGCTGAGAAATATGAAGGAAATATCCCATGACTTAGTATAAAATCGCATTTCATCTTCATTTCTTAAGCAACACAAAATTAGAAGTCAGAAGTTTAACTTTATTTTCTTTATCTGACAATAATATATTTATTATATATATATATATAATTATAATATTTAATTGAGCAGCCAGGTAACAGACCCACCTCTAATTTAGCAAATTTCTCAGCTCGATAGCAGCTGTACTCGGCATTGATGAGCTTGACCAGAAGGAATTCACGAAACTCTGCACTCTACAAGACAAGATGAAGACTAGACTAAACTGGAGATGAAAACACTAGTAAAAATATCACATTATAAAAAAATTGCTTACTACTCTTTTGCCCTCCAAAGTGTTCTAGGCAGACTGATAGTAGCAGCTCAGAACACGTGTGTGCACCATGTCTCCTGCCAACTAACAGTGGACCAGAGAAACAAACCTTTTTAAATACGGCTGGATTTGGCAGAGGCGGTCCAAAGAAGGGGACATCATCTCGGGCTGTGACTGAAACCTGAAACAATATAAGAGGAAAAAAATGAGTATCAGAACACAAGTGAGACCATCAAACTACTATGATCTGAATCCTCCTAAATAATTAACCTATACAAAAGAGATGTAATATAGTGTCCTGTGCATCCCTCCGTTCCTGAACTCACTGGATGGGTGTGCTCCTTTATCTCCCAGAAACTCAGCCAGATGTGCACATAGTAAGAGCAATCAAGAAAGCTGAACTGACTGCTTTTCTAAAAATTATTTAAAATAATAACTAGTATAACCAGTATATTTAGGAACAAAAAAAAATGCTGGTATTGAGTCTGGAAGATTAATCTCCACCAAAGAACCGTTGTCAGTGTGGTTGTACTGACCTATTTTTTTTATCCTTGGTGGAGACATGCTGCACACTGAGGGGACTATCTCAGTGCCACTGCCCCTGTGAGTCACAGGTGGTAAACACACAAATGCATTTTCCCAGTAAGAGATAGGTTTTATTTATTTTTAGCATGCTCCTACCTGACATACCAATGTCTGAAGAAGTAACTGTAATGCAGTCCAGTTTTTACACTGTCACTTGTTTCTTCACAGCACTTGCCCATAATTACATGTAGCTATCCTACCAAATACATATAGTACTTCACAATATTTCACAGGGGGTTTTTTTTGTCGTGTTTGTGATGAAACAGAACCATTATTTGTCCTTTCATACAAGAGGGAACAGTGTCATAACAACCACAACTGCCTCAAAACAACAACAAATAAATGTCACAGAGCCACTGAGAGGTGTGAGTTTAATGAGAGGAAGAAGGAAATAGGTTCTTGATTTAATTCAGATTTCTCACATTTTAGGCCACCTCCCCTAATTACAAAGACTCCATCTCTCTCCTAACAGATATCTACCATTTAAAATCCTGCTTCGCATTTTCAGTTTTCTGATTGCAAAAATTGATTCTGTGAAGTAAATTCAATTAATATTCCAATTTAACAGTAAGCAATAAAGCTTAAAGTAAAACTTTATAGAACAAGGGATGGCAAAGAAAGCCTTCAAATGGCAGTCCTTTGTGCACTTCAATGCTCTCAAGGCAGCATCAGTTAAAGCCCCTTTAGAAAACTCTGCATTGGCTCTAGGGTGATTGCTAGGATGATTTCTTCTTCATGGAATGAAACAGCCCTATTACACAAAAAAAAAAAAAAAAAAAAGGTACTGCAGACAGGCAAAGATGAAAACAATGGCAGGAAGACACACATCAAATAGCAAGCTTTCCCAGCTCTTTCCTTGTCATAAAAAAGCCCAGTGGATTTTTGTGCCCTACAAAACAGGGAGCAAGAGGAGAACTGGAACTCCATGGCCTGGTCAACACAAGGGTTTCACTACAACCCAGCTGCCCAAAGCATAGGGGACAAAGGAAAGTGGTTGCTCCACCAACAACACCCTCTTGGTGGAAGAGGAGATAGGGATACTGTCCTAGTTTTGATATTCTTGGTGTTCCTGTAGACGTCCAATGTGTAAGGACTCATTATCACCAGATCAAAATCCCTACATAATACAACACATGGCACTTGGATTAGAATGTTTCTACAATGGAAAATCAATCACAAATCCAAGTTTCTTTATATTTTCTGTTCTTTCAGCATCACTGAAAGTTGAACATAAAGATATCCAGACAGAGCCATGTCAGAGAGAGAACGAGCTGTGTCCAAAGGCTGCAGATAATTAATCTGGGCTCTAGCAGGACTTCTTTCACCTGGAAGGCCCTAACAGGCAACACTTCTCTGCCAGATGGGCATCAGTTCTGGAATCCCCAGAAGCAGGTGCAGCTGGCTTGGATTCCACAGTTAGGTCAACCAGCTGTATCTGACCTGCAGCCTCAGGCAGTGCAAGCTGCAAGCACTGCGCTGTGCAGCACGGGCAATGCAGACACGGATTTCACCTGACTTACACAAGGTAAGAGAGACAACCCCCAAAAGTGGGATCAATTGTGGCTCGTGCTCTTTGACGTAAGCAAAAAATTTTACCTGAATTCTTTCTGCTTCAATTCCAAAGCTTTAAGCTTTAGAAACTAATCAGCTACTTTGAAAAGCATACAACTTAACTCTGCTTTCAGGAGTAGATACCCAAGGAATCAGAACGACATCTGGCTGAAGCTGCACCTCTCCCAAAGGCCCAAGAACCCATTTCCACTTCAAGAATCAAAATCAGTAGAGGCTAATGTATTGATCCTGGTTACCTTGTAGAGAGTGTCCCCAGTGGTGCTATGAGTGAGCTGAACTACCACATAAGCATGTAGGAAATTAGAAGCAATCATATCAGGGACAAAAGGTGTGCTTTCATCCTGGAAAATGATGGCTACAATATCATTCCCAATGTGACGCTTCCGCTGAAGCTGGAAAGTAATAATGAAGAGAGAAGGCAGGTGAAAAAGAGCAGAACAGTATGATGGGACATCAAACACCAGCCTGCCTAACATCTCAAACCCATCTGTTCACCAAACTCCGCATCACTACTTTTACCATTACTCCTGCCATAATTCCCAACGTTTCATGGTCAGTCATCCTCCTCTCTATGCAGTCCCTCTTCAAATACCCCTCCTCCCCCAGTCACACTGTTGTAATCCTTACTCCTCCTTCTGATACCTGCTGGGAATCTCCCTCTGTGAAGGGCAGCTTTGTGGACACGTGGAACATGATCTCCTTCCCCCGGAAATTTGTATAGACTGACTCAGTGCCTGTTTGACCTCTGGTAACATCCAAGCCTCCCCGGAACCTGAGCAAATCCACGCCACAGGATAGGCAGTACAGAAATGAAAGAGCAGAGAGAAGACAGAGAGTATCAGTAACAGCAGTATATCAGCACTATCAAAGGTAATTTTTAGGAAATCAGTGACAGTGAGGCACCAAATCTTACCCAGATCAATGCACTGACTGAAGCTGCCCCATATTAGTGGTGGTGAACATACCAGCTTGCTAAAAGCTATGAAGTTAAATCAGGGATCCTCAAAGTAGCTACCTTCTTTGGCATTCTTCTGAGAAACAGACTCCGTATGTTAGAACTACAGAAGGGATGGAATGCCTCACATAAAGAGCCCAAAACAATATTGCCCCAAACCACTGTGAAACAACTTGTATTTGCACTGCCAAATAAAATTATTCTTTGCTGATACCGTGAGTCAGATTGAGATACTAGGACGCCTTTAAATCAAAATACCAGCAGAGACCTAAGCTCCAACTAGTTTCCAGACATGATGGCTGACAAAAGCATCTGGGGCTTCTTCACCTGCACTGGGATTCAGAAGACACAGCACTTCTCAGGAAGCTGGCTGTAACAGAGTCACACCTTCTGAACACATGATGTTCCCTAACTTAATCTGGCTTTCCAGCTGCACTGGGTACGCACCCACGGAAATCCTGCAGCTGAATCTTGTCACCAAGGAAATCCAGGAACTCCAGGAAACCCTGACTCTCTACTGTGTTACTGAAGACCTCTTCTTCAGTTGTCTACAGAAGGAAAGCAGAAGTAGTAAGAAGCACAGGGAATACAAAGAACAGGCAGTCATTTCTATAGACAATTCAACCAACAAACATCTCTGCTTGAATACATTTGTGATCTGGGCCCCCCATGGTGCTGGGCTCCTGTGCCTCAGCCCCAAGATGCCATGAGGGTTAGAGTAAGGGTTCAGAGATCCACAAAGCCTACACTGTCAGAGACCTTGCAGGTGGAAGAGGCAAGCCAAAGGAACCACGGTACTGCACAAACACTGCAGCCTCCACGCCACTGCTTCTGGACAGCGCAGACCTTGCTATTGCATCCTTTAAGAAAACTGACTCTTTGCATTTTGGCCCAAGTACCATGGGATCTGATGGGTCTTACCTGTCCAGGCTTTTGGTAGATGACCCCAAATTTGAAGTTATTGCTTATGACGTGTTCATCAAATGCAACAATAAGCTGTGAGGCCTGAGGTAATGAAAACAGAAATTATCAACTTCATGTCATTAGCCAGATCTTGATGGAAAAGTGACATACAGACGTATCAGAACACTGTACCTTGGGATAGAGGACAGGAAAGAAGCGCTCAACATTCACATCCTCACACAGTAGCTGTTGAGTGAGAGGGACAGGGAAACAGAAGTGTGATTATCATGTGCCCTGGCTTGCTGCAGGCATGAGAGTGTAGGCACTGTTTATAATTATCTGACAGGAGCCCCTTCAGGCAAAAATTCTGAGGTAAAATTGGAAGAGAAAGAAGGCAAATGGAAGGGTAAAAGGGAACTATATGACAGTTCTACTGGGGAATAGTAGGAAAAGAGGGAAATGGGAGGACAGAGGTAAAAATAACTTGAAGAACGAGGCCTTAAGACAAACAGGCAAGCACGAATCTCACCTTTGCCATCTGAACAGCATTGGGAAACTCATTCAGACAGGAAATGGGAATTAGATCATGTTTGGTGCCAGTACGAGTCCTGACACAAAAGAAAAAAAGCATTAGAGACATGGCTGAAGGGAGACACAAGCAACAATGGCTCTTTAAAGAAAGAGTAGCCATTACTTCAGAGTACTGTTAAAGCAGCTAATTCCAGAGGGTTAATTTTAACCATGGAGCATAGAATCACTGGAAAAGCAAGGTATTTTCACTTCTTACTGCCCATCACCTGTTGTGGTGAGCAGAGGAAGACAAAACAAGGAGGCCATAGTGTCTTTGCTCCTTTGCACTCCTGTCTGCCTTGAAGAAGTATTTTGCTTCTCCCCTCCCCCACACATCATTTTCTTCCACAGAAATCTAAATGTCAAAGTACAATTCATGGACACAGAATAATAAGGGATTCCAATGATCAGTGAAGGCTTGAAAGATTGTTAAAAGGTCTGTTAGAAACAGCCTAGGAAAGCAGGTCTATGCAAAGTAAAGGAGGCAGAAACTGGTGTAGCATTGTTCCAGAAAGCTGACAGAGGAGAGCTGCATTTCTCTTTATAAGTGTATTTAAGGAGAGATATCTTTCTAAGGAATAAGAAATATTGGGCTGTCAAAAGCCACTTCAAACCATTATAAACAAGCTATTGAGCAAAAAGTACTGCATATAATAAAATATCTTAGTAGAGGAATAACTACCCTTTTGTTCTTCCCTGGTCTCTTCCACATAGGAAGATAAACATTCCCAGGCACAGCTGACAAACAGGCTTTCTCTTTATTCCCAGATTATTGCTGGCAGTCTGAAGCATTCTCTGCAGACACTGAAGGAAACCCACCAGTGATTTTCTCGTAGCTAATTCCTACACAACCATTTTTTTCCCCTCAGTCCGGGACAAATCCTTATCAGCAGCAACTGTACATCACTTGGTTTCAGTAGCACTGCCTACTGGGAGTGCACCCAGCCCACGGTGCGGTAAAAAACTCCTTTGCAGTGGTCTCTCCCCTACACAAGATCCTTCTCTGTTCTTCTTGTAGCTCATTCAGCAGCTCTCTGTAGGTAATGTCTCTCTTCATAACTCTCTCTAAGAGTTATGGCTTCATAGATTGCCCTGGGAATCTAGGGAATGTTCTAGATCACCTTCAAGGGAGCCTTAGTCTCAAGTACACAGCCTGGGCTAGGCTGTCCTCCATTAGGGAATCCATATTCCCCTGGAGAGTGCTCACAATTCTCTAAGTAGACAGAATAAACAGAAAAACTTTCTATTTGAGGGAAGAACCGGTATTTTCCACACAGGTACTACAAAGATGCACCTGCAAGCACCATACCATCTTCTTGAAGGAAACTCCTGAGAGCAACCCAAGATCAGAGGGCAAGAAAAAAAAAAACTCAAAGGTTTCTTTGCAGTTTCTTTTCTCTCCAGAAGAAAAACACGAAATTCACGCCCACATCTATGCAGAGGGAACACAAGGTAAGACACAGCACAGTAGCATACACTTCAATAACAGGCACTGTTACCTCAGCAACAGGCGTAGATTTTCCTGTTTCTCAATCTGTTCATACTTCACAGAAAGTACTAGGTAGCCCAAGGACATGTCACTGGAGTAAAAGTTCTGGTGCTCCTGCAAACAGGAAACCAAAATGCATTATCCCCAACACACTTCCTGGAGAGGTTTACCAGGTTGTTTTTTTTGTATACAACCTGTCACTCAAGATTAGCTAATTTTTAATTTAACTAGGAGTAGCATGCTTCCAGATGTGTGTATGTTGTCTTCCAGCCCATTTGATAATCAGTGCGTGAGCATATCAGTCAAAGTGCATCCAGTCAGTTCAGTTCCTCCTCACCTGTCCAACATCAGAAGAGCCCCTGAGAAGGAACAGTATTAGAACATTCAGCAACATGTTTTGAAGAAATTGATCTTCTTGTAAATTAAATACTATCTTTCATGGACTTTCCCTGAATCCGATGTAGCTATCTAACCTTTTTTAAGTACTAAAGATGTCATTGTCCTCAGCTCCTCTTTGAGACAGAAAATACCCAACACCCAGAACTGCCCTGATACTGACTTATGGGCAAAAAGTTCCACTGCTGATCAAACAAAGCAGTCTGAAAAAGGTAAAGTCTAAGAGCAGCCAAGAGGCAAACGAAATAACACGGCCTCTAGCTGCAGTGTTCAAATCACAGAAGTCCAGTGTGATCTGTCACACCAGTCAGTGATAGTACATGGGAAAAGAAGCTGAAATCAAAGGAAGACACAAAGGACAGTTTAATTCTCCTGACCACAACTTTCCGGATACTAATGGATTTTTGGGATGTGAACAAGAATCAGGTGCGGTAAGTCACTGTGACCAAGGGCAGAAAGACAGAGCAGCTGAGGAACAGATTCAAGGAGCAAAGCAAGACCTTGTTCCATGGTCAGCTGAAGTCTAGAATCAAAATCCTTAAACCAAAGAAGTCAAATTGCAGGCTGGATGCCCAAGACAGGCTGTTAAGGAAAAAAATGGCATAATGCCAACAAAAATGGCAACTAGAAGGCAAAGCAAAAGTAGGGGAACTAAAGCCTGCGGTTAGCTGGAGCTAATCCCAGAAATAACACTGAGTTGCAAAGACCAGAAATTAAGATGCCTTTTGATAAGACTTCTAAGCCAGACCTCAGCCGATCTGATACAAGGGGACGTCAGTTGCTTTGGAGACTGGGCTATCAGCTCTGCAGCTGACATAGCGAGGCAGAGCTGCACAAATGGGTGCAATCCTCACAGGGGAATGGGTACCAGAAATAGTAGAGGTCTTAAAATAACTGAATTTTTGTCAAAGCCACTCTGGCTATGTAGCTTGATCCTGAATGTAAGCCTGGGATTTAAACTGAAATCTGAGCAAACACATGTACAAATAACCCTATAATTCACTCCACATGATTTTCTTTCTCTGTAAAAACACATAAGCAACATATGTCAGACTCACAGTCCTTCAATGTACAGCAGCCTTTATTGTTAGCTGTCCTGAAGTTAGAGATGAACCATCAAAAGGCTTTACAGTTGATACTGAAGATTGCAAGTCAGTGATGACAAGTTACCCTGGAGCTGAGATGGCCTATGTATTAAGTACACATTGTTCAGCCACAGCAGCAGTTTCTGTAACACTTAATATAGTCTGAAAGGCAGTTCTGGATTTCAAATAGATCTCTGTAAAAACAATTAAGTATCTTTCATGGGCAAAGGGAAAAAGACTAGCGGAACACACGAGGAATGCTGACAGTTTGCCTAAGTTATAAAGCTACTAAGACATCTGCCACCTGCAGCAACTTTAACCAGCACAAAGAAAGGACAGCATAAAGAGAAATACATGTTCACATATGAATGCATAGCAAGAAAGCTTCTCCCTCAGCACTGAGAGCTTCAAGGGCTTGGACCCTAAGTTTATTTGACTGGCATTTACAATGTATAAATTTATTAAATCCTTCCTGGCTTCAGGCTACTTCTCTTTATTACAGCCTTGAAAAACAACATAGACATTGAATAATTACCACAGTATGTAAGACATAAGGTTTGACAGCCTTCTTCCTAAAGGCTAAATAAATCTTACTGTGTAATCATCATACAAAATACAGATCATGAGGCAAGGAAAACGAACTGAGCTATGTCTTGAATGTTCTACCACTTTTTTTGGTGGTTGTTTTATAGGGTCTGCTGTACAATGTTCTGTAAAAAGTATCACAGATTTGTTTGAGTTTGAGCAATCTACATACACACAACCACAACGAAGGCATTCATTTAAGTTTGTAGTGCCACACAATACTTTGATCTCCTGTCCTGCTTAAAGGATGTTCCCTAAACCACTGCCTATGCGTCTCCCACCACGTGATGCTTTCAGACTCTTCTTCGGCTAAGAACTGTTTGTCATTATTCAAAGCATGAATTTGACCTTTCCTGACACTGCTAAAATAACCTTCCCATGTAACCAACAAGAAAAAGACCCAACACAGACAGCATCAAAATCACTGGTAACACTAACTTTGTACTGAAGAAATACCCTTCTAGTGGAAAAGCTCTGAGCTCTCTCCTTAACTAAGCTTTTTAAACATTTTCTAGCCAAGGGTAGAGTTTTCTGTGACAAAAGCCCTGCTCCCCTCATTCTTTTCTGACAGTGGCTGGCTCAAAAACTCGCATGTTTAATTGAGCATGGACACACATTCATGTCAGTTAAGGCAAAGAATAAAACACTGGACACCAGAAAAGGAAGACTATAGTAGAGAGGGTTTTTCTGTAATACTGAGGCACTGATGGTTGGGCACTTTGAATATATGACGCTCCACAACAGAAAAAGTCCTAGATCTCACTTGGAAGGAACAGTGATGATATGGCCTTGCTTGAGCAGGAGTATGGACAAGATGGGCCCCTGAGATCCCTTCTAACCTCAACTGTTTTGTGATATCAGGTCAGCAGTGAATCCTACAACTGGACTGAAAAAATCATATCCAAATTTGCCTCTCATCCTATCTGGCTCTGGAAGCCTTCAAGCACAACCCTAAATTTACCATGACAGAAAAATAATTACAGTTGGCATACTGAAAGTTTCCAGAAGGTTATACGATAAATGTCCATTAACAGATTGAACAGCGGATCTGTTAGTCTTAAGGGAAAGCCTCCAGGAAGGTTTCTTTTTTTTTTCCTAATTATTTATAAATCATATTAATAAAATTTTCCAGTGTTGTGGAACAAGATTCGCTACAGAAGATCACTCTGACAAGACCAACTACTGCAGAACAGGTCCCCAGCACTGTGCAAAGCACCACCTACTCCTGGTTTTGAACTTACACAGCAGTCACTGAGGGAGATCACTGAATAAGATGCAGTGTGAGCATACTTGCCAGGCCTTCTTATCTCCTTATGCCATGAACCAAATCTCTGAAAAGATCATGCGTTTTTCTCACTTGTTCCCTTTGGCTAATAGCATCCTGAGATTCTGCCAATTCCCTAACCAGGCCCACCCAGATGGACTTTAAAGGCTGGCCAGCAAACATTCACTTTATGAGGCCTAGCTCTGTTTCCCTATATGTCAAACTGGAATTTTTAATTCATGGAACATTTAGCACCAAACTTACTTAGATCAACAACTACAAAACACATGGTCTGGTTTCATCATATACATTCTGGAATGACCATACACTGAAGGAAATGGACTGTTCTGCCTCCTACTGAGGAGCTTACACTGTCAGTGCTGAAGTCCCCTCTAAAAATCGTGCCATTTCCACTTCCAATACTATTACACTTTTGTTCACTTGTTATCCCAATGTCTGTATCTGTATAGGAGCCTCAAAAGACCTTCTTAACTAAATAAAAGCATTTCCTGTGCAAATCTTTCTATTAATGCACAGGATGATGCACATTTCACAAGAGCACACAACCAATTTAAAACACTACAGACCATATCTCAGTATATACCCCATTTACATCGGTTCAAGGCATGATAAGGAACTGAAATACAGCAGCAACGCAGACATTTTTAAGTTCACCAGAAAAAGCCTGAGAAACATTTCAGCCTTGTGGCTGGGTGGGCAAAGAAGGCTCTGAAGGTCACCCTTACCTTTCCCAGAAAATGTTTGCGGTACAGCTTGGCTGTAGGGTCACTTTCCAGTTTCACTTTACCACTCCAGGAAAAGGGTACATCAGACAGAGTTGGACTCGAGCTGGAGAGGTTGTGGCTGGTCCCTTCAATCCAGTAGCCCCCAAACTGGGGTAGGATAATGAGAGGATATGGCCACCCTTTCTGTAAAACCTATTCAGAAGGACAGAGAGCAATAAAGCTGATGGGACTGTAAGCTGGAAGGCAAATGAGCTGAAAAACCAATGAAGTCCAAGGGCAAACAGAGAGAAGAGAGCAGTACTAGCTCACCTCATGGATGCTGGGATAAGGAATATACTCCTCTTCTGTCTGAAATCAGAACAGGCCATTAGCAAAAACTAGACATCTTTTAAACTATTATGTGCTCATGACTGTGCAAACTGTGCCCTCAGCTTCTATTCTGCCCTAGGTCATCCTTAGAGTTTTACTTCGGGACTTAAGGTTAAACTCCATTTCCAAGGTCTCAGCATTATAACAAAGAACTTTGAGAACAATAAACTTAGGAGTCAGATTCTACCCACCCTTCTCCTCCAAACTACAGGGAATATAGGCATGCAAAATGGGGAAGTAGCCAAACTAGAAGCAAACTTGCTGTGGTTAGGAGTTGCAGCCTCTCTCCTTCCACACAGAGTTAGACAGCTGCTGTCCTGCTGAGAAGGATGATAGCAGGAATGGTAGAAAAAGTGCTGTTATTTACAGTGAGATTGAGGCTGTGTCATCTCCATGGCTGATCAGTGGTATGCATCTGAGCAATGCTGAGGTGTGACTCAGAGCAGAAGCAGTATCTGAGCCAATTTATGCCAGTCGGACGCTTCCTCCATCATCACAAAGAGCACTGATTATCTCTGTCAGAGTAAAGCTATGTCAGTTCTCGATATGGCTTTTTTTATAGGTCATCCCAAGATGAAAGTCAAGGTCAAGTCTGATTTTAAGGTTAGTAGGCCTGAGGTGAGACTGAAGAAATGGAATTAAATCCTCAGCTTGAGGATTTAAAGATAGGAATCTGTTCTTATTGCCTTAATACTGGGCAAAACAGATCAACCTTCTAGTAGCATCTGTATGAGTCATCAAGCAGACTACTGAAATAAATGCTATGTGGTTTCATAAATATTATTACAGCTCTTAAATTGAATAAATTTAAGAAATTACTTAGTCAAAACTAACACTTCTAATAATAATAAACTCTTACTGGAGCCACTTAAATTAGAAAAAGGGAAACGTTAATTCTATTTCAACCACATAGCTTCACCCTCCTGTGCAGCAACTAGGCAAATAAAAGAAAAGAAAAAAGGCAAGGTAAAAAGGTAGAAGAAAAAAAGTAAGTGTTCTTGGGATGTTTGCAGACTCCCTGTTCATTCCAGTATGAAAGTACACTGCAAGCCAGGTCAGTAATTATCTGCCATTCTCAGCAATTTAGGAGGAAACAACAACTTGGCCTGACCTTGAGAGGAGCTGGAAGGGAACATCTTTGTTCATCCAGACGACTCCCCTGGAAACATAAAGTCACAGACAGTGAATCCTGTATTTTAGCATGTCTGTTTCACTTACCCCGGGTCCTTCTCCAGATCCTCAATATGCATATTTTGTCCCTCTATAAAACCTTCCATTTTAAGCAAGTTTGGAAGATTGGAATAAAAGGGAAAAATGAAGCCAGAATTTGGCCAGTGCCCTAATCTTGCATTAAAACTGAAAAGCTACCCCAAATCTTACACCCCTTATAAAGCAGACAATTGATAAATATTAAAACAATCTCCCAAACCGATCATCTTATTTGATTCTCTCATCTCTTCTAGCTACCTTCCACCTATCCAAAGCAATTAAAGAAAACCCAAAAACCCCAAATTACTACAGGATGGGTTGGAAAATTGGAATAACAGAGCAAAAGGCTACTGGCTGCCTAGTTTCTTCCTGAATCAGGAGCTGGCATCCAGACTTGAGTCTCCTCCTTCAGGCTATTCCATCCTCTGCCTTCTCACCACAGCAAAGTAGCCCATTTTCACCACACCTCTGCTGCAGAAGCACACAACAATAGGACAATTTTACTAAGGAGAGGACCAACACAGTCTGAACAGAGGCCCAGACCAGCAGATATGAGGGTCAACAGGCCATAATCCAAGTGGGCATCACAGACAGAATTGTAAGAAGCAGAATTCGCATTATCAGATAGGAAGGTGAGGACCAGGATTTAAAATGCAGGTTTCTCTTACAACCTGTACATGAGTATTTAACTACTGTCCCCTAAATGTTGTAACTCTCATACTGGAACATGATTCTGAGACTATATTTTTATATACCATCAGTGACTGCTTAATGGCACAGCTAATCGGGGATTCCAGACAGGATAAGCAGCTCTTGACTTTGTTATGAAAATAAGCAGGATTGGATTTATAACAGCCATGCCTGTCCACATATTCTACAGTGGAACTAGTCTGTCAACTAGATTCTGGTAGAAATAGATTAATCTCAGAGGAGCTCTACAGTGGACACTTAGGAGGCTCAGGAACAAAAGTTTTGGACAACGCTCCAGCTGTATAGGGTGCAAAAACCGCTAGCACAGCACCACTCACACTGAGCAACAGCAGCCTTACTACTGAGGATTCATAATAATCAGGATGCTCTTTGCAGGAGCAACAAAAGCCAAAAAAAAAAAAGAGAAAGAGAAAAACCCAACAAAACCCAACACATCTACTTCACTTAGGTAGGAAAATGTGAACGTTTATTAAAAGAACCTAAGACGGAGCCATAAAAAACCCTAAACCTTCATTAAACCATGAGGAGCCAGACCTTGAGTACACAACAAATGCTTAACACCTTTAAAAAACTCTTAGAAACATCAGAAGTAAAACAGTATGGCCACAGGGTAAGGGGACTAGTAGTAGATGCATGAGGTCATTCTTCAGAAGTCTGAGGTTGAGTTCAATCACAAAAAGTATCAGTAAAAACAAATTTTAATTGGATAAATATAGAAATACAGTATAGCAAGTGGGGAACAATGAGCAGATAACAAAAGACCAAATTATTTTCCTTAGCTCTACTACAAGAAAGAAGCTTCACATGTTATCTACAGGGTGACATATGATCAAACTACAAAAGCTGAGCTCCAAGACAGTTACACACCCTCCCAAAAAATTTGTTCTCCTTTTTTATTTACAACAATAGAGACTAAACAAATACCAGCCTGGAAATACTCTTCATGGGAAAGCGTTAGAATATATGTTTTGAATTGTGATGTCAGAACACAGCATTGACAAAATGAACAACCAATTAACCAGGATGTGGTAAGTTGTGAAATGAGGATAGAACACAGATTGACAAGATTTTGCAGAGGTAGTCAGTAACCATTTTGCATTTAGGGAAGTTGGAAAGGTGAAAAAGTTGAGTTCACGGAATGTAAGTGCTAAAAAGTGTTTTGTTGACATGGTCTCAAGTTTCAGTTATCAACCTACTGAGTTGAGGTTCACAAGGAAGTCCAGGTTCTGAAACAGGGATTTGGAGAAGAGACAGAAAGTCCTGTCACCACCAGGAAGTCCAGTGCACTGTCAAAATAGGACTGAGGCAGGATGGACACATAGGTACAAAGCAGCCACAGCCTTCCGCAACAAACAGCGGGAAGTGCTGCGACAGAAACAGAGATTGGGAAATTGCAATCTTCTAATATTTCTCTCTCCCCTTCCTTGGCATTTTGGCAGATCTGATAAATGCAAGAATTTTCCAGTTTAAAAGGAGGAACTGGTAAGAGACCAGTATCTCAGCAAGGCCTGAGGGAAAACGCTCTGGGCTGCTGTAAAGGAGCTTTGTATCACAGCCTTTACAACCTCTCCTCTAGAGTGAAGCTTAAGATAAGAACAATGCAACCCTGGGGTGTACAGTCCAAAGTTTTATTTTAAAGGGTAACCAGGACCACAGGAAACTTACAGCATAAGCTTCTGAAGCGTCAAAGCAAAGGCAGAGCAACTGCTTGATGATCACTGCCATTCCCCAAAAGGGAGAGGAATAAACTGCAGCAGTCTCAGCCACCCTTTGAGACATCCTGGTTTGATCTGGTTTGGCTTGCAGCACTGCCAGTTTCCCTGGGTAGCTTACTGGAGACAACATCAGTCTGGGAATCTCATATTCCCAAGGTCTTGTACAGGGGAAACACTTGGCCTGAGCAGGATGAAAGAATGAATGACAGAGAAAAAGGTGTCCAGACCCAGAGTGAGGGTCCAACGTGGCGTAACAATGCTATGATAATACATGTATTTTATGGGGAAAAAGGAGTGCCTGGAAGGGACTTGCTCAAAACAGACAACTTGGATACCAAATGGGATAAGACAGGAAAAAAACCCCGTGGAAGTAGTTGTGAGAAAATAAGACTGAAGAATATGCAGAAACTGTAGGAATGCAAAACAGAAGGAGTGAACAAAAGCAGTTAAGTGAAGAGGGATTGGCTATGCAAACATACAAAGACCTGAAACAACTGAGCTTACTGGATGAAGTAAAATTTCCCTGTTTTTCAACTGCAAAGCACTGCAAAACAATCTAGGAACAACACATTACTAAGTGTCTTTAACAGAATATATACTTCATTAGATCAGTGAGCACAGAACAAGGTGGCCAGTAGCTCATTTATTTCCAAGAAACTATTAATAAAATTGAAGAGGGAAAAAAAAATTAAAAAAAAAGGTAAACTTCTTTCCCAGATCTTGGGATTATTTTCAGTGCAAAAAGGCAGTACAACTTTACCTGTTAATTAATCTCACAGAATGTGAAATGGCTATCCTAATTTTCAGTCCAACAATTATATTCCAGCCCAACTGTTAAAGTACTCAAAAAACCTGAGGCTTTTTTGTTGATATTTTACAGGAGAAATGTTTACGTCTCCCGCTTTGTTTTTCACTCACTTTGATTGCTAATAAAAATCCTAAATTTAGTTTTCAAGGATGTTCTCAAACCTAAAGGATAGTCACAGTCAACTGGAAGGAAAGGGAAAGCAAAAACAAACATAAGAGAATAAAGAATTTGTAAAAATCTAAACAAAGATCATAAAAAGTATTAGAATTTTTTTATTATTATTTGGAAGACACTTAACTTTCAAAAAATTTGTTAAACAGCAGTTATTTATTCTTCTAGCACATTTCAGGTGACAAAACAAATTTAACTAGAAAAAGAATGCTATAAAGTCTTAATAATGGGCAGCTAAGAAAACATCATAGATGCAAAATTAGGCAGTCTGCATGCCTTGGAAACTCCCATCAGCTCCCTGTTATCTCTCTAACCAAAGAGGTGCAAATCCAGTCAGACTTTCCATATGGTAAACTGGGAGCTGAGAAACACTGGCTATCTTAAGCACCAGTCTTCCACTGAGGGACACCCGGTATTGAATCTTCCTTATCCATATTTCAAAAGGCCTGGGAAGGACTGTCACCACCTTGGAGCATGTGCTTCAACTGAAGCAGCAGTTTGTGCTCAAGTTCACTTCCCTGCACAGAGGTAAATGAGCCAGGCACAGTTACAGAGCTTGCTACTCCAAAGCACTGAGAACACATCCCAAACATAGTTTGGATGTCAGTACAGTGGTTGCAAGGTCTGTGTCTGTCTGCACATGGCAGATACACCTTCAGCCCCTCCTACCAACACTCCTCCTCCCAAGTCTGCCAAAAAGTACTTCAGCCTCATAACTCCAAACTCAGCATTTTGCTGCTACCTTCTACCTCCTCACCTTTGTAGTCTCACTGAAGTCTGGCATCTTCCTCATATTCATAATTTGATCACCCAAATTTCAGAAAATAAGTTAATTTGTTTTGGTAACTTTAATTCCTGCACATAATAAAAGGCAGGATTTATGTGCTGTGCTATGCGTTATGTTAGGTCAAAGTTAACCACGGCACTTTAAAGAAGGTACAACACTCAGGGAAAATATTGGTAACCTGCAAGGATGCTCTGACAACATATAATCTGAAAGCATAATCTAACTTCATTGTTAGCTACTTAACACATATAACATATTATTCTTTCTTTATCTGATACGGTGAAAGGGGAAAATCCAACTCTGCCCTATTTTAGGTTTATAACATAATATATGCAGCTAAATGCATGTATTTCTGTGAAAGAATTAAGCCAGAGTCCTTCTTTCTCACACAAGTTAAAGACAGAACCTACAGTAGTTATTTATTAAACTGTCTGACCTTGCTAAACGCAGTTAGGTTAACATCCCATTAATCACCTGTCATTACACCTGCTACCCAGCAGAACAGAGTTTCCTGAAGAAGATGCCAGAGATAACTTACTGCAACTTTGATTTTCTCTCAGAATCACACTTCTGCAAAGAACAGACAGAATTATAATAACCTATAATAACCTGTCTATTGCCTCCATCATGCTGACTGGAAAAATGAACACAGAAAAATGTTTTTGAAATCCCATTGAAGAGATTGAGCCCAGAAGACGTAAAAATTCTGCAAGCCCGCATCAAAGTATATTGTGAGTGAATCAATAGGACAAATAGTAGCTGATTATTTGTTTGCTACAAAAAAATTAAGAGATCCCAAAGTTTTACAGAATTACTTCTCCTTACCTGCATTTTTTCAATCATCTCAAACAAGTCCACAGTCTGTGAAAAGACAACAGAGAAAAATAATTTGACATTTGCAGAAGCTAACATTATCCTCTGTGGTAACCCAGATGTTGAAGGAGCCAACAGCTCCCTCCATATTTTGGCAAAGAAACTACTTGCTTGCTGAAGACATTATGGAACTGTTCTTCCTTAATTGGTAGCATGGACAAAACAACTGGGCAAATTGTCTTCTGCTTGCGCTGCAAAAGTTTGACCTGGAACCCGGCCAATCAGGTATCAGGAATTTCTCTCTTTCAATGGCTCAGACTGACTTGAGATAGTATGGCATAAGAACTGGTCAAATTAACAAGTTTAGGATTCTCACAGAAGGAGGCAGCTATAGCTCTAAGACACACACGCACACAAGCTTGATTTCAGTCAGTATTTCTGCACACATAATTCAGAGCACACATCAACCCTGAGCAAAACATGGACTGCTTTTACCTTGTTGGGGACAGCAGGAGTGAGGACACATGGAAAGTCTTCAGTGGGAGAATCTATAACATCACTAAAACCCTGCACCGCCTCCTCAGACCTCCTGTAACACACAGAGGCAGAAGAGAAAAAAAAGAAAAAGTTAACTCCTAAGAGAATTTAAGATGTCAGTGCTTGCCTGCAGTGTCTCCTTTGCCTTCTGCTTACTACTCCTCTCCCCGGGCCATTTCTTGCCTATAAGGAAGCTGTCATTGCCTGTGAGAATCCCTGAGGTGCCTGAACTTGCCACTTGCCACTTGCAAACATCCTGGATGTAACAGCAAAAATTTTCTGGCTTCTGACTGCTCTGCCTCTGCTTAAACACAATATTTTCCTCACAACTGTCATGAAGTGCTGAATGATTTTTCTTTGCCAAGTTCCTCTTCCATCATGGATTTGGAGCAGAATTAAGACACGTGTCACAAGAATCTTTGTAATAAGATCCCAAAGCAGAACCGTATTAAGAAGGATGAAAGTAGTTCTGAACCATCACTGAAGTCAGCACCAAAAGGACAGTCCTAGCTCCCACAGCCTGGGTATTAATCTCAAAGACAGGAGCATAACAGAGATGGCACTAGAACAGAACCGATAGCACCCCGCAGAGATGCAGGCACAGTTTTATGTTACCACTGCTGGTACAGCCAGCATGGAGATTAGGTGAGCTTTTGTCTGCACATCTGCTATGGAAAATATATTATTACTATGGTCCCTGCTGGAGCAGCAGTGTGTACAAACAGCGGCAGAACTTTATTTGATTTCATAGAAGAGAAAATAAAAAGCAACACAAGCACTACACTGTGCTTTAGAAGACATATTTAGCATTGCCCACAGGACTACAGATAGTCTCACTGCCAGCTGCCCCTCTCCTACTGTTACTTTATAAACATTCCATGCCTCTCACAGTTTTTATTAGCAGTCACAATTGGGGTTAAGTCATGGTGAAGGCCACACAGGTGGGGCTGGGAACTAAGAACAGGTTTACAGGAGACAGGACTCGTCCACTTTATAATGAAATCATGAATATGATAGCTAGGTGGTCACAGAATCACAGAAGAGTTTGGGTTGGAAGTGACCTTAAAGACCATCTAGTCCCATCCCCTCTGCCAGATGCCACCTACTACATAAGATTGCCCAGGACCCCATCCAACCTGGCCTTGAACGCTTCCAGGGATGGGCCCTCCACAGCTTCTCTGGGCAACCTGTTCCAGTGCCTCACTATCCTCTGAGTAAAGACTTTCTTCCTAACATGTAATATAAATCTTTTAGTTTAAAACCATTCCTCATTGTCCTGTAGCTACCTGCCCTGTAAAAAGTCACCCTTCCTTTTTAATAAGCCCCTTCTAAGTACTAGAAGGCTTCAATAAGGTCTCCCCTGGTCATTCTTTTCCTCAGGCTGAACAACCCCAGTTCTCTCAGGCTGTTTTCGTAGGAGAGGAGCTCCAGCCCTCGGAACATTTTTGAGGCCTCCTCTAGACCTACTCTAGCAGGTTCACATCTCTCCTGGGGGTGGAACCCAGAGATGGATGCAGTATTCCCACGTGCAGTGTCACAAGAGCAGAGCAGAGAGGGAAAATCACTTCCCTCAATCTGCTGGCCACTCCTCTTGTGATGCAGCCCAGGGTATCTTTGGCTTTCCAGGCTGTAAGAACACACCGCAGGCTCATGTATGGCTTTTCCTCTACCAGAACCCCCAAGTCCTTCTCCACAGGGCTGCTCTCAACAAGATCATCTCCCAGTCTGTGTCCATGTCTGGGATTGCTCCAAACCAGGTGCAGCACATTGCATTTAGACTTGTTGAACTTCACATTCCCACGGGACCACCACTCATCAAGCTTGTCCAGGTCTCTCCAGATGGTCCCTTCTTCTGTTGTGTCAACTCCACCCCTCAGCTCTGTGTCATATGCAAACCTGCTGAGGTTTATCAATGTCTATGTCATTGATAAAGATATTAAAGATCATCAGTCCCAAGACAGGCCCCGAGAGACACCACTTGTCACTGGCTGTACAATCACCATACAGTGCATACAATAATCCTAAAAGGCAATCAATAATTGCTGTCCTGTAGCTTTTAGATGCATGACTGCTGCTGCAGTCATGCAGACCCTTGTTTTGAGAGCAGTGGCTACATTCCCTCTTGTATGGAGGTACAACATACTTCTGTAATCTTGAAACAGCTCTGTCACAAGCTCCAAGAACCATAATGCTCACCGACAAGTCACAATTTATTTTAGTGGCCCAATGGCATCATGTAACTTGCATATAGGCTCATCTACACAAAGTAACACAATGCTTCCATCCCACAATTTTCTCCTGAAATTCAAATGAGAGAGATCTATATAATGCATCTAGAAATTAATGCCATAATATGTCTGGGAGGGAAGATGTAGGAGTTAGTCTTGACAACCTCAAATAAATATTGATATAGTTTGATGGCAAATGTATTTTAAATTAATATTGATACTATACTAATACATGCCTTATTTATCAACTTATTCATTTACTTGAAGAGTGTTTGGGATGAGCAAAATTTATGTACAAGGCAATACATGAAGCATTTTCATTGTCTCTTAAAAATCTGAAGTTTCTGTTCTGTGAGCCCTGAAAAGGCAAGAGCTTAATTTGATAAATTCTCATTCTCAGAAAGAAGTGTAACAATAGAACCTTTTGTGCAACTGGATGTCCTGGGGCCTTGTTGCATGCTAGTATTTTCTTTGGCACGTCACTGAGGTGAATGCTGAATCATTCAGAGGACTTAAATACACACCTGCATCATGGAAATCTGGCAGCTTCTACAGGAGGTCAACGTGGCCAGTCCTGCCCCTGTCCTCTCACCATACATTCATCTCAACACTTTGGACTGACTGGAAAACTTCAGGCAGAAACTGTTCTTTACTCTTGAATCCTAGTACAGTTCTGTTGTCCAAATGAGTCCGGTAGATGCCAAAATCATCAGTCTTACAGTACATTTAGAGATGGTCACAATTCTGTATTTACCCCAAATTAGGAATATGCCACGGGACTTTGAAAATCCAAGATAATGCCTTAGATCTTACGTTAGCTTTTATAAACCACCACAAAAAATTTGGGGCTATTATAATTATTGCTTTAAAGTCCACATTCAATTTCCGTAACTTTGAACTTCTGGAATGAAAAGCACTAGACTGTATTACAAAGAGAGAACATGCTTCTTTTCAAACTGGACCTTCTAACTCTTTGACCACAGAAAAGAAGAACATCATCCTTCTGAAAGAGGAAAGCAATTCTGCAGATTTGGAAAGGAGTATTTATGTGCAAATGTATACTTCCTGAAGCTTTACTCTTAGGATATGGCAACATAGGGAAGCATAGGGCCTGGAAAATGCTGAAGGCTAAACTGGGATTTTGCTAGTGACAGTAATCAGTGCTTGAATTTCAAGCAGGTAGTCAAACTAAATGTAGGTACTGCCGATTCGCTGATAAATTCCACTCTCAATTCTGAAATGGAACAAGAAGAACCCTTGAAGATCTCTAAGCCACTACAACTCTGTTCATGCCTTGTATCCCTGTCTTGCAGCATCCTCGTCTATTTCAGTCTAGGGATCTCTCTACCCAGCTTTAAAAATCATTGCTATCTACTGTAGCCAAGTCAGTTCAATAACCAAGTCAATGCAAGTATTTGCCCTAAGAAAAACACAAATTGGACAGAATTTCATACACCTTTTCATAAATATTCCAGAGCAAATGGGGATTTGTTGCACTCTAAAAGGCAAGTGCCCCAAATGCTCAGATAACTGTTTTCCTGAAAGTTCACAGGGAAGCAGGTGAATAGCTGTTGTAAACACTTCTGCTAATCTGGAAGGCTTCCAACAGGAGAAACACCACAGCATGATTTGCAGCTATCTATGGAACAACAGTCAGTACATTAACCGGTGTCCTGGCCTGATAAGAGTTTCTTACAGGGAGACATTAATATGTTTTTTAAATCCCTCACTAGAAGGCACGGGCAATTCAGAAGAACTGAAGGTAATGTGGGACAAGAACAGGCCTGAAATGCTCATAAGGAAAATTCTGGGCAACCACTTTTCTTGAGAAACAGTTTCTGCTGTTTCACTCCCTTGTTTCTGCTTTAGAGATGCACTTGCTTTACCAAATACAATTGCTAGCTACTTGGTGGAGACGGCTGAAAACACGACACGAATAGCCCTACTCTCAGAACACCTGTACAGCTTTGAAATTTGCTTACATATGGATTCCTAGAACTCAAGAGAAGGAATTATTGAAGCAGAACTCGGAAAAGGAAGCAACCACTACAGATGACAGGCGGTTTGCTCTCAGCTGGTGACAAACTTTCTGCCCACAGATTCTGACTTCCAGTATGAACCTCTTTGCCACCCGCACTCCCCTCTGGCTGCTGGGCAGCTCCCGTGCTGGCCACCGCTCCCACTCGTGGGCAGCCCGTGCTCAGGACTTCGTGTACCCACGAAGAGGAGGGCAGGGTACCGGGAGGGCCCGGAGAACCCCGCCAGCTCTCCTTGCGGGGCAGGAGAAAGGAGAACTCCAGGGGGAAATTAATCTTGCCATCCAACCCGCACTCCCCACCTCCTGAGAAGTCCCAACAGGAGAGGTCCCCCGCTCCCAAGACGGCAGCAGAAAACCCGCCGAGCCTCCTTCTTTCCCTCCAGGCAGAGGGGCACCCGCTGCCGCCCCAGGGCCCGGAGCGGGGCCGGGAGGGACGGACGGAGGGAGCGAGGGCCGGGCCCACAGCCAGACCCGGACCTGCCGGGCTGGGCTCGCCCATCGCCTTCGCCCTCCCCGGTTCTCCGCCCTCCCAGCCAAGCCGCGAGGGCTCTTCCTGCTGCTCCAGCACTGCGATCCCAACGCCGGCAGCCGCTGCCCTGCCCCGTCAGCGGGCTGTCCGGGAGAGGCAGGGCCCCAGGCCCCGCGGCCGCCGGCACCGGTGCCGGTACCTACCCTCCGCTGGCTCCCGCAGGGAAGCCTTGCTCCCGGGAAAACATGCTGGACTGCTCCGCTGAGTCAGCTCCCGGGTTCCCTCCTCGGGAGCCTGCTCTCCCCCGGCCTCGCCATGAAGAAGGGCACGGGCTCCCTCCCGGCCCCCTGCGAAGCCGCGGCTCCCGCCCCCACCCCTCCTCTTCCTCTCGGGCCGGGATTCACCGGATAGACGGGGAAGGGGCCCGCACGGCCGGCACCGGGCCCGGCGGGCAGCGGCCCCGGAGAGGACGGAGGAGAGGAGGAGGAGGAGGGATGGAGGACAAGGAGAGAAGGGGGGATGGGGTGATGACTTGTGCCCCTCCTCCGCTGTGGCAGAGCGGTTCCCCCCGGAGCCCCTCGTTGTGGGGGCCCATGGATGGAGCACAGCGTGCAGGAGCAGCTGCTGGGACAGCCGAGCCGGGGACGCTGCTCTGCAGACTGTCCGTGAGGGTAACGCAAGCACAGCGTTAGACAGGGACGGCAGAGGGGTTTCACTTCTTCAGCTCTGCTCTAGGAGAAGATCACATCTCCGGGCTCTCAGTATCCAGTGAGCATCAAAGCAGTTCTCCACAGATCCCCATTCTTTTAAAGGGAAGGCTAGGAAGATACTAAATCCACTAAATCCAAATACTTGTCATTTGGACCTGACATACTTCAAGTACCGCAGAGATTTGGCTCTGCGCCCCTTACGAAACAGCTCATTGATGCAATGTGTAAACTAGGGAACCTCAAATTTTCATGGGTCACAAAAACCTTAACCACGTGTATTTTCATTCATTCAGCAACATTGTCATTCCTGATAAAAACTGAGCATGAGGACATGGTCTGCTATAGCAACAATATGCATATACTTGTGTTTAAATGAGAACAGAGAGTTCTTCTGGACATGTATTTTTTCCAGCACTTCTCAGTTTCATTCCACAGGATGATGTCATGTTTTCTCTTTACATCAAGACCTATAAAAGAAGCAGCTACAGCCTTACACCAAATGTCAGCCTCACACTGGGTTCATTCTAACTAATGAAAGGGACATAAGGAAACACAGAACAAGAGACAGAATTTGCCAGAGAGGTGGGAAAAGATGTAAAGGAAGAGTGCAAACAGTATGCAGACAGATCAGACAGAAAATATGAGCTAGCAGATAGAGACGGGGAAAAAAGAAAAATGCAGAGAGCAAGGAGTTATATCAAAGTTTTGAGGATGAATGCAGCATTTTCATCCTAATGCTTCCTATAAATTCTACTCTTGAAAGACCTGGATGGAAATTATTATGGGGACTTCAAGGGTGTGTTGGTGGGCAAAAAGACTGTAAGGAGTAAGGAATCAAGATAGGTGGCAACTTTGAATGGAAAAAGAAAGGGTTCGCTTGCTGTTTTTAGTAACTTGCACGGAGTCCAGGTGATTCAATTTCCTCTTGTCTACCTCTTGTAATTCCCCAGAAGATCTGATGCTGGGGCGTGGGCCAATTCATACATCCTCACTCCAACTTAAATGCCTCCCAAATGGGCCCAGGGCACTGAATAGAGCAGCTGCTCTCTGCACAAGCAGGTCTTACTCATTCACCTGAATCTCTGAGCAGAGATGTGACTGGACCAAGGCAAAGAGCCAAGCTTGCCATTTCTGCTGCATCTAGGAAGGAGGAAGAGACAAATTTTTTTTGCTGTTAGGGCTGCCAGCAGTAACTACTGCCCTCCCCCATCTCAGGGTCATTATCAGCAGCGCTATCAAGCCTGGCCATGGTGAAAGCAAAGCATACAGAGAGGCTCAGGTCTTTCTGCCATTCTTGTTCTTCGGCAGCTTGCCACTACAGGCAAGAGCCAACTTTGTTCACATACACACTGATCTCAGCTTTCATTTAACTGTCTCACAGCTTTACCTAACCTTCTGTGCAAATCCAGTTGTGTATAAAGCCTTCAGCGTGCATAAGAAAAACAGCAAACAATTATTAAATACCTTAATTACTGTTCCAATTAGCCTCCTTTAGCAATAGCAATATGAGTAAATCACATGTAAGCAAATCACAGGACCGCTTTCTGTTCCTTAACTTACAATCATGCTGAAGATTGTTACTATTTACCCTGCTGATTCGAAAATATTGCCTAATATATGTCTTCAGCTGAAGTAAGTAGATTCAGCTCCTATTGATACTTGTGTTCTTATATGACTAATTCGGTGTACTTACAGTCTCAGATTTTAATCCCTTTATGTGTCCATACTTGCATGGATCATTATGCTTTTTATAGTTATTGCGTGGTTTAGGGACTGGCATGTAAGTTTTTGTTCTTTCAGGTATCCTTGTAGGCACATTAAATATGTATTATAGTAATTACATACCTTTAGCTATATATTTTCCCAGTTTTTGTTAGGAGATTTTTTTTTTCCATGTGTTTAAGTTTATTAGCATTTTATCTTGTTCAGGAAAAGTCTGTAACACAGAAACTGGTCCCTGCAATTCTGTTAATTGAGTCATTGTAAGACCATCAGCAGCTCCACGGAAGCTGCGCAGTACCACATAAACACAGCAGTATATCCTTCAAGGGTAAACTCTTTGGGGGAAAAAAATGTATTTTTTTTAAGTTTTACTTCAATATTACACAAACCCATAGCTGCATCCACAGACAGAAATACACGTTTTCACATCAGCTGTTTCCACAGATCTGTGTACACAGTTTCTAAATATAGCACCGGGTGTGCACAGACAGCACCTCCCGCATCTCACTTGGACTCCTCATTTTATGTCCAGGATTGCCATAGTCAGGGTGGGATTCCTTTGAGTCTGGGCAGACCCTCTCTCATGCCCCTCCATCCCTTTAGTTTGTTTCATTTCCTACACAGACATCTGCTCTCCCCACCTCCACTCTCCCTTTCTCCCTCTGCAACTGCTTCTCTACACAATGCAGAATAGCACAATGTCTTTTAAAAAGCACACACACTTTCCCTGATGAGGCTGAAACTGCCCCAAACTCCATCCATTACACAACGCCACGCAAGCAGAAGAGAAGATCTGGATCAACCCTCCCCCACCTATCTTTGCTCCCGTTCCTTCTAGATGCAAAATATTTTTAATTGGCATTGCAAGCAAGATGAGAATAAAAGCAGCTAAGCTGTTCATCCCCTACCTGAGCAAGGATCTCTCATCCCCAGCTGGTGAGCAGATGGAGACAGGGAACCCAGCTGCTCTCCTTT
The DNA here is from genome assembly GCF_015227805.2 of Hirundo rustica. Taxonomy (NCBI): domain Eukaryota; kingdom Metazoa; phylum Chordata; class Aves; order Passeriformes; family Hirundinidae; genus Hirundo; species Hirundo rustica. The sequence continues at coordinate 29,145,592 of NC_053451.1, read as the reverse complement.
CCTTGCACTATCAATTATTCACGTAGGTTGCAGTGTCCTCCCTCTCCCTCCCTCCCTTTCTCTTCCGCTGCCCCCACCTGCAGCTGAATGGAGATCGAGCAGGTCGGTGCCGTCACACTTGAAACTAGAGATCATTGTCGATTGAACAGCCAGCCTGTGGAGCAGCTGTGCTCTTAAGCAGAGAAGATTTGCCCTGGCAGAAGGGGACAGACTGGCAGCTCCAGAGGTGGAAGACAGGCAGCTCTGTACATCCACATCCTGCTCCCTGCGCTTCTAATCCCAGACCTGCAGGGATGACCTTTAAAAATCAAAGAGGGTTTTTTGGGTTTGGTTTGTTTTGGTTTGGTTGTTGTTGTTGTGTTTTGTTTTGTTTTAGAAAAGCACATTTTTCTAGTCCTCTCAAGTATAATGACAGTTATTTGGTGACAGTGAACTGGGTTACGTGAATTCATGTGTACAGATCAGAGTAGGAAGGGAAAGTAGAAGACTGGAAAAATCTGAAACATGATTACGTAGTACTGATTTAGTCCCATAGCAAAAGCACTGGAGAAGGATAATTTAAGGGGACAGGATGACATTGTACTTTCTGTAAATGCTTTTGGTAATCATGAGTCATGAGGCTGACCTGTGAGTTGGAATGATTCTTCAGTCGCAATTTTTGTAGATAATTAAAAGATTCTTACATGGTACCAGTCTTAGGCAAAGGTAAAATGAGTTCTTCCGGACCTAGGTCAAGGCATTTAAAGCATTTTGCCTTTGTAGAGGGCTACTACCCACAACTGGGTGAGTGTTCTAGATCTGCCTTGCAGCAAAATTATGTTGAAATCCCAGGACAAATTAACTGCTCCGTTTTGCACTGGAGTAACTCACCCTGAATCATCCCAGTCGCATCAGTTTGCTGGGGACCCTCCTGCTGTGTCATCTCAAACGTCACAGTAATTCGTTCTGTTAATTCTTCCCTTGACCATAGCTGTGGCAGAGTCACCACAGAGACAAATAAAAACCCCCACCATGCTATAGTGCTCAAAGAGTAGGTCATCATGGCTTTTCTGCCCTATTTAACTTTTTCCATCTTTTGAAAAAAAACGTCTGCAGGAATTTTACCAGAAGAGTGAAGAGTTTCCTGAAATTACATTAAAAATAAAATGCCTAATAGAAAATGTTGGTATTGCAATGACAATTATGATTAAAACACCTGAAAACCAGCAACTCTTTTTAAGAGGGCACTGTGATTGTTTGTAATTATTTTCCTGTTTTCAAAACTTTACAGATCAAGTTTGTCAAGCATTTCTCCACAATTCTGCAGGCTGGGAATGTTTCATTTAAATAAAGAAAAAGTTATTACCTTTCTGTTTTCACGTAAGCATTGGAACCACCAGGTTCTATAAATGGAACAACAACAAATTTCCCAAAGATTTTGTGCAGTTGTTCCAGGTCCAAGAACTCTAATTGAGTCTGCTGGAGCACTTACAAGACCCTTCTCTTGTGCTGGATTGTTGATGAGGTTCACTTTGAAACCTTTCCCTGCTTTGGATTTTTTTTCTGGTTGACCATTTTAATTAAATCTAAAGGAATATTTTCTCTGAGATAACAGAAAAAAAAAAAAAAAAAACCAAAAAACCACCAAACAAACAAACAAACAAAAAAAAAAAACAACAAAAAACCCCACAAACCTGTCTTTGTGATAATTATCAAAGGGATAATTATCAATTACCAGAACATAATTTTAAGAAAATTATCAAATCAACAAACTATCTTTGAGACCTTGATACCATAATATTAGTAGAAGATAACTATTCCAGAGGTTACAAATGGATAATGGTATACAGGCACAGACATACTGTTCATACTGTCTAAAGTAAGTTTTCGTTCCAGAAAAGTAGACTTAGAACAAGACATGGTAAAACTCAATGAAAGTAAGAAGATCCACATTGTAAATATTGGAAAAGCAGACATTTTTGGCTTTTCAGTAAGCAGCAAACATCAATACCTGTGCATCTACCTACAGATATAGGAGCATAGATTTATGAATTTTATTTGAAATATTAGACTCATACTGGACTAATAGTATGACTATTTTTCTATCTTACAATTTAGTATTATTCATATTATATATTATATATTATATATACAGTCTATATACTACATGTAAATTCATATTATATACTAAAAATTAGTATTAGTCACAACCTGATCAATACAATTATAACATCCTGCCATTTATACAAGTCTTTAAATCACCCTTAGGTTATAAACTGACTGGGTCTTCCCATATGTTTGTAAAGACTGTAGAAGAAATTGTTTCCATATAAATATGAGCACTTCCCATTTCCTTGCCACCTTTATTTGAACATCTCAAAATGCATTGCTGATATTGGTTCCCGTTATTGCCACTGCCCCACGTAAGGATAAACCGGCACAGAGATACTAACCCTCACTAAAAGGAAACAGAGCTCTGAGTCCATCAGTTGTATAAACAGCTTGAGATGCATCCATACCATGCTGTCACTGGACACTCCCACGAATCGGCCAGTGGGTCCAGGTGACATCCTGAATGCCAGTGCTGGTGCAGTGAAGGGGACTGGAACAAGTGGCCAGTGATGGAAAAGGGATATGGCAGAACTCCTTCACAAGAAAATGAATTTTAAACCGGCTCATGACGGTGCAGCACCAATCTCTCAGCAGGGCTCTTAGATAACTCAGTTTACTTTCAAGCTTTGAGCAAAGTTGCCTGCTAGCAAAACTTAATTATATGAGGAGTATTTATCAATTTATCTGTCTGTCAGTACTGTATGAACTGGGGAATTGGGGGGATTTTGGCAGTATAACTTTGGGTATTTGTCAACATGGAAAATTCATTAGGAAGGAAATTATGGGATGGCTTGCTAATTTCAGAGATGACTGGAATGGCCATGATTCAGAAAAGATGAAGCAGCTCCTCCACAGAAGTGACATCTAGGTTCATCACTATAGGCACAGCAAAAGGACAAATGACAACATTCAGGTTGCACCAAGGAAAATTTCAGCTATATGCAAGGAAAAATTTGTTCCTCCTATGAGGGTGATTCAGTACTGAGAAGTGCCAAGAGAGACTGAATAATATCATTCTTGGAGATCTTCTGAAGATGTATATACAAGGCCCTTCTAGCTTTGAAGTTGACCACTTAGTGCACAGTAGTTGACCTAAATGAGACCTTTTCATACTAATTCATTCTATGGTTTTATTCACTGCATGTTAGAAAATTCATGGCATGAAATGTTCAAAAGCTCAAAGTTCATAATTTCAGCATAATATATAAGAGCTTCAATTTCTGCAGGGTATCATATCTTAACCAAGTCAAAATTCTTCACTGATGGTTTCCACCCAGAAATCAAGTTCTCTAATTATTCAGCAGGTAAAAATTGGCACATGTGAAAATACTTTGAAAATCAGAGTTTCTATCATCCAGCAAGTCTTGCCCTGGACATACATCACACGGGCCCAACAAGAGGATAACTCAGGGAGATGGGAAACACAAGATGTGAGGACAGCTCTAGCAGAGGAAGGCCCTCTAATTAAAGACCGTATTTTGCAAACAGTTCTCATTATCTATATGATAATCATGCTTAAGAGAAAGGACTTCGTTTCTAGACTTTACTGCACCATTAACTTCATAATGGGCTTTAACTAATAATTTTAACAAAGCAAAACTCTACACTCTGAGTAAGCGTGGTCCTTCAAAAGCAGTGATATATGAATATACAAAGCCAGTTCACATCCATGAATTACAGGTGAAATCAAGGCAGAGAAGTGAAAGGATTGCCAGGGTCATGTTAAAACAGATGGATGGACTGCAGAGGCAAGTCACTGGACTGAGGAAAGGCTGAAAAGCACGAGGGTGAAGATACAGGCCTTGTCTAGGTTGGATCAACAAGTTTAACAGTTTGCAGTAATGAAATGTTATTCAAACAAGGGGAATAATAGCTGCTTAACCCAAACAAAAGGCCAGGAAGCACAGGTAAAGATTTTTGTGGCACTGGCTGCTAGAAGGATACATGGGATGAGAAGGAAGGGAGGTCAGAACTGGATGCGGTGCAGATGAGGACAACAGAGGAACGTGTGGATGAAAAGGCAATCGGACAAGTAAATTTATTCTGCAGAATTAGGGACAAAGGTGCTCGCGATTTCCTTCTGTCCAGATAATCTGGACCAGCTGACATTATTCCCCACAAACATCTCCTGCAACTCTGAAGGGCGCAGAAAGGGTTAAAGCAGCCTGCGGCACAAAGGGCGGCGGGAGCAGCTCCTGTCAGACCGTGTCGAGCGGCGGAATCCCCGGGGACGGAGCACCCGGGCCCCTCCTCTGGGAAATGAGAGCGGTGCGGCGGCCCCTTTAATAACGGGAGCCCGTGCTGATTAGTGTGGACGGCACGATCCACTGCGGAGCGGGAGCGGGAGTGGGAGTAGGGAGCGGGAATAGGGAGAAGGGAGAAGGGCGCCCGCCAACAGGCTGCTGTGCCCGGAGCGTGTTAGGGATGCTCAGCAAGGCTGACACCCCCGGCGCATTCATACAGGCGGGGGATCGTGCTGACAACTTCTTAGACACGATCAACACCTGAAATACCGTGAAGCTATCTGTTTCAGTGAAACATTTCTATTATTATTATTTGGGGGTTTTTTTAATTGAAGGAGGATTCGAGCTAGCTCGGGAAAATCTCGGCCCTGTTTCAAAGGCACAAAACAAGAGTCAGTCCCCATTCTAAAAGAGTACATTCTCTAAAAGACCTGCAGTGAGCAAAAGGATTTGGTTAAAGCCACAGCTGAAGGCTTTGTAGTAACCAGAATTTGATCTGAGATTACCCGAATTAGAAGTCAGTGCCAGTTACAGGAACAGTCTCCTTGTTTCCCTCTTCCTTCCCACCTGCGATACAGCGCCTTTGTCCGGTCAGGGCAAGAGAAGGACATTGTTAGTTACAGGAATCAGGGCAGTAAACAAACAACGTGCAGACTGTTCGTAATTAATTACTCAATAGAATTTCATTGGAAAGCACCTAGCAATTATTCCACATCAACAGGCCACCTGGAAAGCGATAAGGGTGGTTTATGTGGAGCATTAGGAGATAAAATAATGGATCGTTTATTTGTTAATCAATAAAGACACATAGAGAATAAGGAGGGTTTGGTAGTGTAAGGATGTACAACAGTAGAAAACAGCTGATACTTGCTTTGACAAATACTTGGCATATATAAAAGCTTAAAAAGAATCACTTTGTGACATTCAGTAAGAAGGTGTCTACCACTCAGGAACCACACACTAACCCTAATATCTAGAAAACCTATTAATGAAGAATGTGGGGAACATTTTGCTTCTGTGAATGGCTAAATATGTGTCCTATTGTGTTTGCACATTACACACTACATACCATTCTACGTGGCATGTGTGGGCTGTGCGTTATAGGTACACACACATTTATCAAATACATATAGTCTGTGTATCAGACATGCAGTAGAAATGGAATCTATGGCTTCAGGTTTACTTGTAACAGAGAAGTGCCCCCTAAACGTTTTGGAGTACTATCAAACAACGTCTCGCAAAATAGTGTTTCCATATCAAACCTAAATTAGAAAATAAATAAATAAAAATTTATTCTATGGCCAGTTTGTAAAGCAGCTCAGTGACCTGGATAGCACTAAGACGACAAGCACCACTGGAAAATCAGCCTGCATAGAGCACCTTGGTTAGTAAGAGTCCAGTATAATTCCCAGACTGCAGGGAGCTGAACTGCCACAGTAAACAAAAAAATTCTATTCAGTTGTAGTGAAATTGACTCACTTACTTCGCTGTGGTAAGATGGGGGAGAGAATCAAAAGGGTAAGAGTGGGAAAACACATGGATTGAGATAAAGACAGTTAATAGGTAAAGAGGAGTCTGCATACAAAAGCAAAGCAAAACAAGGAATCATTCACCACTTTCCATGGGCAAGCAGGTGTTCAACCATTCCCAGGCCAGCAGGGCTCTATCAGGTGTCATGGTTACTTCGAAGAAAATTAACTCTTCCACAGCCAAAACCAGCACAGCATGGGATAAAAAGCATCCAGGTATTGTCAGGAAGCAAGTGGCCTTAAATAAATTGTAGACCTGAAATAAAGAATGCCAGCAGTGCTTTGCTGACATAAAACTGGGAACATGGAAAATCCAGCAATCTTTTAACAGCGAGTAGAGCTGCACAAACTAAAATGTAATGAAAGGAGGGAGAGATGTTTACTTCCTTCTCAAAGAATATAAGAATTGATAAATGTAATTATATAACTGATGTAAATATGTTTGCAGAGTGAAAGGTAGAGCTATAATCAATCATGGGACTCTACCAAAATGAGAGAAGTTAGATTTGTTAGGCAGTAAATATTTACACTTTGTTAGTGCTCAGCTAACAAGCCCAGCTGGCTTGGTGTGAATACTATGGAGATAACTCAGAAGGGTCAACAGTTAAACCAGAGAGTTTAGGATCAGCAACAACAACTCTCTCATCCTGAAGAGTTTTGCATAGGCATGTCAAATGTGGGGAACCACCTAACCACAGCCTTGTTATTTATAATACCAGTATCTCATCTATCACCCCAAAACACTAATTTGTTTTCCCTTTGACTCATTCAAGAGCCTACATCCAGTATTAATCTGGAGAATGTCAGATTAATGATTGATGAATGATTTTTTTTCACCATTTTGTGTATGTTTTCAAGCTGTATCACTTCCATTGTCTCTTATTGACCTAACACAAAAACCTCTTACTATGGCAATTTCTAGCCAAAACTTCTCCATTTAGAGAGCCAAAATTCACAAGAAGCCTTGATTTTGTCTACTTTTTGTTTGGAAATGTGTTTACAGCCAAATTTCATACTGCTTGTTTGACCTATCAGTTTCAACACAACTTGTAAGAAAAAATATTCAGCCTCCAAATTAACGAACTATAAAATAGGAGCATAAAAATAGTCTCTGAAACAAGCCTTTGCATGGAAATGAACATGTCTCTGCCTTCTCCAACCCCATAATGAAGTGTGTTGACATGGCAGATACTGTATTGCCAGTTTCATATAGTTGAGGTTCATAATTTTAGAAATTGTGAGACAGGCTTAACAAAGTTCTCCTTCAGCTGGGCTGCCATGGAACAACACTTCAGGGTAGGATTGCAAGAGGAAAGCAGCAAGCAGAAGCAAGACATGCAAAAAAGCTGTAGTCCTCAATACAAGCAAACAATTGTCAGAGATTTTGCATAATTAAAAATAATCTGGCCTGTTGTGTTCCTCTGAGGAATGGTTTTTCTCCTCAGAGACCCCCGGAAGCCTGTGCCATGTAGTTTAACCCATCTTCCCTATCTTACCTACTCCTGACCCTATTGGCTCAGGGCCAATATCTTTCCTTGGCCCAAAAACTAGATAAACCCCTGTTTCTTCCTGTTCACTCTCTTTCACCTCACTCTTCTGGAACATCACTTCGAAGAATAAAGCTTGGACTGGAGCTGGGGTGAGAGCCACTCTTTTGAAATCTTTATTCTGTCTCTATGAAATATATTTCCCTAAAACCCCTGAACAACTGAGCTAGCGAGAGCTCAGGGGGTGGCTAGAGGGAGTATATTTCACTGGCCTTTACAGTGCTCAGAGGAAGCTGAAAATCAGTTCATCTCCATACAGCCCTTATTCTGCCCTGACCCCTACATTGCAAATATAATTTTAGAACAGCAGGTGAATATAATATTGCCAAGGAAGCAGAGGAGTAAGCTCTCATCATGAAGGCCCTTTATTTCTACTTAAGTTGGCCAAATGTTCATGCCATAACCGTGCCTGAAGTACAAATTCAGGAAGTCTTGGTGATTGTCAAAGTTGTTGCTGAGTGGCTTCAGGAGCAGGAGAATCTGGCTAAAAGGAACACCATCATATATCAGAGATTTGGAAACGTCATCAATATTACCCGGGACCCAGGGACTTTGCCAATTATCAATGGACCACAAGTAGGTGTAGACCTGTGAGAGCTCTGGGTGTCACACACTGCCACGCACTCATATAATGGTGATTCTGATAAAAGACTAGCCTCTCTTTTTTTTTAACAAAGCAGGACAATATTTGGAGGAACCAGAGAGGAACAGAGGAGGCAGTGGACAAGAATATATACCTCATCAGTACTTCCAATATAGTCAAAGGAATCTCTTCAGCCAGGACTGTGATCTCTCGTGCCCCAAGTGTCAATGAGAGCTTTTCATATAGTTAACGCCTTCTCATGAATCACTCTGACATCTTTCATCATCCAGAAGGGATTTCACAGAAGAGTTCTATGAATCAGAGGTTGCCAATAGCCAGTAAACTTAACAACTCTTCTCAAGAAACAGAGGCATTATCACAAGGATCATCTTCAGCATCAAATATGACTTCACTTCAACACAAATGTCTGCAAACTATGACCACTCTCCCCTGAAATTCTCCCTTCAATGGCAATCTTCTCATTTTCACAGAAAGACCCTTTGCAACCAGTCCAAGCTTTCTCACAAAACAGGTACAACATGGAACAAGTAAACTTGCACAGTCATCACCATTAATAAATTCTCAAAGCTGTCAGTTCAACCAGATACATGGTTAATTCCACATATTGACTGTCCCGGTTTTTTGGTGCCTACAGTGAACAACAAAGCTATCTCTCAGCAACAGAAGCCCTGATAGCGCAGAGTTCCCCTTCACAAAGAATGGGAGTTGCAGTATCACTACTGCTGCTGCCTCAGGAGAAAGCAAAAGGTGGTGTGTTGCTTTCACTGTGCTCGTTTACAAGGAGCAGGCTGGACTGGCAGTGATGTGGTGTGGTGCTTTTATGAGACTGTCCCTGCAGCTGATGGCTGACCTTGGAAACAGTCGTGTGCCCCTAGAGCAACAAACATCCGAAACATCGTCACAATGACATTCCAGAATGTACCAGAATGACAATGCAGATGCCATACAAACTGCAACACTACAAGGCATGAGAATGGCACATACCAGAAATGCGTTATGATGTGCTCTTGTTAATTTGGCAGTGTCCATTAGGAATGCAAATCCATGCCAGAACCGGACAAAATCTGTCTCTATCACTAAACAGACTGACAGCTCGGGCTGAGGAACCATGCCAAGATAAAATCTACATTCTTCTCAGTTCATGTGACTATTTGCTTTCATAAAATAACATATTTGCTCTTTCACTGACCCCTGTGAATGCCTGTTTGCAGGGATGTAACTGAAACATAACACCCATTTTTTCCTGAGGCAGAAAAAGGAACTAGATTGAGTTTCCTCTCTCTGAGGTGTGCCGCCTCTAAGGCACATGGCTGGAGCAAAGTGCAGTGAAAACGAGTGGTAAAACTAGGCTGAAACAATGTTACCTTGGACTGGAGATGAAGAAAAAAAAAGGGATCCCAGATCCTAGTTCTCAGGCAAAACCTACCTTTACTAAAATAGATTTTACTCATTTTTCTTTTATTTCATTTCAAACTAAGTTATCTGGGCTTCCATAGCTAAATTATGCTGTGGCTTCATCACCCTTGCTTTAGGCTCTGAGCACCTTAGGCAGAGAACAGGCTTCAAGGAGCATGTGGGATTCTGTGCTTGACTTGCTACAAAGCACAGCACTCAGAAAGGGGCCAGTACCAGTAACAGCAGTGTTCTCTTCTACTCCAGGGCACAACTCATCAATAAAATATGTAAGTGATTTCTGTGTCTGGCAACACTTTCCCCATTATCCCAGCCCACTATTTACTGAAAGAATTTGAAGAAAGTACAGTGTTATACAATAGGAATGTAGGACCACCTTATGGAGAGACACCGTGGGTCCCACCAGTGACAGGAGACGATGACAAATTCCTGCTCAGGAATCTACATTCTGGAACAGGAACTTCAACCTCTTTCTCCTCTCATTCATTACATTTTAGTCCACAGCAAGTTGCACAGTTGCTGAATTCCAACCCAAGTAGGCTGTATTTTACTGTTGGGTGGTAATTCCCAAGTATTTCAGGTGTGGTTCCCTAGCAAAACCATCAAGTGCTGTTGAAACAGCACTTTTCTTCAACACAGAAGTAGGCTATGAGGTTCTTTCTCCTCTCCTGTGGCCATACTGGTGCTTCCTGTGTGTTTCTGTAACTGTTAGTGTATTAACACAAGAGAAAATAGCACTTTTTTTTCCTTTTTGCTTGTTTATGCCATGTTGCCCATTCACAACATGTCAGGGAGGGCTCCAATGTATAACAGGTTTGGCAACATAAGCAGCACGAATATGTTGCTAGGACCAGGGGAAGATAAGGAACAGAAACTCGGTGGGAATTACACATTAACTTTTCTCACTGCATCTCATGTCCTTTGGCTGAAAAGTTTCCTATTTTAGAATGGTGAAATTACGTCTGGAGGAAAGGAATGTTCCATAGTAAAGCTGCTCAGCATACACAGGTCTAATTTTCTCTTCTTTCCAGAGACAGCTAGTGCAGTCTAAATGACAGCAAATTATCTTCCTGTGTTCTTTTAACTATTCTCAATTGAGTCCTTAGTTTCATCTTACAATTATTTCTTTCTGCTCATTTGCTCTTTCCACGCTATGCAAATTTCCACAGTATTCCACATGATTCTTTCACCATATTCTGGCAGTAGGATCTTAACTGCCCTCCTTCTTCACATTTAGTCACAGCCATCTCCGCCTCTGTCTAATCCACATTAGGAGCTCTAAATTAGCAAAAGAGGAGACACTGTAGTGTCCTATTTAGTAAAATTCAGTCACCAGAGTGGATCCCTTCAGAGAAGTGCACACTGCTAGTTTACATCCCACATACAGTAACATTTCAGTAGAAGTACTGCAGTGTGCAGCGATTCTACAAAAGTGAAGGAAGTGTTCTAGCAAAAAGTAAATAATTTAGACCAAGCTGGGCTCTATTACTGAACTAAATCAGCTGCAGAAAGTTTTACCAATGCTGATGAAACCTCACAAATTTAAAGTGTTTGCCCCAAGGAGAACTCTGAATAAAAAGATGAGAAAGCTTCTAGCCTTCACTTTCTTTTTTTTTTTTTTTTTTCTTTTTTTCCAAGATGAAAAGCAAAACATGATATATGTGAATTTAAAAGTCTGTAAGAGGGTATAAAACCCCTCATATCATCTTGATAAATGCTTGCTATTTTTCTGTTCCTCTCCTGGCAGGAGAAGGAGGTGCTGCTTTGTAATTTTAAATACTTAGGAACTTTAGGTGTGCAGACAGCCCTGAAAACACTTCACATCTTGAATGTGACTCCCCACAATCAGAAAAGAGAAATCCATTAGTTCTGCACAACATAACAAGTGTCTCTGACTCAATCGCTGTACATTTATGCTTTTCAGGCATCCTTCAGACAACTAAGGAATTAGGAGCATCAGTAGAAGCTCTTTTATGTGTAATATCAGTCCTTCTGCGACCACATCTCAGCCGTGGAATGCAGAGAAAAGCCACTGCAGGTAGAAGACAGTCATGCCAAAAAAATCCACCATACAGTGACTACACATATAACTTCTAACCATTGTCCTGTAAGAACTGGAATAAGCTGGAAGGAAACAGAGATTGCCAGTTCCCAAGAAATGTATGACCATTTAGCTCTGGCAGGTCAAACTTAAATAGTTTTCCCAAAGTTACACACACATTTTGAATATCCAGGCATAGGTGTTCTACTTTCCTTGGGGTTTTGCTTTCTCCTGCCTAACATTGACCAGAAACATCAACCAGAGCTCATGACCGCCCCATGATCTCTAGATAAAATGCAGTGATGCAATTTGCCTAGTCACAAAAGTGACTATGCAGAACCTGGGGGACAAAAGGAGAGGCAGACAAGACTGGAAAAGGTGGTTCAATAACACTTTGTCCCCAGTACTTGCTCAAGTTCTCATAAATTGCTTCAGGATGAGGTTATGGGGAAGAATAGACTTAGCGATTACGGTCAGATTAATCGTGCCGTGGTGTGCACGTCACAAGCCCTTGGGAATAAAGCAGGCTTCTCTGCATACCAAGCTGATAACTGAGCTTACTGTAGGTACTAAGTTAATTAGTAGCAGTCTGGGCAGAAGGTTGAGTAGATAGTGAGATGAAACAGGGGAAAGGTGAAATGCTTCTTAGAGGCTGACAACGAGATACGGGAAGAAACAAAGAAAGTTTATTTTATTTTATTTTTAAAAAAAAAAAAAAAAAAAAAAAAGGAAATTCACAGTCCTAACTAAAGAAATATACTGTTATATGAAGGTTCCCACAGTATGACAGAACAACAGAGAATAGAAATCTTTCTGTAAAAAAGAAAAAAAAATCTCTACTTCGCATGAAAGGGAGACAGTTTAGCACGGGAGGATTAATGTCCTTGTTTACTCTCCCAGGCTTCAACACCTTGTTTAACAAACCCCGCAGAGTGATATCTCTCAGGCCTTACCCAAGCCCCACTGCATTTTCTGTGCCTTTTAATCACCAAAAACTTCTTGATGCAGCTGTGTGATCCATTTTTTATTATGGATCCCAGTGACAGTCTGAACCAGACTAGGGAGAACTAAAACAGCAAAGAAACAAAAATTTCAGAGGTCCTTCAGAAATGCTAAAAGGCCTCATGTAGAAGCACTTTTCTGCTAGAAAATGTATTGCAAATGTTAGTTCATAAAAATTCATCCTGCTTTGTATCCTTAGACTCACAAAGCAGTATGTAGCACATTCATGAACATCTTCAACTAATGCATTCACAGCTGCATCATAAAATATTGTTGTTTTATGCGTGCTTGTAAATGAATAAAAATAATTCCTAAAGATTCAGCACAGTCATCCACAAATTGCATGGATAAAATCTACAGGAGTCACTGAACTCTGAACTTTAACAGAAATAAAGTGATGCAATCAATACAAGCAACAACCAATTCAACACAGACCTCCCATTTCTAGCCTCTTTCATCCCAATACTTCATAACTATGTCCAAGACTATTAAAAAAAATGGTGCACCAACCAAACCTGCTGCACAGAATTTCAGCAAAGCCAATATCTTCCTATCTATCCACAAATCAAATACAGGTTCTCCGATCACAGAAGTATTTCTCCAGCAAATAATGAAGATTTTTTTCACCTTTCTGACTTTCTATTAACTTAGCAAAAAGATCTAGCCCCAAAGCAGTGCCCACTCCCCACAGGAAAATGTGCAGATAAGCAAAACACCTCAGCTCCCTCCACACAGCTGAAGTACCTCCTGTAGGAACTTCCAAGGGGGATTCAACAATGGTCAGATTGTTGAGGCCTTTGGGCAGTAGACAGTGAACATACCAGAGCTGGGAGTTGTCTAAAGTCATCAGGCTGAGCTGGTAATCCATGATATATCTAACAGGCTTTGCTGAGTTAAAAAATGGGTCTTAGATTCTTTCTACACCTTTCTGTGGGGCTTACTCTATCAAAGCAGGAAGATTTCCTTCTATTCCAATGGTTTGGGCCAAGCCAATCAAATGACAGCTACCACAGTCCTGGAAATTCTTTCCCCTCTTCCTCCATTCTTCTCCACCACTCTGGCTGTGCATTCCTATTGCTTCCCTTTAATGGGGAAATAATGGTTAGATGATACTTTAGGGACGAGATTAAGCCCACTAAATTCACTTTGGAAAAATGTAAATACTTTCCCACTGAGAGAGCTGGGCTGATTCAGCAAGAGATCACCTGAGCACTGAGTCACTGCAAGGAAGATACGAGGAAATGGAGAACAGGCTGGAGGATAATTTTAATACCCTCCTCAAACTGGCAGGATGTAAATCTTCTCTCTCTGAGGAATGGTTCTAACAACCACAAGCTGCACTGGTTAGAAAGTAGTTGCTGTTTGTACTGACACATGCAGATTCTACCACGGCAGGTGCTGAGTGTCTACTCACAGTTTTCCAATAGCGGTGGGAAGTTACAGAGAGGAGGGAGAGCGTTTTCACGAGGGTACATGGTGACGTGACCAGTCACAATGCCTGTGTAAAGAGGCTGTCAAACAGTTTTCTCAAATCTTCCTTAGCAGTTAAGGTGTTCTCAACACCAGGCAGCCCCAAAATGGAAATCATATTTTCCATCTAAATAATAGCCTTGCAAAATGACATGCTACACACCAGAATCCTGACTTTCTCCCCTTCATGTGGGTGTTAAGTCTGCCATCTTCAAAAGAATTCTCTTGAAAGCAAAGAATGGATAACAATCAAAGCTAAAGGTCCTTTATCTGTCAGCAGCCAGAAAGGCAATTAAAATGAGAAAATATTCAGAACACAGAAACATTGACAAGTCTAGGCTGGAAGGGCGGATGATCTGGTCCAACCTCTTACTGAGAGCTAGGCCCTGGACACAGCTGTGTCTTGAATATTTCCAGCCAAGAGGATTCCTCCATTTCTCTAGGCAAGTAATAGCATTTTGCTGTTTTCACATTAAAGACTGTTTTTCTTATATCTAGAGGCACTTAGCCTTTTTTCTGTTGCCTCTTATCCTGTCACCATGTACCCTCGTGAAAACTCTCTCCCACTCTGTAACTACCTACTGCTATTGGAAAACTGTGAGTAGACACTCACCACCTGCCCGAGCCTTCTCTCCTCTCAGCTGTACAAATCCAGCCCCTTAAGCTGTCAACATTCTCCAACCCTCAAGGCATTCACCAGACCATATCCAATTTTTCAGACCATATCCAAACTGTGAGGACCAAAACTGTACACAGCGTTTCATGTGTGTCCTAACAAGTGCTGCTCAGAATAATCCCATCCTTTGATCTGTCCACTACCCTCTTACAGATGCAGCCCAGGACACAGCTTGCCTTCATTGCTTCAAGGGCACACTGCTGACTCCTGCTGAGTTTCCCTTTCATCAGGTCCACCAAGCTTATTTCAGGAGAGCTGCATCCCAGTTAGTCTGGCCCCAGCCAGACTGCTGCTTGGGATTATTCCATCCCTGCAGGACTTTTCATTTATCTTTGTTGAACCTCATGCAATTCTTGTTGGCCCAAACTTCCAAACTAAGTACTATTATTAAACATTTAGCACTAGGGCATCTTCCTGTTACAGACCACCATGAGCTGCACCCTGCTCCTAGAGGTAATTCATCCTATAGTATTCAAGAACTTATAGTGAGGTAAGCACTGATGAGTTCTTCTACAGGCATTTAAGAGAAATCTCTGAATCAGCAGCCCTTACCCTTATGGAAAATTTCAATTTCCCAGGCATCACCTGAGAATAACAAATTGCTTAGATGAGCACATCTAGGAAATTCCTGAAGTTTGTAGGAGATAACTTCTTGTCACAGATACTCGGTGAGACAACTAAGAAAGATGCCCTCCTGGACTTGCTGTTTGTGAATAGAGAAGGAATCGTGGGAGTGCTGGTGAGGCCTCACCTGGAGTGCTGGCAGCAACTCTGGGCCCCACCATTTCAGAGGGATGGAAGAGTCTTTGAATATCTGCAGAGGAGGGAAATAAAGCTGGTGAAGGGGCTGGTGTGTCCTGGGAGGAGAGTTGAGTGCTCTGGGAAAAAAGGAAGCTGTGAGGTGACCCCCTTGCTCTCTCCAGCTCCCTGAGGAGGGGAAGGGGAGGGGGAGATTCTGATCCCTTCTCCCGGGGATCCAGTGATAGGACAAGAGGGGACGGTTCAAAGCTGTGTCAGGGGACATCAGGAAACATTTTTTTTTTTACTTAGAGGGTGGTCAAACACTGGAACAGGCTTCCTAGAGAGGTGGCCAATACCCCAAGTCTGTCAGTGTTTAAGAGGAATTTGGACAATACCCTTAACAACATGCTTTAGTTTCTGGTCAGCCCTGAAGCAGCTGGGGAGCTGGAGAAGGTGTAGGTCCCTTCCAACTGAAATTATTCTATTCTGTTCTATTCTATTCTATTCTATTCTATTCTATTCTATTCTATTCTATTCCATTCCATTCTAGTTTTCAGACACAGACTAAAGGTTCAGATAACAGAAGTAATTCAGTACCTTGCTTATCATGACCTCTCATTCCATTCCCAGATAGATCAGGGAGTGAAAATTTTTTAACTCAGCCCTCTGTGAAATAATAACCTCTTTTCCCCCTATTTCCCTTTTGTTTGTAAAATCAAAGAGGTCATAAAACAACATTTGACAAACAGCACTTGATCAGGACAAATGTATGAATTTACAATTTACAGAAGTCATAAACAGATTTATGTGCGGGCCACGTGACGTGGGTTGGGCAGGCAGTTGTTCCTGCTTTGTGAGGCAGAGATCAAGATTCCTTTGCTACGTGGGGAAAAACCCAGAATTTTCAGGGCAGTTTGTCTCATTGAAGTGAAGCAGACCAAAGAGATACGACGCAGGTAAGCACTCCCCCACTGCTCACTCCGCCCTCTTTCCTAATGAGTTTCCTGCTTTTGTGGGACAGACCGAGAAGAGCAGCAAAAGAGTAGAAGGTGTGTGATCGTCTAGAAACTGCTTTGGATTCAGAACCTGGAAAACAGATACTCTACTTTCCCACGTAAAACTTGTACAATGAGATCTTCCCATCTGTTGGTATCTTCCCATATTCACTAGCTTCTGACTTTTATTTTCTAAAGGAATCTTCATAGTTTCCTAACCAAAAAACTCAAAAGGAGGAAGGGAGAGTTTTAACTGGTATTCTATCCTCGGGTCAGAACAGGAAGCACCAGTGCACATTTTTCCTTGTGATGAAGAGAGAAGTTAAAACATGATTGCTTGTACCTACCGAATCCTCTTTCTGGTAAGTAGATGCTAAAAAATGTGTTTCTTTTGCTTATATACATTTAACTATTTTTGCTGTAATAAGGGGAAAGCACACAATATAACATGGAGCTATATAAAACTGTTTATTTGTTTGGAGATGTATATTCATAAAAAAATATGCCCATTGTTTCATGCTTTTTTTTCCTTCAAAGAGGTCTTCACCAAAACAGTGGGATAGATGTAGGTTAGTATAACACTTGCAAGACAGCTCCTTAATTTTGTTATTCTTGAATGCCATAGATTCCTGGTCTTCATTCTGTATTGACTGCACACAGTGTCAACTGCTGTCTCTTTCACAGAAATGGGGTTTGGAATGGGGGACAGGAAAGGCTCTCGTGTCTGAGAACAGAGCAGGGGAAAAAAAGCACATCAACAGAGAAAGAACTGAGAATACAGGAAAAAGCTGAAATAAGCGCCTGCATTTTACAAAAACACACATACCTTAGCTACATCCAGAACCTAAAGTTACATTACTGCTACATTGAAGTAAGATGCTCTGTTTACCAGGGCAGATAGGCCTATTAAATAGTGCTGCTTTTCTTCCGGGATTTGAATGAGTATTTGAATGTTGATTATGCAAGGCACAAATGTCCTAGAATTAACCCTTAAAGTTATTCTGTGTCTTGCTTTCGCAGTAGCCTCAGTCTGCCTCCCTGTTAAGCCAGACCTTTTTAGGTATGTCTGGCAACGAGTGCTGATGGTCTATTTATGTGTTTTATGTTTTGCAACTGCGTCCAAGTATTCCAGCTATTCAATATGCACACACATAGGAAATTCTAATATGTTTACATTGGTGTGCACAGATTTCCCGGGCTTATGATGTACGTGCATGCACTCGAATGTGTATGCTCTTACTTTGGTCACAATACTTAGAAATGTGTTTATATGCTCATGTTTCACGTTGAAAAAACTGTTCCACCTTCCACAGATGTCTGTCCCTGCAAGTGCCCATCTGTTTTCAAGCGCCTGCTACCACCATCCCTTCTGCCATGTGGTTAGAGACACGCTGGAAGAACATCCGCCAAACCTTGCTGCTTCTGTTCACCGCTGCTCTTCTCATCGGGGTCACCATGCTGGCCATCTCCTCTAACATCAACCCAGTAGGCTATTTCTTCCTCGGGGTAGGGGGAGTGTGCCTGGTCGGCTATTTGCTGAGTGTGTTTGTCGAGTGTTACCTGAGGAATCAACACCGGCATGACGCAAATGAAATGCCTCCAAACAGGCAAAGCCAAGCAGGGTAAGCAGCAACCTGGTTACTCCTCTTTAACTCTCTCACCTCACTCGTGGCCATTATAAACACTCTTTTGCTGCACTTCCCCTGGGGCACCAAATGCAGACTTTGTTCCCAAAGACAAAAGTTCTTCTCAGAACTTTTTCCCTCTTTATTGACGTGGAAGTTGCAAATGTCAATGCCACGCATATCCTGTACCATTTATAATATGTATTTTCTTCCCCCTGGGAACTGATCCACTAAAACGTGCCAATGTTAAACCGATCCAGGCCCATTTTATTTTTCTTTGAGTAATCGAGGCTTGCCAAACAATGAGTCAGACAAGGAAAAAGAAAAAACGTTGAAGCAATACCAAATCTTATTTGGGTTTAGCTCTATAAACCTTATCTCTAGAGCAACTGTTTCTTGGCAAACTTTAAGAGAAACCTGGAACTGGGTGTGTTTCCAACTCTTAAAATTCCTATTTGACACTAATAAAACCCCTGATTTTTACAGACTCTCAATGCTACCACCTCTTTTTGGCTTCATGTTCATCTGCAGGTTCTCAGCATCACCTAATTTAACCCCAGTTTTCTTACTGTCACTGAAGAGGTTAACTTTATTTGTAGCCTTGCTTCACTGCATAATCCAAATAATCATTATCCACGTGCATAAACGACTTGATGTTCCCAAATACAATGTTTATCTTTAGAAAGACTATATAAAAAAAAGAAGTCTCTATTGGGCCCTGCTAGTTTGGGCACACACTTGAAGAAAACTAGTATCCTTTTATTTAAAACTAAGACCTGAAAAAGGAAATGCCTCCAAAGTAACATTTTTTCTTTGCAGATATTCCTTTTAAACATGGAATTATTAGTCCTTGTTTAAGCTAAATAAAAGTAATTAATTTTCTTCTCTTCTTAAAAATGGATGGGCATAGAGCTAATATATTAAAAAAATAGGTCCTGTTTTATTCCATGAGATAACTAATAGTTAGCAATCCTTAGTGATCAATTTTAACTGTAGGAGGACACCAGGTTAAGCCTAGGACACTGAAGTTAACAGTGTGGGTAGCTTCACTAACTCTGGGGAGTGTAGGAAAATGCTGTTTTCTATACCAGTAAGAAAGACGTGCAGTTAGCTGGAGAGGTGAGCTGATCCAGGGGCAGAATATCCTACATGGCAGTACCACGGGAGATACCCTGTCTCAGTTCCATTTGTTGATCGTGGCACGGTCCCTACAGTCCACGATCTGTACTATAAACATAAACTACGCAGTAAAATAACGCAGATGTGGCATTGCTCTCTGGCACAGGGTGAACGCTGCCTACGAAGCACCTACCTATGAGGAGGTGATGACCATGTCAGCTCCAGCAATATGGACAATTACATCCAACCCAGGCTCCGTGCCCTCGCCGCTGAGCGAGCCTCCCCCGTACAACGTCGTTATTGAATCCTCTGCCCAACGAGAGATGATGGCAGAGGCTCTCCGGGGGCCAGCGCCACCAGACACAACACACACCTCACAGACAGACACGGGCTCCAGGATGCGGCTGCAGCTGGTGCTGCCCCCAAGACTGCAGCGGTTTGTTTCGGACATCCATGAGGAGAAAAACGTCGAAGAAAGGTTTGAACCACTGGAGCCACTCACTCCGCCACCTGCTTATGAGACTGCCATCAGTGATGAGGTCTTTCAAGATGCTCACCAGCCCTCTGCATTAGGACTGATTTCGCCTTTCATGAATACAGAAACAAACCCTCACCCCACTACAGGATGCTCCTAAGAGGGATGGTAAAACGGCTGATAATGTTTTCCCTAAAAGTTTGTCTCACCATTCTTTGAACCAGAATTGAACTACAGGCACAGCTTCTGCTGTTACTAGAAGCTTTTTGCACAAAATATAAATCAATGCAATACCACACTGCTTTGTCTTGGCAGATACATAAAAGTACTGTGAGGAAAGAGGTGTTATGTATGTCAACATTCTCCAACTAGAGATACACCTGTATGGGAGAGGAGAAGTAAATCCTGAGAGGAAATAAGGTTGCCAAAAGACCTCTGAAGAAGGACGGTAGGATGCAGCTGGAAAAATCTGCCTGGGAAAGGGGAGGAATAGAAACAACACTAAGCACATTCTGCCTGTGCATTGCAAACACCAATATCGCTGAGTGCTGTGTGGTCATCAACCTTGAAATCCCTACAGAGAGAACAAGCCTGTGCTCCCCATGTTGCTGTTTTGCAGCAACACAAATTTATGGTCTGAGCTGTTTGTTACCATCCCTCTGCCACACCTGCTCCACATTCTCAACTGTGCTACATAGGAGTGTGACTGAGGGGAGAGTGTCTGACTGCATCTGGAAGCTGCTCCCACCTGATACCTGAACTTAGGGTTGAAAAGCTGATAGTATGCATCAAATGACTTCTGCTGTTCACAAAGTTCTCATCCCACACAGCCAGTGGTGGACAAGAGGGAGATAAGTTTTCCCCCTGCAAGAGAGGCCAGCGATGGGATACATACACATGTAAGCATCCTCTGCTTGGACTTCATGGCTCTACCACAGGGCGTATGTCTGCTGTTTTACAGATGTGTTCTTAATAGGTGGCCTGAGACACTTCATTGTCATCATGCACAGAAAGGCCAAAGCTCCTCCAGCTCTCTGGGCTCTGGTAAGGTCCAATTTGCCTGCCAAGGCAAAGGAGCACCTGAGGACAACAGTCCCAAGACACATTTGGCCTTCATCATGATGGTTCTAGGCTGTAGGCTGGTTCTAGCTCTCACTGATCAGTGACGCTGCGCCTTTTTAAATGGATAAGCTAAACTGATTGGCTCTGCAGTGCCAAAGTGGTCTGCAGTATGCAAAGAGATGCATTTGCATCTGGTGAATGTCCAAATTAAAAAATAAAAATGGTGGTCTGAGTCTCCGGTGAAGGAGAGCAGCAATCGTCAGTCTTGCTCATGACTGTGTCTTTAATTCATATGAGGAACTATCAAACCATAGGCTAGAAGCAAATAAATTATTTCTTATTGTTTGATTCTTTATAGTTCAAAGAAAAAGAAAATACCTTTTATGTTGTTTATAAATAAACAGGACTGCATTAAAAATTACTGGTGGCATCATTAATTTTGCTTCCCAAAGAAACACTCCACAAAGCTATGCTTTTTCCTGCATTCTGCTTATTTGACAGTCTTGGCTTAGAAAAGAGAGAGGAGTTCCATTTCTGAATCAACAGCTGAATCACTTTATTATCATTATTGAGGAAGCAATTATGACACCTCTATCATGAAAGTATTAGGAGAGACAAACTTGCTGATCAAGGCAATTTGATTTCTTTAATGTCAGTCACTACTTGCATTTCTCTCCTGTATCTGCTAACAGAAAAAAAAAGACCAAAACAAACAAACCCTCTCCAAAAGGTATCACAGGTATGTGACACAGGCACAGAAACTTTAGGCAACTCAGGACCTGCCTAAATGCACCAAATTGCCAGGAGTCGGGAAGGAATCCAGGTGACCAGCACAGACCAAAACAAAGACTAAAAATGTCACCAGTTATGATCAGTACAGTTTTGTCTTCAGCATTTGTAAAGGTTGTCAAGCCTTTGGACTTGTGTTATGCTTTATTGAGATGGAATTCCTGTGCAGCAGGGCACAGGGAATCTATGTGCTAAAGAATAATGTGCAGAAGCCATCTGAAGCTTTATGTGACTTTTTTTTTTTTTAAGTTGTATGAGGAGCAGCTGCGGGAGCTGGAGAAGGCTCAGGGGAGACCTTATTGCTCTCTACAGCTCCCTGAAAGGAGATTGTAGCCTGGTGGGCTTTGGTCTCTTCTCCCAGGCAACCAGCGACAAGGCCAGAGGAACTGGCCTCAAGCTGTGCCAGGGGAGGTTCAGGCTGGACATCAGGAGGAATTTTTTCTCAGGAGAGTTGCTGAGCATTGGAAGGAGCTGCCGAAGGAGGTGGTGGAGTCACCATCCCTGGAGGTGTTCAAGCAAAGACTGGACATGGCACTCAGTGCCAAGGTCTAGTTGACATGGTGGTGTTTGGCCAAAGGTTGGACTTGGTGATCTCAGAGGTCTTTTCCAAGTGACTTTTCCAATTGATTCTGTGATTCTGTAGTGAGAACTGTGAATCTGTTTTTGCCAGGACGCTCATTTGATTTTTCCCCTTCTATTTCCCTTCGTATTTCCCTGCACATTCCGTGTGCTCCATTCTTCCTTCCCTCTTAATTACAGCTCGTTATCATTTCTGATTGCAGCTGATTTCCGCAGAAACCCATCTCGGCAGAGGTAAAGACACTAAAACAGGTTAATTAAATAATAATAATGATAATAACAAAGGCCCAGAGGCGGTACGCTTCCCAGGAAAGCCGCCGCCCCGCTACTCCCCCCCACAGGCCCGGCTCCGCACCCCCTGAGGGGCCGCGCCCCAGCCCGGGCAGGAAGAGGCGGGAAAGCGCTCCCGCTCCGCCGGCGGTCACGTGACGGCGGGAAGCGCTTCCCGCCGTTTGAATCGCGGGGGCCGCCGGGAAAAGGCGGGCCGGGGTTTCTTTCCGCCCGCCCGCCCGTCGTCAGGCGGCGGCCGCGGGGTTCCGCCGGTTCCTCCCGGTTCGTCCCGAGCCCGAAGGCGGGAGGGGGCACGCGTGGCTCCTTGCCGCGGCGCTCGCCCCTGGCGGCCCCGCTCCTCCCAGGATGCTGGCGGCGTGCGGCATGCAGCGGTGCCACCAGGAAGCGCTCAAGAAGAACCGGGTGATGCTGGCCAAGCAGCTGGTGTTGAACGTGCTGGTGGAGCACATGGTAGAGAAAGACATCATCACCACGGAGATGGTGGAAATGATACAGGTACGCGGGTTGTCGCCTGCGCCGTGAGCTTTATCTCCGGCCGAGCTCGGTGTCGCTCCTTGCAGAGGCAGCGTGGAAAGAAACCTCTCCTGTTTCCTGCACATTTCAGCGCGATTGCACTCAGAGGACCTGCAGGGCTTTGGCTGCAGCGTGCAGGAGAATTGTAAGGTGCTTTTGTGGAGAGAAAAAGTGTATTTCCTCTAAGATTCCCTGTGTTCTGGTGTGCAGTTCCAGCAGGCTGCACTCTGTGGCTCGGGTGCTAGCTTCCAGTCCTTCGTGATAATTTTCTGCCTGTCTTTTTTATTCCACGTGTGGAAGCAGGAATAATATGTATTTCCAAAACAATGCTGTGAAAAAAAAGTAAATGAATATGTTACATACCAGTTTGTTGTGGCAGCCTCCATATAAAGAACTTGTGGTATGTTTTTGTAAATTTCATGAAGCGCCTTGCAAGTTTCAAGGCTTACTGTCAAATAACAAACGCTGGTTGTTGGTAGGCTTGTGTTGCTTTCCCTGTGCAGTGGGAACTGTGGAGGGAAGTCACTGGAAGTAGCTCGGGATTTCTCCCAGGGAGATGGTAATGCGCAGAACACTGCAGGATGGGCTCCTCAGAGAAAGCAGAAGGGAAGGAAGTGGTTGAAGCTCGTCAAGTGCATGTCAGGGCTCAAGTAAGAGCTGAGGGAGTTCTTAGTTCCCTAGCGAAGTTTGTAGTCTCATAATAAGAACAGATGCTGAAGAATAGAATTATGAACTATTTTCTGAGCATGAGTGTAGAAAGAGTAAACCTGAAACTGAAAAGGTTTTGATAGCGGTGAAGAAATAATTTCCTGATTAATTTGGGGTCGTTGTCAAAGATAATGTGAATCACTTTGCGTACTTTGATGCAGTGTCAAAGGTAATGTTAGATGCCTCATGGGGCCTGTCAAGGATATCCCTTGAATATGCTGAATTGTGGGAACTCCAGGCAGTCTCACCTGAAATAGCTCCAATCCTAGTGGAAGAGAACAAAGCTACTGTGAAACAGTGCAAGCCAGAAAATGAATCAAGGACGTCTCTGGGTTTGGGCTGGAATAGTTAATTTCTTCATAGTAGCTGGCATGGGGCTGTGTTTTGGATTTGTGCTGGAAACAGTGTTGTTAATGTAGAGCTATTCTAGGTACTGCTGAGCAGTGCTGACCCAGAGCCAAGGCCTTTTCTTGTCTTCTCATCCCACCCCACCAGCAATGCTGGAGGCGCACAAAAAATTGGGAGAGGACACATCCGAAAAAGCTGCCCCCAGCTGACCCAAGGGATATCCTGCTCCATTTGGTGGCATGGTCAGCATGTAAAGGTAGGGGAAGAAGAAGGAATAGAAAATTCTGAGTGGCAGAGCATGGTGCTAATGATGCCAGGGTGTTGGGTTTGATCCCTGTATGGTCCATTCACTTAAGAGTTGGACTCAGTGATCCTTGTGGGTCCCTTCCCATTCAGAACATTCTGTGATTCTACGTCACCGTTGTGAGTGATGGAGCCCTGCTGTCCTTGGAATGGCTGAACACCTGCCTGCCAACAGGAAGTAGTGGATGAATTCTTTGTTTTGCATTGTGTGTGTTGCTTTTGCTTTGCCCGTTAAATCATCTTCATCTCAGCTTTTCTCACTTTTATTCTTTGGATTCTCCCATTCCACTTGGGGAGGAAGTAACTGAGTGTCTGATGCTTAGCAGCTCACAGGGGTTAAGCAACAGCATTGCTCAAGTGTGGGTGGTGAGTAGGGGTGGGCTCTTGATGGCCTGCAGTTTGTCACCTAAGGGGGAGCAGGGAGAAGGGAAGAAAAGGGAAAAAAATGCTCTCAAACTTAAGGTAATGACAGAAAGTACTCTTTTTGGCAAGGTGCTGCTGTGGGTAAAAAATATTGAACTGAGACAGAAGGGAAGAAACCTCAAGGAATCTTCCCCTCCAGATGTAATTGAATAAAAGGGAATGAAACAATACTTAGTAATGGATTATCAGTAAGGAGAAAGGTGTTATGATGGGTAAGTCAGGTAAAGAGTAATAGCTTGGTGCCATAATTATGCCTAACACAATAAACACACCTGACTAAGAGCTTAAATGTGTATAAATAGCAGCAGCAGCCTGAGCAGGAGAACAGAGTGACGTGAACTACTGTTGCAGGGTATTGATCTGGAAATTGCAAAAAAAACAGAAATATGGTAAAGATAGAAGGAAAGCTGGAGCTGCAAAATATGCATTGTACTAGAAGGATAGAAATGAAAGGAACATTTACTGGATAGTCCTAGACATAACAATGCTATGGAGAAAAAGTGCATTTGAAAAAAATCACTTGAGTGGAAAACGCTGTCTTACCTTTCATTTTCCTGTAGTAGGTCTGTGAATTTTTAATATTCTTCCTGTCTGGCAAATGTGAGCACAGATCTTAGAAGTGCTGTTAAGCAGCCTGTTACTGAAAATGTATTGTGATGATGATCGTCGGGTACCTTAATGGAAACAGGAGGAGCCAAATGCCATTGTCTGATGAAAGAGAACAGATTCTCCTGGATACTATAACTGACTGGTTCTATATATATATCCTCCTGCACCCCCAGTAAGTCAGGAAATCAAGATCTGGATAAATAGCTATGTTCTAAATCCTCTTTTCTTAAAAACACAACATTTACAGTGGTCCTGTCGGCTTGATTTAAGCTAAACAAAAGAAGAAAATGGTTCTGGAAACAGAGCACGTAAATAAATTTCTGTAATCTGAGGAAAGTGAAATAAATCAAGGAGCTCAAGGAGATGAAGCATGATTTTTTTTCCAAGTGTGAGGTGTCAAACCAGTACTGAAACTTTACCACAAAACTGAAACTTTTTTCAGTGTTTTACCAGTACTGAAACTTTACCACAAGTAAGAAATAGTTGGCAGGAGAAGTGTGTTGCAGGAAGAGCCACTGAGGACAAAGGTGCTGGATAAGGAGCTCACAAGGAATATGAAGAGTAAGTAGAGTTTATAGGTGTACAGCATTGGAGAAGAACCAGTAAATAGAAGCTGCTTCCTTTGATGTCTGAAATGTGGGGAGATAGGATCTGACAGTACTGAATTTAAATTGGGTCATTCAGGAAGATACTGAACTGTGTGAGGTTTTTTTACACTGTATACACTTTCAGTAAAAGAGTAAAGAAAACAATTGTATTTACTTTGTAATGAAAAATGATGTTACAATTATCTAGTTGAAAACCCAGAAGAGAGGGGGTTTCAGACATAGGGGAAAATTATGGTAGAAATGAAGTGGGACAGTGGAAACAGCTGTTTTTAAGGTGAGCTCCAGCGCCTACTTGCATAAATGGCTTCTTCTTGGAGCATCAGATGTTCTTCCAGAGCTCTGGGATGGACTTGTAAAATTGCAGATACGGTAGCAAGAGCTTTCTTGCTTTTTAAACAACTTGAGTACTCTGTACTGTAATCAAAGACTGAAATTGTACAGACAGAGATTTAAATACTCTGTTGATCACTAGACAGTAATGAAGGGATCACTGTTTTTGACAAGTGACATAAATTTGATTAGGATGTTTGCCAATTATATATGCTTTTTTCTACGGCTTCTACAGGTGTATAATATGACTAATAATGGAATTTTGACAGGAATTCAGAATTTATTTACAACTAGTTTCTCTTATGCAGATTATCAAACCCATCTGTGAGGGGAAAGAAATAAATTAAGTCTCAATTTACTTTATTAATTGCAATAAAATTCAGTGAGCTTACAGCAAGATACAAATATAAGGAGCTGGTTATTTTCAGTGGGCTAATGGAGCAGCGTTACCAGGAGAAAAATACCTTCATACTTCTGGGAAGACACAAGGCATTATTATTAGTACTTCTAGTCAATAGTACTCTGAAAATTCAGGATCCTGTGGGAATTGGAAAAGGTACTTAGGCTGTTAAGGGAAAGAGGCCATTTATGAAAGAAATTACTTGTTTCCTGTAGCAAATCAAGACCAATTTATAGAAAGAAGTTTGATAAATAAGGGAAAGCACAGAACACTGAAGTCAAAGGAACACTGTTAATAAAAACAAATGCTCTTAGTCACAAATGAATATAGGTCTAAAATTCTAAATAGGCTCATAAACATTGGATCAACAAGACTTTGCTATATCCTTCCAAACAATGTGTTGGGGCAAAAACCAAACTGTTTTTGACACCGAGCATGATAATTATGAATGAAACGAGATGATGTGATATCATCTGTAGCAGAAATTTAACACATGTACCCCAAGGTTTCTTTTTTTTTTTTTCCCTGTGACTGCTATATTGTTAGGCCTTAATTCTGTGTAACTCATCAGCTATTCTCAATTGTCCACCAAAAGGAGAGATCTTGGATCTAAGTGATAATTCAAAAAATAGGATGAATTCCAAATAAATTTATTTCTGTTACCCAGTATTTTGGTACGTGATTCTTGGTGTGTTTAGATTTTAGAGGGAAGGGTATAGTTGTGTAAATTATGCATTTTGTTGGCAATTACCTGTTAATATTCTAACAGGTAGAACTTCTTGGCACGGTTTCATTTTTTGATGGTTACTTTTCCACATGTACTGGTATATATTGCTTCAATGGTCTAATTATTTGTCTGTACATAGGAAATACCATCCTGGAATTGACTGCATATAATATGTATTTTACTTAATGTTTTCTGGAGGTTTTTACTATCTGCCAGAGACCATAAGCCATTGGATAGTAGTAGAAGCATGTTTCCAACTTTGTGTATTCAGTGAGGAGAAGTAGATACTATTCCAACGGTAACTGGAAGTAAAATTTTAGAGGGACTACGATGTATTACAATGTGTAGTCATGTATGAATTGTTGGCTTGTTGTGTTGTCATGTACTCCCACTGGAGCAAATTGGAACAGAGGTGTGTCAGTGAAATCAACTAGGAAGAGTAGTATAATAATGGATCTAGCACAGCTAAGCATAGTGGCGGAATGTTTTTCTGGGGGGAAAAAAAAATTGCTCTGAGGATTCATTACAAATTAATTATTTCAGGTGTTACTTGATTATGGATTTTGATTTTTTTTTTTTTTCCTCTGGGTTCAGGCCAAGTCTGGGAGCTTCGACAGAAATGTGGAATTCCTCAATTTGCTGCCCAAGAGAGGCCCAAATGCCTTCTCAGCCTTCTGCGAAGCTCTGCGAGAAACCCAGCAGCAGCATCTGGAGGCAATGATCCTGAAGACAATGTCCAGCCTGAGCCATGGGATTGCAAGGGTACGGCATCTTTCAAAAAATAAGGTGGAGGGCTTGCATTTCAGGTTGGGTTTGGGCACAAAAGGAACGTTATCAAATGGGAAAAACTCAACTGTTTACAAAAGACAGGATGGTTTTGTTGCTACTTGAAACTTGTAGTAGCCTTAGTAAAAGCAGAGAGGAAGAAACTTGGGAAGACGAGAATTTTCATAAGGGTTCATAAGGTGGTAGAGGTTGGAAGGGGCCTCTGGAAGTCATCTCTTGCAACTTCCCTGCTCAAGTATTACCTTCAGATGGCTTCCAGGGTCACATCCAGGCAGTTTCTGAATATTTGCAAGGATGGAGACTGCAGCCTCTCTGGGCACCCTCCTCCAGTGCTCAGGCACCTTGCAGTAAAAAAGCATTTCCTGATGTTTAGGAGAGAGTCTCCTGCATTTCATTTTGTGCCCATGGCCTCTGGGTCTGTCACTGGGCACCCCCGAAAAGAGCCTGGCTCTGTCCCCTCTGCACTCTCCCTTCAGGTGTTCACACACGTTGATAAGTTCCCCCTGAGGGATCAGGGGTCTCCTCCCTTCATCTCTTCTGCTGGCATCACTCCTAACGCAGCCCAGGGTACCAGCTGCCTTTGTGCCAAGGGCTGGCTCCTGTTTGGCTTGGCCACACCAAGTCCTTTTCTGCCAGGCTGCTTCCCAGCTGGGTGGCCCCCAGGATATATCGGTGCTGGGAGTGATCTGCCCCAGGCACAGGGCTTTGCACTTCCTTTTGTCGAACTCTCCAAGGTTCCTGCGGTGTTCTTACACCCGACGAGTTCTTAATGGATGTGTTGTCAATTATCCAGAAATTGAAAGGAAAGTATTTTTTTCTCTGAACTTTTTTTGGTTTAATATTCAGTGATTGTCTGATAAAACTTTTAAGGAAACAAATACTTTCATTTCTTTCTTTTGGGTTTGTTTTTTTTTTTTTCACCTTGTCACTATGTGTAGTTAGTGTTGTACTGGAAGAAGAACTTCGCAAAGATTCCATGTATTTAGTGCATTGGCAAGGATGGAAACTCTCAGTAAACATATTTTATGCAAAGGAAGGGAGAGCAAATACTTCTGAACAAATGTTCCCTTACTAAAACTTAAAGTTTATCAGACTATCCTTTTAATTTTTTGTCTTCAATTTTGCTTTACTCTACAAACAATGAAGTCTTGACAGCAAACAAAAACACAGGAATCACCAGACAAATGAAATTTTGTTAAAACCAAGGAAGCTAAGATAACCCCAGTGTAAAGATTCTAAACTGAGGATTTGGGTAGAAGTGGAGATGATCAGAGAAGGGGAGGAGTCTTGCATTGATAGAAAGTGCTGTTGCTGTCTTGTCATGATGTTTCTTTTGGAAGTGGACTATAATATTGTATTTCAGTCATTTTTATGTATGTATAAATGCATGTATCTTTTCTTCAGCTTTTTTACTATAGAGAAAAAAAAAATAGCCACACTTTTTCATGGCATTATTGATCTCTTGTAGTTTGAACACTGTCATGAGTCAGATCTTCCATACCCTGCCAGTGAGTCCTGTAATACAAAGAGACCCCGTTGGCTTGGTGAGTTGCACATGATTCTCTACCTGGTTGGCTCCTGAGAATTTCTTAATACTGTCTTAATTCAGTTCTAGAAATTAGCTTGCCACCACTTTGTTCATCCCAGGAATACAACTTGACAGTAAACTGACTATATTATGATCAAAGAGTGTTCTTTATAGCATTTGGGAAGAGACAACCAATACATGTTTCTTGTTAGCTTTTTTATTTGTTGCTTGAAATAGTACGTGTCTGTAAAATTCTAGATTTTGCAAAGATTTTCTTTAAGATTTGTAATAGAATTTCATTGAGCTAATGCGCTGATAAGATACTGACTTTAGGCAGTATTCCTTAACCAAGTCTTCCTTCTTAAAAAATTAGTTTAGGCCTTGTATGTGTTATGTGGGTCCAGCTTGGTTTTCTGTAGCTTCTGTCAAGTGCAGCAAATCAGCTTTTCATTAACAGGCATTTGCACCTTAGACCAGGGCACTGGTCTAATAAACAATTATTGGAATGAATCTCCTTGCTGGTTTTTATGTTGCCTCTGGTAATGCCTGGAGTGCTTTTTCCCTAAACACAGGTTTACCTTTATGCTGGTTACTAGAAGCTCTCTCTGGTGTAAGAGAGCAAGTGTCTAATATTTGGAAACTTTTTTTATTTATGTGCAAGGGTTTTAGGTTGGGTTGTTTTGATTTTTTTAGAGCATATGTTCCTCCAACCAGGAGAGCCATGCCTCAAAAGGCTGAAAGAGGATTTCAGAAGAGATCGTGAATGTCATTAGCTCAGTTTCTTCGGTACAGAGGAGTGAGTGTCTGCAAATGGAAAATAGTTGATGATCGTTCCCCTCATCTGCTGTTATCCAGAGGAAAGTGTTCAGAGGCAGATAAAGAAAGGGCTTTGCGCTTTATGAAAGTTAAAATTGTCTCGTTTGATCACTTATGCATGTGTTCAGCATGGGAGGCCTTTTGTGAAAGGAAAGAACTATTCTGTTTGAAATTTTTTAGCAACATTTCGTCAGCCAAACTCTGAAAGTAAGAACATACTGTGCAAAACAGCAGAAAGCACAAGGATCTTAAATTAGATGAGAATTCTGTTTTCATACTCTGTAGACGTGGCCTTAGATAAGGCTAACCCACACAGAAACAAAAATAAAAGCTGTCAGTTAAAATAAATAAAATAAGTATACTATTACAGTATTTTTTTTTTCTCACCTGTGTTTCATTTTGTGTTAGTAGTCCCTGATCAAACAAAATTTTTGGAGGTATGAAATAGGCATAAATTAATATAGTTCAGAATTTGCAAGTTAACTACCTTAATGCAGAGGCTTTGTGTCTGAATTTTTTTTATTTTTATTGATATATTTGGTTTTGCACAGAACCAATAGAACATTCCTTGGATAACGGAGATGGTCCCTCAATTCCTCCAGTGAAGTATTGCACTCCTGAATTTTATCACAGTCATCAGCACTTGGTAAGCTGTTGGCAGAGAAAGTCTTAAGATGTGAGAGATGTGAACGTTTGGATCTATCAGCTGAACATGTGCCACTTAAAATTGAGTTGAGGTGCTTCATTGGGATGCAGATCGGGGTTGTGCTATTTGTGTAACTGAAAGGTGTTACCAGTCGTGCTCCATTTGATGTGGTTCTCATTTACAAGTGTCAGGAAATCCTGAGAAGTTCTGTAACTCTAAACAAATCTCTGCCTCTGTTTTTTTTTGATCATGAAGAGCTTGGTGAAAGGACTTCGCTACTATTGCTCTCTGTGAGCTGTCAGTATTATTGCATCAAGTTTATTTGTCTGTATCCTCATCTTCTGTAAGATGACAAACCCTGTGAATGACTGTAAGATAGGAGAACTGTGTTTTCAACTAGTAAGTTGGCTCTTTTAATTGCCAGCTGTACCCAATAGAGTCCTTAGGCTTAAAGAGCAGATCAGGCTTCTGTGCTAGAATTCTACCTGTGGGTAGAACAATCTGAATTTCTAATCTTCTGCTGCAGTGTTTGAAGTTACATATGTAATCTAATTACTTTTTGCTGATTCTGTCTGTAAGGCATAGATTGTGGTGGGGTGGGCTTAAGGAAAAATTACTTTGTGTTGTGGGATAAACACTTCATTAGGGTTAGACAATGTCGGAAGCTCTGTAGATAACAAAACACTTTTGTGGGCTGGTTTTGGGTTGGGTTTGGTTTTTTTAGGGGTTATTGTGGGGTTTTTTGGAACTGTCAGTGGGGTGACTTGATTAATAAGCAGTGCCAGTGTGAGCTTGACTAGACTACTTTTAAATCTATGCCTGGATACACCTTTGGTATTAAATTTTACTTCCAATTTACAGGAGCATTAGTAAGTGAATTACTATTGATTTGTTGTTGTTAGAGTGGTAGGGCCAGGGAGGGAACTTAATCTGAAAACACCCCTCTAAAATGAGTTCTTTTCCTGTTAACCTCTTTTGCCAGTTGCATATTTTGAAAGATCAATGACTAACGCTCCCTCACTGTTACAACTGCACTCGTTGCTGTTTTACATCTCTCTGCTCCCAACAGGAATTAAGAAACGTTACCTAAATTCTACATAGTGTTGTCCTTTGATGGGGGTGGCACAAATATATGAGGCCTTGCTGGGGCAAGGAAAGGGGAAAAAGTTAACAATATCTAATTCATTGTTTGAAATGGATAAGAAGTGTTTCTTTTAAAATTAGGAATAAGGCAGGCCAACTTATTAATAATAGTATTGCAGCACTGTCAGTTGTGGAGGCTGGCAAGCACAGGCGTATCGAGTTGGTGTGGAATGATTGCTATTCTATTCTAACACTGTATTATTTCCTTGTGTAGTCTAAATTTACCCATTTTTAATCTTCCTTTCAGGCATACAAGCTGACATCAGAGCCCCGAGGCTTAGCGCTGATCCTCAGCAACGTCCGTTTCAGCAGCGAGCGGGACCTGGAATATCGCGCGGGGGGAGAGGTGGACTGTGCTTCCCTGGAGATGCTTTTCAGGCATCTCGGCTACCGAGTCACTGTTTTTTGTGATCAAACTGCACAGGTAAGGGGGTGATCCCAGTGCTTCACAACTGCTGTGGATGGGGGTTTGTTTCATAACTGTCTCAAGAGGTTCCCTTTGGTACGTAGCTAAGCTTTGAAGATAGGAATTATCACTTGAGAATAGAAATTAAGGCTAAACATGATGATGTCTGCCCTCATATTGATCAACATGAGAAAGCTTGGAAGGCTGAGCTCTTCCAAGGGATTGTAGCATCACAAAGGACTACAAGAGGTTCTACTCCAGTCTGACCCTAGTGCAAGGGGCAAGAATTTTGAGACCGCACCTGGCATGTGTGTTAAAAGCACAAATTAATAAAGTCTCCAGTTTACTCTAGATAGACTTTTCCAGTGTCCTACTCTCCTAAAAGTTTAACTTTGCAAATATTTGATGTAGTCTTTGCTACTGTGATGTTTTTGTGTCCTTTCACTGATGAAGTCAATTGGCATCCTATTTATCAGTCTTCCGATCTCCATGCAGTTCAGTTCCGCTCTTTCAGTCTTCACTAAAAACGTGTATATGCATCACTTAGGAGAATTGGTTGTGTTCCATGACTAACTTAATCAAACCACTCTCCCTAGGAATGCAGTTGCTGTCTTCTCCAGCCTCATTTGATCTTAGTCCTTTTAAATCCCTATGAATTCAAGTGATACACGAGCTGTTAAAGAGTGTTTTATTCAGGAACAGAGCTTTTGCAACATTAATGTAGGATATTTGCACAGAGTTCCTGAAGTTTTCCAGTTTAAATTTTGAATTGATCGCTAGTGTCTGAATGCCTGAAGTCCCGGAGTATGTATCTGTTAAGTTGCTCCAAATCCAAGCCAGATTCCAGTGTCAGTGTAAAACTTCTGCAAAGTATCACTTGATTTCCTCTGTTGGCCTCAGTGATTCCTGCTCCACAGTGTTGTACTTAGGACTGAATATTGCGTAGAAGAACAAGAATTTTTTTTTTTTTTTTTAATAGAACGTGATTTTTTTTCATGTAAATTTGATGTGTGTAAGGGTTTTCTATGTATGAGGAGGGCCATTTGTGTTCTTCCCAGAAAACTGATTGACTTTCCCTGTGTAAGTCTGGAAAGAAAGCATTGATTTTTTTATTTTGTTTTTCCCTGTTCTAGGAGATGCAGAATGCATTGGAGAGATTCTCCAAGCTACGGGATCATCGAGATGTGGATTCCTGCATTATAGCTCTGCTTTCCCATGGTGTGGAGGGTGGGGTTTATGGCAGTGATGGTAAACTACTAGAGGTATATTGCTGAATCCTCATCTCTTGTTGAGGGTTATCTCTAGGAAAGTAACAATGTTGGAAAAAAAAAAAGAAATTAAGCAAGACTGATGATTCATTTTTAAAATAGAAAAAAAATACGGACTGGAGGGAAGAGAAGGGCTGGAAAGACCTCTGTGAGAGGTCTGGAACAATGAAAAATGGCAAGTAGGAGAAATTATCTCTGTATAAGTACTAGGTAGAGTGCATGACCCCAAGCAGGTATGAACCTTGGGAGAGGGTGGAGAAGGGATGTGTTTGTCACCCACTGAGTTTGCAGATAAAGGAGAAGATGCCAAGACTGGTGAGGTAATAAGCAAAATACAGGGAAGCAAGGTGAGACTAGGTTTGTCTTACACGAGGCCACAGTGAAGAAATTCTCTCTCTTTCTTCTCTCAGTTGCAGGAGGCTTTCCGGCTCTTTGATAATGCAAACTGCCCCAATCTCCAGAATAAGCCCAAAATGTTCTTTATTCAGGCCTGCCGGGGAGGTGAGTGCCCAAACGCTAAAAGCCGTGTACTTGGCACGCCGTTAAGGCTCATTTTGCACACATGCACACCCTCACATTCAACTTCCTGTCAACTTTCCTCTTTGCTTCTCTCAGGTGTAAGTGGGACCCATATTCACCTCCCTCTGCCCTGCTGCTGCCACTGCATCTGTTGCTCTGTAAGTGTCTTCAGCTCTGCATGAGGCGTGTGCATTGACTTGCAGACCCCAGAGCACCTTAGTGACTGACATAAAGCTCTGTCATATCCCACTCATGCCCTGAGTCCTCCTCGTGCTGTGCCTGCAGTAGGGGGAGTGGGGCACACGACGCACAAATAGCAGCACAGCGTGGAGCAGTACTCTAGCACGGGAGTCTTGCTGAGGTCCTGTCTTTCTCTTGCTCCTCAGTGTGTTGTATTTCTTGTGACTGTCTCTTGTTGAGCTCTCTGTTGGTTCCAATTATTTTGGGGGTTTTGTCTCTTTCCTTTACCTTAGCCTGTTGTCAGCCTCAAATGACCTTTCCTTGCACTCTTTTCCACATATTCCTGTTGTAGTCTTACATGCTGTTGTACAGAACTCTTTTCATGATTCTTACAGACTTCTTCTGTGCTTTGTGTACCTTTTTTACCTTTTTTTTTTTTTTTTTTTTTTTTAATTCTGCTATTCCTTTTCCTTCCTTTTTTAACTAAACAAACATATTTACTGATGACCAAATTTTTCCCCTCAAGTATTTGGACTCAGTGAAATTGCAGATATTTCAAAGTGAAGCTCTGTCTTACAGTTTCTTTTTTTCCATTGTGTTAGAGAAGTTTTACTGCTGTGTATGCTTTCCCCCCTGCTTTTCCCTTGTCCCTCGCAGTTGTCTCCCTTCTTTCTCATTTTTTAATAAACTTTAGAGTTTGTCTTCTAGTCTCTGCTCTTGTTTAATCCCAATGTCCCAATGCAGGGAAAAGCTCGAAGTCTACATGAAGTATTTCGGTGATCAGAAATACTTGAGCCTTTTAAGCATTTGGGAATATTGTAACATGCTTGTTTATAATATGAAATTAATCTGATTGCTCTCCTTATGTGAATGAACATTTAGATACTCTTGAACAAATGTGAATGTGCAGACTCAGGGTAAAAATAAGTGTAATAAGTCAGAATTTTCAGCTGACTTCATTAGGTAATTATGTTTATTTGACTGTAACGTTAGCACGAGTCTGTTAAGACTAGCAAATCGAACTTGGCCTTTGTATTCCCAAAAAAGTTGCAGTCAAGGGAGAATGGTAAAGCTTGCTATGCACAATGCTTTAGAACTAGGATATTGCAATAGACAAAGGATTAAGATACTTGAAAACTGGAAGGAAAAACTCAATTTAAAAAATCAGCAAAGAAGGCAAAACCCTGCCTTGTCTAACCTCTTTTAAACCTTGATTAGCAGTTGGAGGGAAAAGCCAGTTACAAAGTAATTGAACTGTCAACAAAAATGTGTATCCTTTAGACAACATTCAAACGACTGTGTGAATAGTATTGTTAACTTTGAAATAATAGTTTATCTATCCGTGCCATGCAAGTTAGCTGGAACTAAAGTGAAACAAGAATGAGAACAAGATGAGAAATGAATAATTTCTTCTCTAACCTTACATTGTAGGCCTGCTCTGTCTTCTGTTAATGATCCAGTTTTAAAATGTGGATAAAGAAATGTTGGTACAGTCCTAATTCCCAATGAGTTTTTGGCAGGAGTCTGCTAAAGAAGTAGTCCACCTGCAGTCATGGATTCAAAACCAGTGGCAACAGAAAATAGTAGGAAGAGTTTCAGTGTGGCATATGAAGTTGCTTGACATCTGTGTTTAAAACAGTAGATTCAAAAGAGTGAAAAATTATGCTAATAACTAAGTAGTTAGCAGTTATTTAAATTAATTGGCAGAACAGCTATCTGGGAGCTTCAATACAATTTAAACGGACTAGATGAATGTCTGGCAGTGGTTCTGTAAATTAGATGTTAAGTATGCAAAGGGTTAGTGCTTTACACATTTTAGTTAAGTTGATTGGAGTGGTGTTTGAAGACATGCGTGAGGAAGATGTGTGATTCTGAAGTGTAATTCTGAAGCTTTAATCAAAAAAGTTTTGATTTTATATATAATGAGGTGATAACAGTGTGAATAATAGAGTTTGATAGTAAAATTACCGGAGTCTTCTGAAATAAAATGCACAGTGAACAGTACACTAAATTTTTAAAAAGACAGAGAACTGGGAGGATATGGAGAAGTGTGATAAAAGACATGAAAAAAGCTTGGTTAAAAATGAAAAAAAATTGCATTGCTATCCTAAAGAGACGAAAAAGGAACTTAATGGGAGCCATTATGAAATTTTGAGCTATGGAGATTTTAATTCCAGGCTGTTTCAGACAATTACACCCCTCCCACTGCTGTTTTCTTTTTAGAGGGAAAGAACAATATTGCTGACTTATGAACTGACCACTTTCTGAGCATAATTACGAGATGCCACCTATGCCACTGCCTGTTAAAGGGTTAGAAATCCAAATGTATTATTTAGGCATGAGCTAACAATAAAAATTGAGAAACATCTTAGGAGGAAGGCCTCTGAAGTGGACACTTAAGCCTCGTAGCACTAGACTCTGATTCTGCTGTTAGGAAGTAAGAGTAATAGCTTCTTATCTTAGAACAAAAGAAAACAAATAGGCAAAATTATATGGAAAATCTGTAAAATGTAACTTTAATTTTCTTTCAACACAGCTGGACTATCAAAGTTACCACCACTAAGCAATTAGTTGAGATTATAGTGGAACCTGCATCACATAGAAAATCAGTTGAGAATATCTACACTTGCATAATGCATACTAATGAATCCTGGAAAGGGCATTAAATGCTCTTCGGGTTTTAAACTAATCTCCATGGACTGGAATTCTCTCTCGTGTTTGGGGTCAGATTATTTTGCATTTTTCTGCTGCACAATTTATGTTTTTAATTGAAACAAGCAGTATTGTAATCAGGTTTTAGAACTAGGTGAGATACTTGGTCCAGGTTTTCTTCATGTCCTGGGTCTAGATCTTAGCAACTAAAATTGCAGCACGTGTTTGAGTTCTGCAGTAAATAGTTAGCATTACAAAGTGGACTAGACATTTTTGGATATTCTGAGGTTGGTATGAGTGGAAAATAAAAAGTTCGTGGTTTGGCATCAAATCCTTGCGTTAATGGTGGAGAACTACCAGAAACTTCCCTGCTTTTATGGTTATCCCATGATCTGCACAGGAAGAGGTGGGTGCAGAAATCAGCATGCAGATCAAGTCATGTTAAGTTAAGCAGGTGCAGCAGTTGTTGGTATCTGCAGTAGTTTGTGCAGAAGAACTTCCAGATGAGTTTAAAACAGCTGAGAAAGCCTAAAGTTAATGCAAAAGCTTTCTGCTTGACAGTAGTTGTGGCGTTGCTGACCGCAAAACCAAGGAAATACAGGAAAGCTACGTCCAGTAATTCAGGATAATTTCTTCTCCCCTTCTCCCTCTCCTTGTTTATTGCCACCACAGATGAGTTGGACCGGGGAGTGGATCAAAGAGATGGCAAAGGATGGTCAGATTCTCCAGGCTGCGAGGAGAGCGATGCGAACAAGGAGGAAAGCCTGAAGCTGCGGCTGCCCACGTGCTCGGATATGATCTGTGGATA
This sequence comes from Hirundo rustica, assembly GCF_015227805.2. NCBI lineage: Eukaryota > Metazoa > Chordata > Aves > Passeriformes > Hirundinidae > Hirundo > Hirundo rustica. Next base: position 29,107,579 of record NC_053451.1, on the reverse strand, counting down.
CGCCTGTCTGAAAGGTACTGGCCCCTAATTCGGGCATAAGGAGGTTTGGTGTGCCTGCGTTCCCCAAAAGTCTTCACGGTAGACGCTCTCTCTCCAGGCACTGCGGCCATGCGGAACACCAAGCGTGGGTCCTGGTACGTCGAGGCTCTCACCTCGGTGTTTGCAGAGGACGCCCGGCACACTCACGTGGCTGACATGCTGGTGAAGGTAAAGCACGAGGGCATTTACTCTCCCACTCCTGCCTGGCTTTTGAAGGGCCTTCCATTGCTTCAAAATGCTAGGATTAATCTAGTACTATTAAAGCACTTACTCTTGCCTTGTTTGTAGCAAAATTATAATTCTTCCCTTGTTCTTACTTACTTACTTATATACAGTTCCGTAGCAGTTCAACCCAAGTAAAGATGCTGTTTCTTTGACTCCTTCTGTTTCATTTGTGTGGAGTAGAGTTAATATTGCTTGCCAAGAATTTTCTTCTGTGGAGATAGCTTTTGTTTTTCGGGTGAATTCATTCCCTGAACATGCACGCAACACAGTTGCAAAAGCACCAGTACTCATATAAGGTAAAGATTGAGAAAGTGGAGGAAGAAGTAAAAAAAGCGGTGTGACCACAGCAACTTGAGCTGCTGTGGAACTGCGCCCTAGTTCTTTATCCTTCTTACAAGTAGGGGACTACTTAATGCATTAAACAGAATAATCTATGAGTACAGAAAGAAATTACATTTTTCTTCTTTCTGTCCTTTTAATGCTTCCAGTTACTTTAATTTTTTTTTTTTTTTTAATCTCACATCTAGGTGAATAGGCAAATCAAGCAACGAGAAGGTTATGCCCCTGGCACCGAATTCCACCGCTGCAAGGAGATGTCGGAGTACTGTAGCACGCTCTGTCGGGACCTTTACCTGTTTCCTGGCTACCTACCAGGAAAATAACCTTGCCAGCTCTGTTTGAAGAGAAATACTGCCAAAGCTGAACTTTGATTGTGGATATCTGTTTTCACTCTTAGGAGCTGTGACATCAGATGTGCAAGCAAGGAGTGCCAGTCTAATTCTTTATGTCTTTTTCTAAAATAAACTGGCGACTCTCCTTGTAATCTGACTCAGTTCAGGGTTTAAAATTCTAATATCCTGATTGGCTCTGTATCTATAGAAAGTGATGGAAAGAGGATCAGCATTGGAACTGGAAAGAAGTGGGAACATCCTTTGGAAGGAGACATAGGAACATTTGTAAACAAAGTGAATGTGAAAATGGAAATGGACTACTTGTACAATTTTTAAGTTAAACCTTTCTGAAAGGAAAATCAGTCAAAGGATGCTACTTAGGCTTGTACTTCAACAATTTTAAATACTTTTTGCATGGTTCTTAAAGGACAGCTGACTCCTGTGCACACTAGAAAAGAGCTCCTTATGAAGGAGAATCCGCCCCCTCTCTAAAATGGAAGGTTATCATTCTCAGTACTCAACACTTTACATTTTGATCACCCAATAGTCTATTTTTCTACATTCCTTCTATAGCCAAGTTATCAAGAGAACTACAAGACATCCCAGATTGTCAGCAAAACAAAGAGAGACCCAGACAAATATGCCTGCATAAAATGCCTCAGAAATAGTTTTGAATCTAGAAATTCTAGATTAACTCCCCTTAGTCCTGAGAGTGAGCAACTGTATGGAATATTCCTTTTGAGGAATTTGTTTGCCATAGCACTTACATGTCACAATAGACATTCAGTCCACCAGCTTCTCAGGAGTCTATAAATTGCACTGTACAACTGAAGCCCTGAAGCTCTACCACCTTGTACAACAGGATCTTTTGGGTTTTTTTAATTAACAAAAATATTCAAGGCAGCTCTTTACAGTCTAAGCGTGTTGCTTGGATTATTAATCACTGCAGGTTTTTTCCCTTTTGAATGAGAGGGAAGAGTTCTACATTAGCATCCTGTTCTGTGGGTTTTCGTTCTTAATCCATGATCTCATTTAAAATCTATCTATCACTTCTTTTGGAAATTTCTTCCACAGTCTCTTCATGCTGTAATTTTTGTCTTGCTGTGTCCAACTGCAGTTACTCCCACTTGATGTGATGTGGGAGATGGGCATTGTTCTCTTTTTGTGGTAGAGCCTAAATCCTGAGATACTGGATTACAGGTGGCTCACTTCAGTCTCAGTCTCTCCATTTTGTAGCACTAAGTTGGCATAGTTTGTGGCTTTTTTTTAAATGTAAGTATGGCTTTTAAAATATATTTTTCAGGACAGAATTATGAATGGGAAGCACAAAGGTATATGGAGGGAGGCTGGAAAACTAGGCATGTGCTCTTTTTATTATTCTGACTAGTAAATGAAGGCTGTGTTTCCTCCAGCTGACAAAGGTGCAGCATTAGCATGCGTCTTGCATTTATCCTACACACAATGTGATGAACGGGACAAGAATCAAACTTGCCAATTGGTGCCTTACTCTGAAGTCTAATATACCAGTTTAGGGGCTCCTGTACCTCCCCGGAGTATCAACACTGTCTTCCTGAGTGCTCCCTCTACGAAATGGTGCAATATTTCACAGATAGGTTTATTGATGAAGCAGTCCATTCTGATGGATGAAATTTCTGTAGGATTGCATCAAGTTGCATTATCACTGCCACTTTTGTATATCTTTTTGTATACTTGTATTTTACTGCCTTGGGGTGTCAAAATAAAGAATTTTTGTTTGATTAATCTCTGCTGCGTCTTCCATGTGGAGAGTCAGACCTCTGCAGAAATGGAGCTTGTACATCAAGAGAATTTTGTGTAATCTCTTGAGACGGCACATCCCAGAGGGGGTTTTGAACTCTCGGGCAGAAGCTGGCTACTTACAGCTGCAACCACTGTGAGCTGCTTGTAAATTTTGGTGACACTTGGGCCAAACGAAGTCTGATACACTGATAAAGAGATGTGAGGCAGAACCACCCTGTCTGTTGCTGTGCTTAGCACATAAAATACTGACATGGGGAAAATGGGCTTGGTGGTTTTGAAGGAAAAGTTGGTTCCTGGGAAAAAAAGGAGTCTTGGAAGGAGGAAGAGACTGAAAATAAAGGGAAGATACCATCTGTCAGAGGGATTCTGGAAATGGAGGAAGGTCCAGGGGATCAGAGAGCTGAATGGGGAGGAATGCCAGGGAATGCTTAGAGGCTTGATCCATAAAGCCCGAGACTTGTAACTGGGAGCAGCTGTACAACACAGAACTTTCTGTTCCACCTTCACAAATGAGCCATGACCTTACTGCTGGGCAGGGAAGCTGCAATCAAGGTAATGCACCTGGGAGAAAGAGAAAGTCAGTTAGTGTGAAATAGGAGGGTAGAAGCCCTGTTCTTGTAAGTTCTAAAAATAATTCCCAGCCTCCAGATCCACTAGAGGTTGCCATTTACCCTGTTTCATCTGTGACACCTTGAAGAGTTGTTTCCTGTCTTCCATGATCTCTTTTTAGTGAAAGAGTACATTGGTTTATTGAAAATGCTGAATTCTGATAGGGGAAATATAGTACTGATATTAGCACTGGAATTACCAACATCTGCCTGTGAAGAAAGTGATTCTAGTTGGCCAGAAGATGAAGTAAACAAGATGTTTGCTTTTTCTTGGGTAAGTTTTGAGCTACTAGCATAGTTTAAGGAATTACTTTTAATAGCTGGGATAGCAGGGCAATGTTAACAGTTTCACATTTTGTCTGGAAACCAGAAGAATAAGGTCAAGGCTTTTATTTGAGATGGGGAGTGAAAACTGAACCCAATGTAGGCAATGTATTTTAGAAATCCTGAGTTGCATAAGAATCACATTTATTAACAACAATTCAGTAAATCGATACAATTTTAATTCTAAACTGATTTTGTTTCCCTATTTGTGATTACTAATCGATAATTGAAGGATTGGTTTTTGTAAAAATAGTCATTGATCCCCTTAAAAATTAGGATGTACAGAATGGCATTGAAAGAGAGCAAATGCTTCCAAGACATCAAAAGGTTTGGATAAACATCTATAAAACATCTTATAAAATTTATGCCAAGCTGAGACTCCTAACATGCAGTGTTCCTGTGTTGTATAATTTGTTCTTACCCCTCAGGGTATGAGAATTCTTCACTATATCACAGCAGTAAATTATGAAGTTAGGGGAAGGAAATGCAAGAAGATATGGTTATGTAATAGATTGTGCCATCAGCATATGCATACAGAGAACATTTTCTTTAAAAGGAAGGGAATGAAATGGAGATCTCTAGAGAAGTTACAATCAACTGTTGTCACAGAATCAGCAGCCTTGGTGAGTGTTTCACTAGGAATGAGTGCTTTGTCTTACTCAGTGCAATTTGGCCTGCTGTTGCTGATTTTGCCACTTCTCATAGAATTCTTTTCTGATTAAGTTTGATATCCTTTTGTCTCCATTCATCTGCATTTGTTACTTGTTTATGGGAACTGCTATGTATAACTTGGTCTTCAGACTGTATTTTTGTACAAATTCTTGCCTGCATGCACAAATTCTTAAGACGACATCTGTGTAATTTACTGTATCTGTCAAAGAGCTCAGAGTTGCACTCAGATTTCTCTGACTGAAAAAAGTAGCTGGGACTGCTGTGGCATAGGCTGATTTTTTTAAAAATTTTAATTTTCCTTTGGCACTCCAAAAAGTTTTCATTTGCAGCATAAAAACAGAGCAACAGTAACGCCTGCCATAGAAACCATGGTTTGACAAAGATAAAGTTCACGCTGTATTGATAAACTTGGATTTGTTAGGTACAGGTGGAAAAGAAAAACACAAACTGAATAGCTGATCCTATTCAGTCATTTGTAAAGTGACTTAAAGGACAAGAGGAAAAGGTCACACTGAACATAGGCTTAAATTTTCTAAATGGATTCACACAGAAATAAACACTTAAGGAATTTTATAAACCGCCACTGCCTCTTGCAAGGCTGGCTTGGTTATTCCTCCTGCCCAGCCCCAAAACCCTGGGCTCCACGCCTTAGCAGATGCACCCAGGACATGCTGATCCCATCCTAGAGGCTGGAGCAGACACTCCTCCACTCCTGGTTTTAAGCCCAGGGTGCCAACACCCCTGGTGTGAACAGTTCCTGGTGCAAGTCCCCTCACACAGGTCTGAACTGTAGCACGCCAGGCACTCACTGAGTTGGTCCAGAGAGCTATGGCTGCTCCAGCTGCTGTTGCTGAGACTGCACTCGCTTCAGCTCCTGACCCCAGCATCTCAGTCTGACTGCAACTGCTGGGCCAAATTCACTCCTGCCAGTCTCACCAGCTGCTGGCGCCTCAGGCTGTGCATGGGATAATGAGATTTCATGGAAAGGTAGTTAAGAAAGCATTTAATATGAAGATAGAGCAGACACTGACCAGCCTTGTTTTTCATGAAAGCTGTCCTTTCCCATCTATTCCCCTCATTAGTCCTCCCCAGCCCTCTTCTTTAACAAGATTCACATAGTTCCACAGACCTGATTCAAATCTTTATGTTCCTCATTTCCCCCCTTGTAATAGTTACAAACTCCAAGCTAGCCCTCTCCAAAGCTGTGAATGTACTTTCTTAATGGCCTGTCAAATAGTGACTGTAAACATTTGGTCTTCAGCGTGATCTCTGCTCCCCATTGTCTCTGAGTTCTGGGTAGGTTTATTTCTGGCTCCCCGTCTTCTGCACTGAAAAGCTCCTTGACTGGATAATCTTAATAAAAGCAACACTTTCACCTTCCACATGCTCTTACATAACTCACTCTTATTTAGAGGGAGAAACAAACAGCTTAGGAAGTGATGATGTTGCTCTAGGTAACTGCTTTCCTAGATACAAAATTTTTCACTCAATGAAAAGCTTTACGGATAGCAGATGATTAAAAAAAAAAAAAAAAAAAAAAAAAGGCCGTTGTCTGTGACAAGAACTGTGGCCTATATTATCTCTTCCATTCCCCACAAACTTCTGTCCTTGCTGCTGCCTCAGGATACAGCAGACAGCAGCTGTGACTCAGCTGAGGCTGTAGCTGTTACCACAGCTGCTCATTGTTCTATTTCTCAAGGCAGACCCACAGCAGCACCCTGATTTTGTCCTTTCTTCACTATTAAATCCTCCTTGCTTTTCCTGTGGCAAAGGCCCAGGACACACAGAAGGGCAGGGGCAGGTCCTCTCTACTTTGCACCCCTACAGATGTTCCAGGATCCACAGCAACCCAGAAACCCTTCTTGACTATGCTGTTGAGCAACTTTAATTGGTTTTATGTATAAGAAATTTGGTTAAGGCACAAATTAAAACCCAGAAGGCTCCATCTGAACATCAGGAAACACTTTTTTACCATGAGGGTGCCTGAGAACTGGAGGAAATTGCTCAGAGGCTGCAGAGTCTCCATGCTTGGAGTTACTCAAAACCCATCTGAATATGGTCCTGAGCAACTGGCTCTAGAGGGCCCTGGCTGAGCAGGGAAATTGGGCCAGATGACTTCCAGAGCTCCCTTCCAACATCAGCCATTCTGCGGTGGGATATAAAAGATACTGAGTGTTAGTTATGCCAGTGGATGAAGGTCCATGAAGGTATGAAGACTGCAAGGGAGGCCGATTATTTGTGGTGAGGCAACCAGCAATAATGGGTATGCTTGAAGAAGAATAGAGGTTAAATGTGAGGACAGCTTAACAGTAATTTATATGAGGAATAGTATTCCAAGGCCTGCTTGAGAACTTCCCTTCTCAGATGCTGATACTTCACAAAATTGTCCCCGAAATATGTTGTAGGAGTAATCCTCTTCAAGTTGCAGGACTGTTCTCTTGTCTCTAATTTTGGTAATTTGTCATTTCCATCCTTTTCTTCCTTAGTCTCTCTCTGCCATCAGCACCCATTCTTACTGTGGTTCCCCACCCTTTCCAAATGGAGTGAAGAATGACACTGCCTGAGAGAGGAGGAGGAAATGTTACCTCCTGTTAATTTACTGAGCTGTCCCATTGCCAGGACAGCAGAGAGAGATTAAAGCGGGGAAGCAGACAGAACAGGAGGGGGCAGGGAGTCTCTGGTTACACTCTCCCTCTGCGTCTTTCCCTCACCAGTAACCTTCTCTCTCAGGGTGCTCTGAGGGATTTTAGCTGAAGCCTTGTGCCTGTTTCTCTCCATGATTTTGCTGGGGAGGGCAGACGGGAAGACGCTGCCCTGAACAACCCCTGCTCCACAGGACCTTGTCTCTGGGGATATGACTGGGGATGCCTCTCCAACCAAAGCGTTCCGATACCAAGAAACTCTGGTGAGTATGATACCTGCAGCAGCACAGCATGTTTCCTATGTGAGAGCTGCCTTCCCTCCTCTGCCTAAGGGAAAATACCCTTCCCTGTTTGCGTTAGACAAACTCCATGAGTTGTCTGCCCAAGAGCATGCTCCAGTAGTGGCCTCCTTCAAGAGAGAACATGGCCGTGTTCTCCTTGAGTTCCTAATCCCCACGCGTGAAAAATTTACATCACCAGGCAGGTTAAAAAATGCTGGCATCAGCCAAGAGCTGAGTCTGCAGAGCTACACAAAAGTGTAACTGCTGGTTGTGAATGGGTTTCTCTTTTCGAGAAAACCACAGACAAGGCACTGAAACCATTCCCTGCCCTTTGTTACAGCTCCCACAAGCAGTGGTTAGGATTCTGCCATAGTGGTATCTACAGGTGCTGTGAGAACATGGAGCATGTTGCTCTATGGCATCCTTTGGGAGCATCCCAGTGGGGCCTTGCACTGCTTTGGTTTTTAGGTCTTTGGATGCAGACTGATGAGCTTCTTTCTGCTTTAACTATTTGCAAGAGTTTCTGCCAGCTAGCAGAAATGAGATTCATTACATGTCTATGAGTCCTCACACTTTACTGGACAAGTGGAGCTGGCAGTTTGTCCTGTGCCTAAAAAGCCTCTTGCTTTGGTCCCTGAAGTGAGAATTAGCGTCATACAGTTGCCTAAAATTGCCTAAGGAACAGCATGAAAGAAATCTCAACCTTTAAAAATGAATGGTGTGACCTGTTTGTACCTGAGCACGCGAAGTTTTGGTAGCAGTGTGAAAGATGAAGACTTTTTTACATGCTGCTGTCTGGCATCTTTTGAGCACATCTGAGTAGGATCTTGCACTGCTTTGTTTTATAAGCATTTGGATGCAGGCTGTTGCCACATTTTCTGGTTTCTGTTTCTAGGGCACCTAGTTTAGTAAGGAGAAGGTGTGGCTGGCTTTGGGAGCAGTAGGCTGAGGTGAAGAACTGGAGAGTGGCTTTCAGTCAAAAATATTCTGCTGCTGACCGCTGCTCATGTGTATGACAGAATACCCTACAGATGAATGAAGAGTCTGTGATCTTCGGTGTGACCATATAGCCCTTTATGGCTGAGATCTTCATTTCAAATCCAAATTTACACAATGAATGTACATTTCCTAGTGATCCACATAGGCACATGACAAGCACATGCCCTCAACTCAACAGTGGTTTATTAAGAATGCTATTTATCACGTATCAAGTATTAATATTGCCAAAGGAACCAATCAGTACAGTGGAAGGATTAGGATGTATCTCATCACTCTTGGCCTGACTTTCTGCATTCAAATATAAAAAAGAAACGTCCTCAGTGTCAGAAATTAGTAGCATCAACAGTAAAGCATTTAGAGTGAGCCTAATATAGGACATAAAGGGATTGCCATGACCTGTTCACACTATAAACAAACAAGCAATAATTGCATGGGGTACTGAAGTGTAAGGGAATACTTACAAACCCAAACAAAAGCAGTGGTAAGGAAGAGAGCATGAACCAGCACAAGATGCAGAAGTAGTGAGTATGCTACTTGGATAAAATGGCTATATTTCTTCTATAACTATAGCAGACTCATGGATCTCTACAATTTTCAGGTCCTTAGCATAGAACTAGACTAGTCAGAGTAAACAGACTAATGAGAGTTTTCATGAATGCTGGTGGGATGACACAGCTAGCACCAGATTTCTTGAGTTTTAAGAGCACAATTTTTATAACTTGAGCTAAGGGTAATCTTTGACAAAATATTTGTCCATTACTAAACAGCTATTTGTGAGGGAAAGAAATACAATGTATTGCATTATATTAATTTATTCATAAATTTATTCCAAGTATTTCCCACTGAGAGCTCTTCTAGGCTTCTGGACAGAACAGGATTGTGTAATAAAATGTATCTGTTTGATTCCTTGAATACCTGCGTAGGTAAACCCCAAATGACTAGTTCTTTGCTGAATTCAAGCCACCTCCATCCCTGGTAAACTTTATGATAAGGAGGCAGCCGTGCTATGACCCATTCCTAAAGTCTGGAATTCTTTGAGAATGACCATATATACTTGAGTCCTTAGGAATCACAGGCAGAGTAGCAACTAGGTACTGGAGCAGCTATTTGCTGAATCTAATCCAGGCATTAGTGCTAAGAAGGCACTGAATCACTAATCTCAATTGAAGACAAATTATTTCTCAAAATAAGCAAAATCAAGAACATTTATAAGGATTATGTAGCAAGTGAAAAAAGGAGTGCAATTCTGGAGGTTGTTGCCTCAAGTGTTGTTGCCAGACAGTCTCAGGACTTGAGTATCTTAGCAATTTACACCTTAAAATGCTATCTTTAGGAGCAGGCTCCTCTCAAGTATCAGCATTACATCTGTTCACTCCATGTACTCAGTCATGTTAGTTCGTTCTTATTTAGTGATTGAACAAGCAGAGAGCACTTCTGAACCAAGGCTGCACACATCAGTTTTCAGACATAAAGCAACCATTGCTCTCTGGGCACCCTGGTTGGTTATAAAAGAGAGAAAGTAGGTCATTGCCTGGCTCCAAAGACTGTAGGAATGACTGCTATTTTCCTCTGATTTGGAAGATCTATTGTAGTGTCACAACCCACGGGCAAAGTCACTTACAAAGCCTGTATATATTGGGATGGGGAGAGAGAGTTGATGAGGTAGCTACTGGTCAGCCTTCAAGGTCACAAACTGTCTACATGAGAGTGCTGATGAGTCAACTGACCATTTCTTGTCCTTAAGTCCCTTCTATGATTGAAATTACGATTGAAGTATCTGTGTTTGTTTATATACTGCGGCCACTTTATTAATTTTTTCTGCTCCTGGCTCTTTTTTCTTTTTTTTTGCCATTTCCAATAATCTCTTTTAGCTATTTGTTTCCCAGGTGTTGTTTGCCTCTTTGTCACTTACTCTTTTACCATTACTCTCACATACCTTCTCCTCACTCTTGTGTTCTGCTGTGTCTCCTCAATTTGTTTCTCTGCTGTTCTTGCTCTCAGTACACGAGGCCAAGTGTTAGGTTTCACAGCTGTGTTTTTCTCTGCGCCTTCCTCACATCACTGCCATTGGATTCTGTTCTAAAAATATCCCATGTGACCCTTTCCCTGTGCTGTCCCAAGGCAGAGGGGGGATTCTCCCCAGCTCCTCTGTCCTCTTTTTATTTTTGAAAGTGTTGTCAATCATACAGATAGTAATGTTAGAAGGCAGAAGAGACCTAGAGAACTGAGGTCATGAGGAAGATCACTTGTGCAGATTTGTATTGCCAATTCCAAAGCTGGACAGGACAAAAGATGCAGATGAACATGGGGCCAAGTCGTACATGGCAAGATGTAGGCTTCTAACAATGACAATGGAAAAGAGAAAAAGGAATTTTTTCTTCCATCTGTCTCTGCATGGGAGAGGTGTTTGGGGCTACCCTACCTGTTTAAAAGATGGGGATAAGAATTTTTGCTGTATTTTACAAAAAATATAATCTCTGCTTGTATTAACTCTCTTAAGCTCTGCTGTGAGAGCTAGCAGCTACTTGAGGAAATTTTCTCATTTCTAGTTTGTATTGTTAGCTGGCCTGGTCTCCGTGGTTCTATTAATAACTGAAGTTTGCCTGCCAGTATTTTGGTTTTGTCGCCATCAAAGCAAAAGCCCAAGAATTACAGAAGGATCTAGAATGGAATGGAACATGGGCAGCATCCAGTCCATTCCCCTGCTTGATTATGAATTTCCATTGTTTCAAGTGATGGCTGTTGGCTCTTGCACCTTCCTTGTGCCTCTCTGAGGAGACCCTGGTTCTGTTTTGTCTATACCCTCCCTCTGGGTGTATTTGCATTTGTTGTTTGCAAATCAGCCTCTTCCCTTCAGCTTCTGCTTCTCCAGTCAACCATCCAAGCTGACTTCTAGCAACCAACCACTTGCTGAGGTGATGCCCACAGCTGCACCCTGTGCTGTATATTCCTGACTTAGACACCTTTCCCAAGGAGAAAGTTTGGTTTAACAGTAGTATGTGCAACAGAAATGGTACCAAAGGCTTTACCTTGCCTGGCTGTTGTCCGCGTTGTCCTTGTCCTGAGCTATGGGAGCAGTTACAGCCCCACAGGAGCAGGCTGCCTGCAGACACCACACCCTGTTTAGCACCATCCTGGCAGGGAGTGCAAGGGGCCTTTTCTGCTACTTGCAGAAAAGTAATTTTTTTTAACCCATTTCCAACGTCATTCAGGTATTGGGCTCTGTTATGAAGGTGTCCAGAGTTACATTTCCATGAATTGTATAGGCCCCCTGCCCAAAGAAATAAATTCCAAGGGCCAGGAGCATGCCAATCATTCTAAACTTTGCCACTGATCTTGTGCTGTAAAAGGTAAAAAAACTTGTTCATGTGTAAATGGCATATGGGAGTATCCCACATCTGAGTGAAACCTAATAGGGTAGCTGCATGCTATAAGCTTTTTTATATGAACAAAGAAAATACATGATTGCTTTGACATCTGGTGTGTGCTACTTTGGCAATACAGCAGATTAAATTATTTCAGGCAAGTTTGGGGTAGGGGGTGTGGAAAGACCACGTACTAGAATTCCTGACATTGGGAAAAGACAGACCTGTTGCTAGTATAATTCTCAACAATGGTAGTAGAGGTGTAACTGGAATACAGGGATTACTGCCCCAGCTGTACAGCAGGTGGCATACAAAGTATGGTAGATGAGAAATAATTCATCAATACAGAAATGTACAGCAAATAAAAATCATCAGGGCAAAGTCGACTACCATTGTAAATCTCCACAAAATCACAGCAGAGAACCTGGGCATGCAGAAGAGAAGCTGGCAGTAAACACAACATAAAAATAAGTTATTTTGTCAATGTTTACTTTAGCAAAGTAGCAGTAACTTGCTGCTGTCAGTATTGATGGAACACCTTCCACATACCTGTATGATGCAATGATAACTGTTAAATTGTTAATGCAGAGGAAGGACAGACATAAGATAAATCATGTTGGACACGACCTTATTGGAACCTGCTTATTTTAAGTGTTTGTATTTACTATTAAGTGACATAGAAATTCTTGGCAGAACCAGGTTTCATTGCTGTTTCTTTGCATGGGAAGATATATAAATGTTTTTGTATTTGTTCATCACACAGTTCCCAGCACTGAACATAGAGTCAACAAAGAGATCCTCCATACATTGTAGCAACACTTTGGTCTTTGGACCTTGATAAGGACATAGTCAGGGTTAAAGGATTTGCTCATGGTTTAAAACTCACTCATTTATCTCTACAACAAATTCCTGCCTCTTGGTGAAGAAATTGATTCTTACTTGTTCTTAAGGGAACCCTGTGGCTGTTGGGATTGACAGTCATCCATTTCCACAACATATTTGTAAAAGGTCATGGATCAGGAATGTTTGCTTATCATCTATCAGCAGAGAGTGGATTCTAGAAACACATAAAAATACAAAGCACCTTCAACAATTGCACAGCGCTGTTATGAGTGTGAGTGGCACCCACACTTTTTCAAAGGAAGTCAGATACCTGTAGCTTTAAAAACTCTGACAAAATGCATGCAGTATGTTGTTTTCTGATTTGGTGCTGTGAGGAGACATTAGTCTGTGCATCCCCAAATTTGTTTCAGGTGGAAGTTTGTCCAGCTAGTCTTACCTGTGCATAGTCTAGCATACACATCCTTTGATTATGTGTAAACTCCTGTAGTGACTATGGATGTCTATATCCTGAGACTTGAGTTACCCACATCTCTACTGAGACACGGAAGAGAAGAGAATTTGCCTGAAGACCAGTCACAGAGGCTGACAAAGTATTTAACTCTGAGGAGGAACACACTGCTTTTAACAGCTGCAGAAAAATAATTATCCATTTTAGGGTATGTGGTCGGCCCAAGACTGACCACAGTCCTGCAAACAAATTTCAGGATTAGATGAGGCTTTCTTCAGACCATTGGAAGAGGTCAGGTTCATATTCCCAGGAAGCAACCTGCTGCAGCACTAAGAGCAGGGCACAAGCAATCCAGGAGGTTTCTGGAGTGCACTGCCAACAAGTTCATAAGATAATCAGAGAGACAGAGAGAGGAGGTGCTCTGCTGGACCTGATACTTACAAAGGACAGGTTAGGGATGAGAACATTCAGGACAGCTTCTGGATCTGAGGAGAGACAAGGGCTCAAAATAAGGTCTCAATCCTTGAATTCAGGAGACAAGTCTTGACTCTTCAGGGATCTTGGAAAAAATCCCATGGGAAATGGCCCTGCAGGGAAAAAGGGTCCAAGAGAGAGCTGATCATTGTATAGGAATCATCTCTGCCAAGCTCAGGAATGATAAATCCTTATGAAATCAAGCAAAGGCAGCAGAAGACCAGCATGAATTAGGAAGGAGATCCTGACTAAACTCAGACGGGTGACCTGGGAGAAATCTAGGGACACCAGCCACGTGTTAAAGGATGAGGTTAAGAAAACCGAAGCTCATGTGGAGTTTAATCTGGTGAGGGACATGAAGGGCAACAAGAAAGGCTTCTACAGGTGTATCAGCAGCAAAATTAAGGCAATGGAAAATGGAAAAACTCTTCTAAAGAATCAAGGCAAATTGATTTGAAAGAAGATGATGAAGAGCAAGGACCTTCACTGGAGGAGGATGAGATCAGAGAACATTTAAACAAACTGGGCATGCACAAATCCATGGAACCTGATGGATGAACCCACCATTGTGAGGGAGTTGGTCAATCTCATTGCAAGGCCCTTCTCTATTTAATCTTTTAAAGGTCATAGAGATTCAGAGTGGTAACTGGGGACAGGAAGAAAAGAAATATGACTCCTATCTTCAAAAGGAGGAAGAAGTCCAGCAAACTGCAGGCTGACCCACTTCAGCTCAATCCCCATAAATGTGATAGAGCAACTCATCTTGGGAACCATCTCCAGACACATGAAGATGATTGGGAGTGGCCAGCATGGAATTGTGACGGGAAAATCACACTTAGCCAACATACAGTTCAATGTTCGGGTGAGACAGCCAGGTGGATGAAGAAAGAGCAGTGGATTATGTTTATCTTTACTTTAGTAATGCTTCTGTCTCCCACCACATCCTCACAGTAAGCTGATAAAGTACAGGCTGGACAAGTGGACCTCAGAGTGGATTGAAGACTGGCTGAACTGCAGGGCTCCAAAGGTTGTGATCAGCAGCACATCCTTCTCTTAGCTGTGATGAGGCTAAACATGGAGTCCTCTGTCCAGGTCTGAGCTCCCCAGCTCATACAACCTATGGAGCTACTGGAGAGGGTTCTGCAAAAGGCCACAAAGATGGTAAAAGGACAGGAGCATCTCACATCTGAGGAAAAGCTGAAAGAGCTGGGATTGTTCAGCAAAGGCCCAGGGGAGGTCTTATTATCGTATAGAAGACTGAAGATGGTGGAGCCATTCTCCTCTCAGTAGAGCCCAGTCACAGGACAAGATGGAATGGGCACAAACTGAAATACAGGAATTTCTGTCTGAACATAAAGAAAGAGGGTTTTGCATGACTGAGCAGTGCCACAGGTTTGTGTGGAGTGATTGTTGCATCCTTGGAGACATCAAAAAACTGTCTGCACACAGCCCAAGGCAATTTTCTCCTTCTGACACTGCTTGAACATGGTATTGGACAAGACAGCAGGTGTCCCATCCAAAGCTCAAATATTCTGTAATTTGGTAATTAACTAAAGTATTCAGAGGAACAGCAGTGCAGATTACCTACTAGTCTACAAGATTATTGTCTTCTAAATATTGCAGAGAATGTATTTTTAATTCCTTGTCTATAATGAAGCCTCTTATCTACCCTTGTTGTTAAATGACTCACACAAACCTGTCATTTACTTCTATTACAGGAAAGCAAATTAAAACTGTTTGCCAGCATCTAAATTCCAAGGAGTTGTGACTTCAATAGAACAAGACCCTACCTCCTGAGATACAGCCAAATTAACTTTCTCACTTAATTTTCTTCATGCTGCTCAATATTTTCCAGACCTCATTGTCCTTTCCAGCCTGGGAGGTTCCAGTCCACTTAACTGTTCCTCATATAGCAGCTATTCCATAATGTGACCATCGTCTGAAACTCTCTGTTCTACTATATTCTTTTTGAGACTAGGAGAAACAGAAAGCAAACATTACTTAGATGTACTTGCACATTGCTGTAATTAGATATTATTTTCCTACTTCTTAACCATAGTTCTAAATAAATGCTAAAGAGGTCATTAGGATCATTCTGTGTAACCCCATGATCTTATTCTTACATATCGAGAGCTTACATTGTTGAACAGTTCTTGTGTATGCAAAACTAGAATGCCTGTTCCTCCTTAATCACTTCAGATTTATTGTGACTTTTCATCTGTAATTTTATTGCTCAATCATCCTGTACAATTCTTCAGTCAGTCTGTTTTTATTCCTCTGAATAACTTACTAGCACCCTGTGAGCTCTTATCCAGACCAGAGAAGTATTTGATATTAATTCTGCTTGACATCAAGTTTGTTATCAACCGCAGGGGACAGGGTACTGAGGGTAGGCTGCTTTTAGTTCCAATTCCCTATAAAAATAGGGCATGTTGGAAACCTCTTTTCCATTAGTTTGAAGTCCATAATGCTCCAGGCTCAAAGGGCAAAAGACCTGCACCTAAGCTTTCCAGGAATGATAAAGGCAAAAGCAGGATTAAACACATGGCAGCTCTGCAGCAGGGTAGTGACAGAAGAAACAGTCAGTGTGGTGTAGGAACTTTATTCCAGAGGTACATGGAAATCTTACTCTTGGGAAGATGAAGCAAGGGCTAAGCAAGTTCTCTTGCCTACACGTGTGTTCTAGTGCTGCATCTGAGCGCGTACATTGTGGCTGACATGATCTATAGACGGCCACTCAAACAGCTTTGTTCTTAAAAGCTGCTTCCCTGACCTGCGGTGAACTCGCTCAGAGCACGACTCTGAGCGGTTAACTGCATGAAGACATGAGTGTTTTCCATCAGTTTACATTTCACAGTGCTCAGACAGACATATCAGAGCTGGTGCAAGAATATGACCGTCCTTTCTTTATGCCACTCACAGTTTTGGGACAGCTGTAACGGTTCAGGTCAACACTGAAAAATCTTGAATTTCTGTGTGTTCTCTCTTCCTTAACACAGCTATATTTCAAAAGCGGTACCAACTACTCTTATGCCATGACCCTAGAAAACTTCCTTTTTTTTTTTTTTTTTTTCATTATAACTGCCTCATACCAAAAGATAAAAGACTAGACTTGACAATTTGGAAATGTGGAACAAGGGAGACTAAGAAGGTCAGGGCCTGATGCATCACTGGTTTTTGATTAGGCAGGTGCACAGTGTGACAGGCAGCTTTTTCTGTGCCGAGCTCAAGTACAGCATCTTGCTCCACTCTGATTGTAGCTCCTCTATGCAAGCCCTCAGAAAGAGTCAGAATATCTACAAGAAGTAGTGCTTCCCCATGGGACTTTTCACTCCCCATTAGTTCTAGCCCTGAGCTGCTGTATGTTACCTTTATTCTCTTTTACTGTTCCATCACTGGGGGAAACCACTTGAATGTTATGTAGCAAATAAGTAGTGTAATAAATAGTGTAGTGGATTAACAGAACATGCTAAGATATTCTGGAACAACGTTTTTGAATCCTTCCGCAAAGATTTTTCACTCTCAGAACCTCTACTGGTTTCTGCTTCCAACCCCACAATTTTTTATATGTGTAGGCATCTCTCTTCTTCTTCCCACTTTTCCAGATCAGTGTGTTTGGTTCTGTAGTAAATGGAGCTTCTCTTAAGAGAATGAACAATCATCAGCTGATGATGTTTTGCTACTGAATATGGAGGACTGACACAACTGATTCCATATCAGTATTTCAGCTGAACCTGATATACCACTGGTACGTCAAATTCAGCTTCTTAGCTGAAAACACTGCTTCACGGTGACCACAATGCATTTGGGAGTCAACACCCCCATGGAAGCAACAAGGGTCAAAACATTAACTGGAATGGATCAAATGGATAAGCACATAAAAACAAAGAAGATTTATAATCTGTTAAGAGAAGTATTCAAAAATTGAAACATTTCCAGAAGACATGAAGGTTACTGAAGGACACCAAATAGGTACCTAAAGAAAACAGGTCCACACAAAAAGGCCTCAGTCCTTCTTTGGTCTGCTTCAGATCCTTAACATGAGCGCTGTCACCTGCCAAGATGCAAGTGATATGCTTATTATCTGGTTGGAGGGTGTACTTGGAATCCTTTAGGGACTGCTGACCTCCTCAGTGATATCTGCCTCTTATTTCCAATGCAGGTCTATAGGAAAAAATCAAAGCTGGGTCCAGACCCTCCTGCAGACTGTGGAGGAAGGCATCTTGATAAAAATGACATTTCAGACCTGGTATCAGAGCTCAGGTATTAAAGACGTTAATGCACTCCTAAGCAGATCTGAATGCTCAGCAGCTGATTCAGGGCAATGATCATGTTCCCCAGCATGCAAGACTATAGGTCAAGAGAGGACAGGACTGTAACGAGCAGTGTGGCAAAACTCAGTATGAAATTGTATAGACAGACATGTCTGTTCAAGTGGTCCTACCACAAAGTACACTTAGATTGGTGAAGATCTCCTGCAGGAAGATGACCAACAACCCTCCTGCCCAAAGCAAGGAGAATAATACCTTACCTCCATCCCATGGGATTTAATGATGGCATTTGGAGCAGTTTCATTCGGAGGGAGAAGGAAGCGGGGTAAGGAACTTGTTGGCTGGCAGTGATGGTGCCACTGGTACCAGCTGTGCTTTCTACCATCAAGTTCTGTAGCCAGAACTGTGGTCCCTGTGGTACGGGGAAGCACCACAGCAATACCTTCTGCATCCCTTTCCTCTTTGATGAAGATGAGGTTGAAAGCTGCCATGGCAGGGGTCAGCTGCATCTTCTTCCCGGAGCAATGACTCTTCAGCAAGTGGCATAGCTCGTCTGTCAGCATGATGGGTCTGAGGAGTGTGCAGACTTGTGTGAGCTCGTGGTCCTCATGGTGCCCAAAAAACAGTGGTCTGGGGCATTTCTGTCCTCCTTCTCCTAAGAAAATGTCCCCAGCCCAGCCAGTGCTCCTGCCAGAGAGCAACAACTCTCTTCCTGATGCAACAAAACCCAGCAGAGTGAGTGGGATTTGAAACATTTCACAAAGTCCGCCTCTGCTTTTCTTTTTTTGTTGTTGTTTACTGATTAATTTCTTTCAAAATATGTAGACATAATGTGGAATAGAATCTGGGTATGATATAGGCAGGAAAAAGTTGATGTACGCCCCAGAGAGACTCAAGGGCAGCGCTTGAACAAGATACCACAAGTACTCTTAGGCATTGTTGCTGATTCTCAACACCTAATAATGCAAGAGCAGGACTGTGAGCAATGGTCTTGAACAAATACAATATCCAAAAATATGTAATTTCTCATAAACATTCTGAGTTTAGCAGCTCATAGAACTAATTTCAGCTCCCAACATAAGTGAAAGTCAGAACAGTTTCTACCATTTGTTCTCAGCGCTTTCTTCTTCACTGGCCCATTATCTCTCCACCATTTCCGACCTTGGTCAATAGTTTCCAACCTACAGCCCCTTCCTGGACTCCTGTTCCAGGTTTAATATTTTTAGATGGCATGGACATTAAATGCCAGCCCTGGGACACAATGCCATTTATGGGGAACTTCCTGCAATTTCTTCCACTGATTTATCTTGTTCTGGGCTTAGTATACTAAGCTACCTGTCTCTTTGGCGCCTAGAGATTGTATCCTCTCATGGTCCTGGCATACTTCTTGCACCGTTTTTCCCCTTGTGACAATCTAAATTGGCTTTGGCTAATAGGTGTGCAGCAGCTTCAGTTTAAAAAGCTTGACAGACAAAAGATTTTTTGCAGCCTTCATGCTGAAGAGTGGCCCAGTACTTCAACCTGGATGCACGTGCTCCATGCAGTTCTTCTTCCCTTCCCCCAGCACTTTCCTACAGTCAAAGCAAGGGGCTGATAGAAGAGGGAGGGAGTCCAGTGAATGTCATGCTGACTCCCACTATCATCCCTGTATCAGCAGCCAGTGATAACAGCAAAGGTTATTGCTGCAGGGGAATTTCTTTGCCCTCATTTGTGATGGATTTATTCTTCAGGCTGCCAAGAGAAATACTATCTTCGCTCTGTTTACCTTAGTCTTTATCTCATATTACCATCAGGGATTGTTGTATGGAAAACAGGCAAGACCCCTGCTGTGCTGGAGGGTTAGGTGTTTTTGTATGGGTATCTGCATTTAGATGGGGGAAGGAGAAGGAAAACAGGAAGCTTAGTCAAAACTTTGCAGGATTTACAACTGTCCCAGTAAATAAGGTATATTAAAAAATCTTCAGTGGTAGTGATAACACATCTGTGCTACAACCCTTCTATTGACATCCCGTATCTGGGTTATCTGAGATGGGACAGGACAAAGCAGCGCTGCCAACAACTAGTACTTAGCAACCATGGTTCATGCAAGTAGTTCATAGCATAGTTCTGCTCTAACCATGTCAAGAGTCTGAAATGTAAGCAAGAGCCAAGTGTTACTGAGAAAATTTTTATGGTGGATTAGGGCTCTGTTGCAATCAGAAAAGACATTCCCTTTCCTCATTTCTAGGTGTGTTCCTGGTCCCTTCTTTACTGACATTCACATGGCCATGGATCAGCAGGAATGGAGAGCTGAGCTGGCTGAAAATTGTTTTCCTTGCATCAAGCTTCTTGATCACTAGTTCCTCCAGTACACAAAAAAAAAATTAGGACTGTCCTTTTCAACCAGTCTGTTCCTCAAGTTCCCTAAATTAGGGATTTTGTGATCACTCTCATAAAGATCTATAGATCATAGGCCTTCACGGAAATTACTTTTCATGCATCTGAAAGTGGAACATATATCAGGAAAATGAAAAAAAATTTCATGCATACCTCTAATCCTAGCCATGGCCTCCTGGAGATACTCTGTCCATAGTCATGGTTCCTTCTTCTTGACCAACCTCAGCTCATGCACACCGCAAACAAATCCTTGAAACTTTCCCAAAAATTTTCTCTTCACAAGCCTGTTCCTCCTCCTAAAGATTTCAACTATGATCCCACATCTTCATAGTTGGCCACATTTTACATAAGAATCATCATTCTCCCCTTGAAATTAGCCTAATCCAATTCAAACCCGGGAGCTTGCGGCAGGCCAGATCTGCACAGCTCATCACTGCACTTTCCTCCCACCCTTGTGGTATCAGTCAGGCTCAGGCTGTGTGTCATGGCATGATTGACACATCTAATGGGCAATTATTCATTTTATCTGTGCAACAAGCAATCTACAGGGAGAGGGGGAAGAGAGGCACAAGCTGTAGATTCTCTGTGCTGGTATAATAACAAATTCACTAGCTTAGAGGTATCCTTAATAAGTTTTGATCATTAGAGATAAGTCTGTATTTCCTAGATGTCCCTTGGTCTTTTCTGCTAAAAATGTCTTCAAGCTGACTACATCAGAGAATGTTTGTGATGCAAAATTATTCTCCACTGACTAAAAGAAATCCACTGAATCTACTTCAGTCAGTTAATTGGGTATTTGCTAGTTCTCACGGACTTAAGCTGCTTTTGGATGCACAATCCAGTTAGAAAAAGTTTTCTCCTTCTCAGCAGTCTAATATTGCTTTCTTGTAATTACTTTTTTCCTTCTTTTGGCACTTATACACACACTGTGCCTATTTGTTTTGTTCTTGGTTTATCCTAAGACAAGGCATTCATTTTTCTACTCCACCAGTAATGCACATCTTCATTTGGAAAGCCTTTTGGGAGATGAAAAGAAGAAATTATTTAATAAAGGCTACGGGGTGCTGTGGGGTAGAGAATCACCAAGGGAATTGAGGGCTGCAATTTAAGAAGGGGGCAGCTGTAAGGGAGGAGGCATCCAAGCTGTGGAGACATGGAAACAATCTCCTAGGCAATAGAGTGTGAGCACAAAATTTTAGCAGCTCAGAAGGTCATCAAGTTAATTGCAACCAAGGTCACAGTGGGTGAGGGAGAGTCCTGTATAGACTTTCTGTGCTTCCTGACTTCCAAGCTTGAAGTTTTCTCTATTTAAAATAATCAAATAATCTTATTTTTATTCTACTAAAGGCTGAATACAGTTTTAGTTTTAAAGCCTGATGGTCTTTACCTGAGAGCTCATCAGGACAGTCAGATACACTTTAAAGTTCTGAATGAACTTGGATCCATTTATAAAACCTAATTTTGCTGTCTTCTCTTTCATCTGATTTTCTGTGTCTTGCTCTTGTTGCTGGGTTTAAGTCTCTCTGCTTGTTATTTTTGCTGTCAGCTTCACCCTGTGACCACATTCTGATGTAGGACAAGACAACCTCAAGTTAAGTAATTTACCTTAGATGGCATCCTCTACATGAACATGGTGCTCTGTGCAGACTGTCACAGCTGGGTTGTTTCTGAAACTGGGACATAACCCTGCCCCTTTAAAGCCCATTTGGTTTTTGCCAAGTCATGGCTTATCATATTGTCATATCATGTCATACTGCACTGCCATCCTGCCCTATCCTGATCTGTTCAAGTTTCCTTCCAAATTCCTCTATTTCAGCATCTGTTTCAATGGCTCCTCCATGTCCTTGTGTTCCTGTATTTATCTGATGCCAGTTGTGAGATTTTTTTTTTTTCCATTCTGCCTCTTTCTTCTTGAGTTATCAAAAGCTGATGATTCTCAAAATCTGCCCTGTTTCTGTCAATTCTGCTCTACTCAGTCTAGTATTAGTCAGTGCATGTCCACTTGAATATCATCATATTATCTTGTTATTTCTCCATGATAAAAGCACTTAAACTTTCTGGTCCTTTTACTTTTTTGCTGTGAACTCAACCCTTCTTTCAAGTGTCCTCTGAGAGTTCTCTGTCGTTGTCTCGCCATATCCAGCCTGGCTTACTATGTGCCCCTGCACACCTTAAATTTCTATCTTTTGCTACTGTTCAAGCCTCGGTCGGTGATCTATTTCTTTCTTTTACTATAAAAGGTGTCTTTTCTTCCAGAATCTCTCCCTCATCCTAGCCTTTTTCACAGCATTCTTTCTCTCCCAAAGCTCTAATTGCCTCCTGTAGCTCTTTGAAGCTTCCATGGATATCTAGTCTAATAAAATGTCCCAGTCAAGAGCTTTGTTCTCATCTAGAAACCGTTGCCTTGTCTGACATCTACTGAAGTCTTTTTCCTGCCTTTTTACTTGTTTTTGCTTCATCTAAAGGTATTGCTTGAAGCAAAATATGCTTGCTGTATCTTTTTCCTGTCCAGATTCTCATCCTCTCATGCCCTTTGGTGCTTTGTCTCTCGTTGCCTCTGTGTTTCTCTCTTAGAGACTGTGTTAAGTAGTCATCCTTTTATCACCTTTCTCCTCTTCCTCCTTTAAAACTCCCTTTTTCACCTCTACAGTTTCTTTTGTCCCATAGACTATCTTTTATTTTTCTTCTTTACAGACTTGTGGACCTCTTGGGCTGGGCTTTCTCAAGCACAGAATATTATTTTTGCTTTGTTCTTATATGACTGCTTCTCTATTCTGCATGCAGGGTTCTAAGTAACAATAACTCTGCCTCAGCAAATCCCACTCCTGTCAGTCTGGGGTGGCAGAGGGCTCTGCATCACCATCTGCTATAATGTCTGTGTATGCAGTGTTGGTGGCAGGTGAGAAATAGACATGGTGTTTTGCTCCAGAGGAGGCTGCAGTCTGCTGGTGGGCTGTAAGGTGAGGACATGAAGTGGTCTAGATCTTTCAGGATGAACCTGCTGCAGAACAAACCAAAAAAAGGCTCTAGCATAAGCAGAAGGCACAGAAGTTAAGAACTTAGTAGGACGTCTGATAATTGTCTGGGCAGGGCACAGGGAACATTAAGATTATTACTGCTGATAAATAGCACCTGGATTATTTCAGGCTGTAAATCTCCTGGGACCAGACCATGGGAGAGGTGTGAGTCTTTAGCCATCCTTACCCCACTCCCCACCAGCCTCTCAGAGCTTTCACTATCAAGGCAGTAGGTTGGGAAGGCTAGGAATTGTATTTCTGCATCCTGAAAAGCATTCAGGAGAAATAAATAAACAGAGAAAAAGGGAGACCTGAGAGCAAACTGAGAAGAGGAGGGAGAAAAAATAAAAGCCTGCCTGGATGAGAGATCCATCTTGGTTGACAGTTCTTCCAACTTCTATTCTTTCCTTTACAGTCACTTAATACCCTAATTTGGACTGTAGCTGTATTTTCATCTATCACAAACATGTTCATTTTGAAACACACTTTGGAGTCCACTAGGGCCTGTAATATGCAAAGGAGTGAGGGGGAAAAAAAAAAAAATGGTGTATGAGCAGGTTGTGCAATTTACCTCTTGCATGCCATGGGGTAGTCTAGAAACTTTTTTGAGCCTTTTCAAGAGGCTTAGGTGCACCTGAGGAGTCAAGCCATGTGTACAGGTCATCTGTGCTTGTGGCTAGTTGCAAGATAGTTATGACATCTTCCTCTTATTTTTACGTCTTCTTCCAGCTCTGCGCTAATCTCCTGAGTCTGCTGGTAACCTCTGAAGCAACAGGAGTGCTCCTTTGATGAGTCCTGGTGGAAGTGCAGAGCAAGGCCTGGGAAACAGAAAGCAAGACAGAGAGGCAATAAAGAAAATAGAGAAAGAAGAGCTGTGGCAGGAGATTACAGGAAGACTGATAGGGGAGACCTGAGAGCAGATTCGGGGCAGCAGCAGTGAAGAAAAGCAGATTTTTTTTCAGGGTGTTCTCTGTATTCTGTTTTTATGTTTATATCTGCAGATCTCAAAACGTGGAAAAGATGACAAGTAAAGCCGGATCTTTACTTTTCATTAAGTCAGCTGTGCCAGCTGGAAAAAGTGGTTGAGCTGCTGGGTCTACAAGTTGTTCTGAGAGTGTGAAATAGAAGCAGCAGATCTCAGAGCAAATACAAATTGAGAGTAGCTGCTTTGAATTTAACTAGGGTAGTGTCAGTGAGGCTGGAGGCTGTGACAGAGATTATTGGTACTGTGTGAAATAGCAAGGATTTCCAGAGAGCTGGCAAAGCACTTTCACCTCCTAGGGGAAAGAAGGAGATGGTTGATTTATAAGCTCACTGAGCATGGTAAGATTAGTGTTGAGGACGCAGGAAATACTGCAACATAAATCCAGTGTCTCTACAGATCACATATATTTTGTCATGCACTGATGAATTTCATCAGATCTCAGTTGTTTCCTTGTTAGACAATATCTGGGTACAGAGACAAGAGGCAGAGATACTGTTTGATGAGAAGTGGGGATTAGTTGAGTACCAGATCATTAGCTATAGGTGAGCTAGGTCTCTCCTAGTGCACAGGTGCCACGACGCACACAGTGATTGCTCAGGATCAGCGGCGTGGTTGCAGCCCTGCCGTGCATTGTCTGAGGTGTATCACACTGCGGGAAGCACAAGTGAGGGCTCAGGGGGTGTGTAGGATGTCTTCCTAATGAGGAGAGTAAAGGTTTCTTGTACAAGTAGAATCTGAAATCAGTTGGTGATTGTTGGCCTTGGGGTCCTTCATGCTTTTATTGATGAGGTGAGTGAGGCTGGGAAGTTTGGAAGCTGAGAGAGGCAGTTCTTGGAAAAAGACTTTCAGGGTAGGATCGTCCTATTTTAGGCTGTTATTATATCATTTTTTCCCATGGAAATTCCACAACAGTATGCAGGACAGACAGCAGAGTTTGATTAGCTGGCAGTAGAGGGTTCATTTTTATACTGCAGCAATTTCTAATGTGCCATTCTTGTGAATCTTGAAAAACAAGAGCTAGAAGAGTGCTCTTTGAGCTAAAGGTTCTCATTAGTTTTCTGCAGTGGGTCTGATGAGTGTTCTCCTCCAGTACATATAATAGTGACTGAAGATCTGGTGCTGTGTTACAGCTTTGATGTTTACTGAGCCACACTGTGTTCAGTTTCTAGGCTTCCTATGCATGATGTACCTTTTATTTTGACAGTTTTTTTATATTTTATATACTATATAGTATGTGCTATGCACCATTTTTAATATATGCCATAATGACAATGGTCTTCCAAAAGCATCTCAATAGGTTGGGAGCAATTAATGCCTTTTTGATGGTAACCTGTGAGGGTAACCAAATGTTTTTCTCTGATTTCCTAGACACAGTCCCTTAGATACTCTTCTTTAAAGTGATTCATTTCAAGTTGTGTCCTACATATGGGGCAGAGTCTTCCTCCAGAAAATAGTGCTTGTTTACAGTAAAGTGAGTGCTGGTGAGAATGAAACAGGAGAGCCTGTAAACTTTGGGGCAGCACTGATACTGCTTTTGTAAATATTCAGTGCTTGCCTGGCCTGATACCAGTTGTAGGTTGTACACACTAACCTTATCCACATGGATATTACTACGAATGGATATCCATATCTTTGCAAGAACATGGAGAAGGTGGTTAGTTCAAGAAATTGAGGCTGTCTTCCTCTTGGAGACTTTCTACCTTATTCTCGAACACCATGCAGACTGAAAAAAGCAAAAGAAGAAATGTTTTACAGGAGTCTGTAAAATGACGCCAGAGTTCTGGGCCCAAAAAAAGGGTGTTTTACCCTTCTTTCCCCCCCATCCTGCCTGTAAACCGATTACTCAGTATGAGTAGCTTGGCATGTGAGGTCTTTTTACTTCTATGCAGTTTCTGGGATCTTGAGCTCTCTGCTCCTCCTTAATTAATAGCCCTCTGAAGAAATATAGTTACAGGCAGCACACTGACAGAACAGGGAGGTGTCTCTAGCCAAGTTGCTGTAACGTGCTTCTCATTCCTCTTGCTGGCTGGTAGCTCACTGGTGTTGGCTGAGCTCGTTGCTTCTCTCCCTGACTGAGAAACAAGTGGCAGAGTGGAGAGGAGAAGATGTTGAATGCTCTGGTCTGTGAAAAAGTGAGCACCAAGAATTAAATTTCTGCATAAAGCTATAATTGAGTACCCACAGAGCAGTTTGGTGACGTGCTTTGGAGCGCAAAGGATTCCCCATAAGAAGACCTGGGAAGGCTGAGATTAGACTGTAATGTTCAGCAGTTTACAGGGATGTCTGACTTCTCCAGCAGGGCTTGCTGATATGAACTGTGGGCTTAGAAGGATAGTTTTGGGACACTGAGTGGACACTATCCCATTCCATCTCACCACAGTTGCTGGCATCCTTATGATTGTTGCTCAGTCTTTAGGACACCTGGTATATGGGGAGAAGATGAGGAAGCCCGCTGACCTTTTTTCTCAGTGCAAACAGGGGGTGTGTGGGATGGGGAGCTGTGAGAGAAGGGATATCCTGGATAATAATTTCTGCTTCTTCCCGTCTGCTTTCTGTCTCTGTGCTTGCAGCTCTGTCTGTCACACCACCTCCTTCCCTGTGCCCCCTCCCTCTCCTTCAGGAGTTCCCCTCTTGCTCATACCTGATATTCAATCCTGGCAGAGTTATCGCCTTTTGCTGAGATCAGACACGGCACTGGGGAATCATGTGGCAGAGGAAGGTTGCTATAAATAGAGTTGAACCCTTTGGGCAGGAAGGGAAGAAAGTGAGAGAGGCACAAGGAGGAGGAGGGGCAGAGAGAAAGAGAGTGCAGGAACAGGACAAGTTGGAGTGGTCTGAGGAGAGAGAGAGAAAGAAAGGATCAGCAGAGAATGCGGAGGCCGTGCTCTCTGCCAGAACACGAGGTGGTTCTAGGTAAGGCCCAGAGCAGCAACTCAGTTACAGAGGAGCGTGAGGAGGAGCGGAGGAATGGAGAGCTCAGAGAGCAAGACGCAGGAGCCCAGCTCGAAGGCAGCTTTGTGGGGGGGCACACCGCAATACGACTATGTCTGCTTTGAGAAATGCACCCGTCTCGGGATACCTGTGGAGGCAGGACACGAGGCCGGGGCGACAGGGGACGACCTGCGCTCCCCAGAGAACTCCCTCAGCTACCCACAGGTAGGGCTGGACGACGGGACGTTTGTGGCAGCACAGGTCTCCCTGGGATCACGCCGGCTCTGGGGCTCTCAGAACGGCGCTGGCAGAGCGCACGTCCCTGCCCATCCCCGGTCCCACCAGCTCTCCCCTTCGCTCGCTGACTCCAGGTCAGGCCTTGACGCTCATGGCTGTACCTACACCAAGGCTCCTACCGGTAACTGGAGTCAGAGGTTATTGTCACCTGCCATGGATGCAGCGAGACTTGGAATGGGCAAGCTGGGATGGGGAAAATTAACCGGAGCAATAATGAGTTTGTAACAGCGAAGAGAAGCTGCAGCTGCCTTCAGCTGCATAGCGACATAAAGTAAACACAAGAGTGAGTAAAACCAAAGGGAACAGTGATGTATACAGATGGGTGTCTATCTTCACAGCTGTGTAGATGAAGTAAAACTCTCTTGTGACTTTTCTCTGACCATAAATCCCTTCATGGTGATAGACCCATACATGGATATTGGTATTTTTGATAACTCTTAGTGGAGATGTAAGTGAGGGATTTTCTAACCCTTAAGCTTGACGTGACTCTGGTTCATACAAGCACTGGTTCAGAAAAATGTCTGGGACATAGATGTACTCAGATTATAATTTTTTGTTCCATTATGCTCCCCTCTTCTTTTGGGACAGCCTCCTGCATAGGGGAGTGTTTACAGCAGAGTCCCGGTGTCTTATTTCCTACCACCCTGTTCTGATTAAGCTGATCCAAGAGGGCTTCGATGCAGTGAAGGATCCAGTCAAATTACGAGGAATGTGAAATTCATAAAGTGGATGTTTCTCCATCCATGAATGAATATAAATCCTCTTACATGGATGGCGAATGACTGGAGGATGAAGGAGATTGCATTAATTGTCTCCTAAAATCGCTTATGTGATTTAGTGGTAGGAAAACTAACACATTTGCCACCAAGAAACTCTCTTCCAGTAGATAAGCGTCCCAGTGAGGAGAGTTATGTGCCACATTGCCAAAGATCAGAGAATCACTTCCCTGGCCATAATCAGGGATTTCTCTTCTGAAACGGCCTACAACATCTGAGAGTTTGCATGTCTCCTGCACTGAAGTCTTCCAAAACCACCCCACTGGCTTGTTTGAGAGCAGCAGACCAGATGGACAGAGGCCTGAGGGGGGCTTTATCTACAAACACAAGGCAGTGCTTCGGCTGCAGCAGCCACACTAAGAGGGTTAGCATGAGGGGTGGGATGCGGTGGAGAGGTGTGTGTGCCCACCTGAGGATGCACTCCACTGGGGTCACGTCTGCCCCATGGGGTGCAAGTAGGGCTGGAGAGCTGAGGTGGGTGAAGGAAATCCATGTTTGTGCGTGTGCCATGAACCAATAGTGAGCTGGGGTGTGGGGAGCTGCGAGATGCGAACCCTCTCTCCAGTAAAGCACATCCATGCACAGAAACATCCCAGTTCACGCATATCCAGTCCCACACACTTAAAACCACTCTCCAGAAGGCACAGATGACACAGTGAGGCAACACCACCAGCTCTGTGCTCTTGCTCCTTGCCACCAGAGTGTCTCTGTTCTCAGTTCCAGATGTTTGATCATGGTCAGTGCACGTAGATGGAAGATCTCACGTACAAACAAGGCAGCCATCAAACCCGTTCCCATGCATATCTTCAGGCAGAAACATCCCCAAGCAAGCATGCATTTGGAAAGGAAATTTGCAATCTAAAACCCAGACAGTTGTATTTATAGTTTACTGAAAAATATGTCCTAGAAATAGTTTATATCAGCAGTCATGTACACGTGTGCATGTACACTTATCGTGGAACTTTGCATGCAAACATATTCTGGCTAAGCCAGGCTTGCTGTGGATGTGTATATTTTGCTGGTCATTCCTGCACATGTAGACAAATTATAAATGTGCACATGTATTTTGTACAAACATGCACACTTATCATCATGTAATTAGCATGAAAAACAACCCGTTGCACATGTTTTTATCCATTTCCACAGAGTAATAATTAAGATTTCTTTCCCCAGTGTCATGTGAAAAAACATTTGACAGAGATTTTGATTCTGTTGTGCTTTTTTTTTGCTCGCTATTGCCTTCTGTTGTACATATGATTTGGTTTGGTTTGCACAGGCCCCAGAATAATGAAATCTTGGTCTTTGTCCTTGGACCTTCAGATAATTGATAGTCAAAAATATATATAGTGGTTAATAGATAATAAAATAATAGTAGTAAAATAGTAAAAATAATAATAATTTTTTTTTGAAAATTAATATAACAGATAGCAGATATTTGACAGATGATGTAATATACCCTGATAAAAATACACATTATCCTACACTGTAGGATTTTGTATTGTTTTATTTCTGCATGAGAAAGCAGTTACAGCTGGTGAAGAATTTAAAAGCTAAGTTATTTGTGACTGTAGAAAGGGTGTTCTTGGCAGGGAGCTCACTCAGCAAAACACAGATGGGTGTAGTGGGAGGGATGTGCAATAAGAAATCAGGCAATGCAGTAATACAGAATAACAGGCTCACAGAGAGAGGCAGGTGGGAGGGCCTCTGGAGCTCTCTGCCCAAGCCCTACTCACAGCAGGGCTGACTCCAAAGGTAGGTCACATTGTCCAGAGCCTTCTTCAGGCACGTTCTGAACGTCTGCAGGACTGAAGATTCCCCAGCCCCACTGGGCACCTGCTCCTGTGCTGAACTAGCCTCCAGAGGGGCTGGATGGAGACGTGTTCCTCTGCATGGGCTTTCCCTTCTTGCAATTTTTGCTTTTTGCCTTTTGTCCATCACTCTGTCCCTCTGAGATACCTTGCTCTGATGTTTCCCTCCAACTCCTCTCTCCCTTTTGCTGTTAGATTTCCCCTTTGCCACCTTTTCTTCAGGAACAAATATTATTTTGTTACTGTCCCCTCTCCCTTCCATGTACCTCATCAGCTCCATGTCGAAGCAGTTGACTGAGATGTTTTACTGGTATTTAAATTTATGTATGTGGTGCATTTGGGGAGGTTTCACCTTTGAGGTCAGATATGGCTTCTCTGGTGATGCATCAGGAAACAAAATCACCTAAGGAAGATAATTTTAGGAATAGCAAGATGGATACAAGGCAGGAGTGAGAGAGAAAGGAAGTACAGGCTAAGGCTGCCTCAGTGGCTGGAATCAGCATCATAAATGGAAGCACTGGCAGGCCTGGGGAAAGGGATTTCAGGACTGGAGTATTCTGTGGGGAATGTATTGTTCAGTCTGAATGGCATGGGAAATAGCTTCGGCTTTGGACTCTGGCAGGAGGGCAGTTTCATATAGGTGCTAACCCCTCAGAAAATAGCTCCCAGAAAAGTCTTGAGATTTTTATGTATTTTTCCCCCTGAAATTCTGTGCAGCTTTTCCTCTGTTACTCAAACAATGAAATTTCCCCAGTTTTGGAAAGATAAAAGATCATTTGCATAGATAAATGCTTCATCTCTGAAAATAAACTTTACTTGATTGTGCTTTCTCCCTGAATGGTTTGGTTGGGATTTGTTTTGGGGTTTTGTTGGTTTGTTTGTTTGTTTTGGGATTTGTTTTGGGGTTTTGTTGGTTTGTTTGTTTGTTTTAGGGTTTTTGTTTGTTTGTTTGGGTTTGTTTTGGGGGGAGTTATTTGCTTGGGTTTTGTTTTGGTTGGTTGGTTGTTTTGGGGGGGTGTATGTTCCTCCCATCTGTCCTGAGTGGTATTTATACCTTCAGCTGTTTTTGCACCATTTTCGTGGTCTCTCTCAGCATTTAGCCAAGTAGGCATGATACTACCTTTTCTGGTTCAACCCTTAGGTGGTAATTGAGAGCTTATAAAATTGTCTTCATTTTTTCTGGTGCTCAGAAACCCTGTGTTCCTTGTGTTAGAGAGGGAGCAACAGAAGAAGGAACAGTCAGAGTCGTACTGTGTTATATTTTTAGTTTTACATCTTCTAGTGGAGGGGATATTTCTTGCCTAACCCAATTTTGCTGTAAGGTCATCCTCTGATTTCTGGATTCTTTCTCTGTCCACAATCTCCTACCATTTTAGATACTTCCAGAATCCTGGAGAAGCAAAGCACATGTGTGAAGCATTCTTTAAATGTATTGATTCTACCTGGTTTGCCAGGACAGCAGCTTATTTTATATGTTTGTGGACTAACTCCTTTTTTTCCCCCATATCCTGAGTGCACCATTTTGCAGCCAGGCAGAAGCAGTGAAGTAGGATACCATATGAGGACTTTCAGCATTCATACTATTATACTGTCACACTGATCTATCTGGCAGATGGAAGATTCTAATTTGAATCTCATATTTGACATGGGTTTAAGTTGTATTTGACATGAACCCGTCTCTCATGACCATTTAACAGCTGTGAAACACTGGTGAGGTGATGTGAAGATGCATTTGTCTAAAATCTGCTGGTATTTGGCATTTCTGTCTGAAAGACACAGTAAAAGAAATAATCAGCAGTTTGCTCGGTAGGACTGTGTTGTAGAGGAAACTCTTCAGCCTGATGTTTCACCGTCCTGTTTTATGGAAGTCAGAGCATGGTCATTATTCCCTGCAAAGAGTCTGCATCATTTACTTAGAATGTGGTGGTTATCATGTGGTTAATAATTGCATTGAATTTGTGTAGCTTCCAATACAGTGATGAATGGAAGAATATTTTCAGCTCTTCACATAGGATCAACCTGTTTAAGAGGCAGCAGATGAACCATCTTTAGAACAGGATGATTTTAAAAAGCATAAATATGGGTTCTGTGAAGAAAAAAAATCCACTAGGATTTCCAAAGCGAGCTATGGCATGTGGTTCAAGGGTCTGTTGAGGAATATGTGCAAACAAATAAAATACTTGGGACCTTCAGTCATATTTGTTGTGTTGAAATACTAATTGGGAGAGCACAGAAACAGGTGCTCAGAAAAGCTGGGTAATTTATACTCCTGGGAGATATTTAGGAGTTGCCTGGTGTTGAGCAGCCTAATCTGGCTTACCTGGCTTTGGAATTTGCAGGCTGTGGGCAGAGGCTTGGACTAGAAACCTCCAGAGCTGCCTTCCCGTGCAAATCTTTCTGTGAGTCTCTGTATCTATTTTATCTCAAGGGAACAGGAACATCTCTTTTGTTACCTTGAAAGGGGGAGGCAGGAACTGTCAAATAGAAATGTCTCCTAAGTATGTGGTAGTGCTTTATCTCTGTCATACGTCCTGTCATTCTCCAGCTTAAGTGTCTGAATTTGCTGATCAAAACATGGCTCATTCTCCTCCTGCCACTCAGAAAATCTCAGAGAAGATGTGCTGGAGAGGGAGCAAAGGGTCACAGTGTCACAGGCGGGAAGTGCATCAGGTGGCCCGAGGTAAAGCCAAACCTGGTTCACTGAAGGACATGCGAGGGGAAGATTCTTATTCTCTGCTTCTCAAATGCACACCTTCCCCACCTGTACTCTGAAAGAGCGAGGTGGGATAGCTGCTCTTCAGGGAATCTGGTAAGCAAACACCGGTCACGGTCAGGGTTCTTCAAACTCCCTTAAGGTGTTGACAAGACAGCACAACTGCCCAGTTCACTGTAGACCCCTGTAAGAAATGTCCGTGGTAAGCACATGCAGCTGATTCTGAATTGTGTATAACCAACTGCATGTCGAGTATCTGAAGAAAAGGACTAGATTAAGCAATTAGGAATTTCAAAGGAATTGTAGATACAGAAGGACTTAAAATGCTGATTTGGGTAAATAATGGCTGGAGGTGTGCAGCAGCCTGTGATATTTTTGAGATGATGCTGCTTCTTTTCCTCCACGAGCACTGTCAGTGGCTGTGTGCCCTGTTAAGCATTCCTTGGCAGCAGGAGGAACAGATGCAGGACATTCCTGCAGCCTGTTTGAGAGTGTAATGCCTCTCAAAACCTTCAGAGATGTTTCACAGCGCCGCTGAAATCTATGAGACAGCCCTGAGGATGGCGGCCTCATGTGAACTACTTTGACCTTCTTTTGTACCTCCAGAAAGCTGACTCTTAATGCTCAAATGCTGGCTCTTAATGTTCAATCTCTCAGCCATTATTTTTCCCAGGACATTACCAAACAATGAATATTCTCTGATAGGATCTTGTACTCCTGAAAAGGAGGTGAAAAGGTTTTGGAGAGATTGGAAAGAGGAAACTAGAAAGAAAAAAAAGAAAAAATAAATGAGTTGCATCTGTCTGAGAGTTTCTGTCGTCTCAGTCTCCCTGCTTGGTACATTTGGATCTGTCGGTAGCTCTGTCTTGTCATCCTTAATGCTATTTGTGAGGGAGCATTTGCCTTACCTTTGCCTTGTGATCCCTCTTCTTTTCTGCTCTTCTAGCTTTACGGTCGATACACAGACCAGATAACAGATAACATTTCAGACAAGGAAGCAGCAAAGCTACTGAAGAAACAGGCCCAAAGGAACAATGGAAGACCCCTGAAACGTGACAGTCAAGTACAGATCAAAGAGGAGCACTATTCCAAATGTCAAGGTAGGGACAATTCATGTTTCATTACCCTTTTACCAGATATTGGGAAGGCCAGCAAGAGAGATGGGATTTAAGCAATTGTGACTGGGGAGAAGCAGAGAGGAAAGGACAAGGAATCAAATCTCATTGCATTGAAAAATCTTTTCTATATGAGCTTTTATCCTAGAAAGAGAAAATATATGTTTGGAATAAAAAAACTATCCCAAATAAACCACTTTTTCCACAACAGAACTCTGTAATGGGAGGAAAAGGACTTCCTTGTATCAGACTTTTGCTGCTTGTGTACAGGATGTTAAATTCCACCCTGTGTGTCCTGCACACCCCCACCCCCTTTTTTAAAATGTTTTTTAAACTACATAAGATATTACAGAACTGTGTGAGAGAGAGATGGGCACAAGTCCTTCAACATAAAGCCCATGATGCCTCCAAACAAATCCTTGTTTTAGTCAGTTCTCAGTGCAGGAGGGACAGACACAGCCTCATCTACGTTCACTCAGTTTTTCTGGTTCACTCTTCCCTCCACAGACTGTGCTAAGCGCATCCAGAAATATGTTACCAGGAAGCTTGGAGAGGACTGGATTTTCTTGGTTCTGTTGGGTCTGGTCATGGCGTTGGTGAGCTGGGGAGTGGATTATGCCAGTGCAAAGACCGTACAGGGTGGGTCCCATTCAGGTGCTGCAAAAGCAGACAGTAAATGATACAAATGTTTACCCAATCCCAGTGACCAGTGTTGCTCCTTCTTTAACATCATTGTCCCATGCTCAACCCTCGCTGCTTGGGAAGTTTGAAGTTCTGGCAACATCATAAAGTTTAGTTAGGGAGAGGTTCTTTAAAGGGATGGCAGGGGAAAATTTGGAACTAAGTGGGCAGAAAGAAGGGATATGTGTATGATGAGTCGAAGACAAGCAATTATTTTGAATCCCTTTTCTTTCTGCTCTCTTGAATACACAGGAGCACAGGGAAGTGTTACTGTGGCCTTTCCTGTTATACTGCTTCCCTTTCTCCCAAGAATGTTAAGAATATGGGTGACGTCAGGGAAGGGGCTTTTAGATGCCTTCCTGACACTGTTTCTGCTTTTTACCTCATTTTTGTTCCTTCCAATTTTTACTTATACAGTGCCCTGAATTTTTCTGCTATTTGGGCATATAGTGCCCTCTGCTTTTGCCCTTTTCACAAAGATCTCCTATTCCTCATCTTATATCCCTTCCCTGCATTTTTCCTGTGGTCTGTCTCCAGCTTTTTATGCCAGCTACAAAAATTACAAGATCTTTCAGGCCCCATCTCAGTGAGCACATACATGCCACTGCCACATCCTGTGAACAGTACTGTACCTTTGTCCTCACCCTCAGTGTCCCAATCCTGACTGGCACACACATACACCAACCTTTTACCCTGGGCTGCTGTAATTCCTCAAAGCATCCAACATTCCTTCAACCCAGTGTTCCTCCCTCCAGAGCTTCCCCATCTACCAGGTGACTGGTACAATCTGCTCTGAGGGTTCCTGTCCTTTATACTCCCTGCAGCTGAGTCCTTTAGTGTTCTTTTTCCTTTCCCCTGCCAAGTCTCAGCCTCTGCTGAGGCTGTGTGGGGAGCCAGCTCAGGCAGGGAAGATGCAGCTGCAGAGGAGCTGCAGTTCGGTTTGGACTCTCAGCAGCTCATGTTGTTGTACCTGGCTGAGCAATGGTACCACTGCTGTTCTAATAGCTGCTGGCAAGGCTTCCAATCTGCTGCTCTAGAAGGGAAATCACAATCAGACCTTTTAAACTAGTTTTTTTATGAAGGAATGATTAATGGACCACTTTATTGTCCTTCAGAACCCACACAAGACCCTCAAACTGCCAAATGAGGATGCTGCACAGTGATTTGTCCTCACAGCTGCACGTAACACACCTCTTTTTATGTCACACTTGTGCACAGCTAATAAATAGTGTCTTCTGTCTATTCCTGCAGAACTCCTGCTTTATTGGGGAACTCATACTCAAAATAAGTCTTGTCTTAGAAAAGGAGCATTTGATACCATTTCTGAAGGAGATCTAGCACGGGCACATTTAGCTAGTGCATGATTCTCTGATGTCTACCAGCCTGTTTGGAGCAGCTGTGGTTACTGACAAGCTCTCTGTTTGTGTGTCTACAGCCTACAAGTGGACCTACAGAGCACTGCACCCGAACATCCCTCTGCAGTACGCCGTGTGGGTTGCCTTCCCGCTCGGCCTCATTCTGTTTGCGGCCAGTTTCTGCCACTTCGTCTCTCCACAGGCTGTTGGTGAGGGCAGAAGGCATGGCAAGATCTGTCTTCTCGTTTTTCCTGTTCCATCTGCCTGCGGGTTTTGTTCATCCCCGGCTCTGCTGTTGTTTTCAGGGTCTGGGATCCCAGAGCTCAAGACCATTATGAGGGGAGTGGTCCTCAAGGAGTATCTCACTCTCAAAGCTTTTGTGGCCAAAGTTGTGGCACTCACAGCTGGGCTTGGAAGTGGCATGCCTGTGGGGAAAGAGGTAAATGTTGCTGATTCTGTGTGCAGTCGTGACCAGGGTCTGGAAGGTGGGAGATGTGTGTGAAGGAGGAATCTATAAATGTTTTCTTACTTTCACCACTATGCCTCTTCTCAAAGCTCTGCTCCTTCCAGCAACACCTATCTTTCACTGGCCATTTTCCTTCCACTTTGAAAGACATGATATAGGAAACATCAAAGAACTCAAGTCAGGTAGTCTTTGAGAGGGAAAAAAAACTAAATGGAGATAGAAGAACTGAGAAAGATTGGAGGGTCTAGAGCACAAATCTTATGAGGAGCAGCTGAGGGAAATGGAGTTGCTTTTTCTGGAGAAAAGGAGGCTCAGGGAAGACCTTCTCACTCTCTATAACTACCTGACAGGAGGTTGTATCCAGGTGGGAATCAGTCAATTCTCCCAGGTAACCAGTGACATGACAAAAGGAAATGGCTTCAAGTTGCACCAGGCAATGTTTAGGTTGGATATCAGGAAAAATTTCTTCAATGAGATGGTGGTCAGACATTGAAACAGGCAAGTGGTGGAATCAATATCCCTGGAAGAGTTCAAAAGGTGTGTGGTTGTGGCTCTTGGGGACATGGTTTAGCGATGAACGCAGTGATGCGGCATTGAAGGTTCGATTCAATGATCTCAGAGGTATTTTCCAACCTTAATGGCTCTATTACTGGCTGAGATGGCCAAAGAGAAGTCATGAGCCCTGCAGTAGCTAAATGGTTGTCAGTAACCAGAGGGCAACCCTCTCTGATTTTCTCCCTCTCTTCTCTTGCAGGGTCCTTTTGTGCATATTGCCAGTATCTGTGCCGTGGTACTCAGCAAGTTCATGTCGATCTTCTGTGGGGTGTATGAGGTAAGGCACATATCTCTGCACACAGCTCTTCCACAGGCTGGGACACCCAGGATGGTATGGGTAGGCCACAGAGCACAGAGGAAACACACAGATTGATGTTCACTGTACTGCTGTAGAGCAGTAAAATACAAGCTGAACAAGAGTAGTGCAAGGCCAGACATGCAGTCCAAATAACTGTGCAGGACCACCAAAGTTACCCGGAAATGACAGGGACTGGTTAGGAGTATGTTTGACAAGTTTTCAATCTCGTGATTGATGCCTTTGCACTGTGATCATTGACTGTATAAAAAAGTAGCTGCAGACAAAGACGGATTTGTCTTTAAGCCAAATTTATACAGCATTGCTAATTATAGACACTGACACCGTCTCTATGCTTTTGCTATTGCAGAACAGCCTCTGCAGGCTGATCACCGTATTGACTGGTTGTATAAAAAATCTATTAACTGCAGATATAGATAAATGTAGGAACTCCTTTATGTGCAGGCTCTTAGCAGAAAGTGACTGTGTAATACAGCTGGAGGTGCTGTTTTACTTGAGTAGATCCTGTCTGTGCACAAGGACCAGATGTCACAGCTGGAGACCAGCTGCCAGTACTAAGACTGCACTAAAGTGTGTAGAGCCTGCTATTTGTAATAGCGATGGCTGACTGTGCTGCTGGCTGTTGCTTATTTTCATTGTTCTGGGTCCTAACCCCGTGGCTTTGCTCCCTCTAACCCCAGCATGCCCGTCTCTGGCTGCACTCCCTGTTCCAGAATGTGCATAGGCAGCTCGACCTCCTGGTGCCGGCTTGCGCAGTTGGAGTTGGATGTTGCTTCAAGGCTCCTCTTGGAGGCAAGTGTCTTCCTATATGTGGCATTTAATGTACAGTTCCTCTTGCTGTGAGACTTCCCACCCTCATGAACGGTTTTCCATGGATACCTCGCCACTTCAGCAACACGAGTCCTTTCTTCTCACGTGTAAGTGGTGGCAGCAAAAGGAAGGGAAGGCTACAGGAAAAGTGACACCTGTTTAAATGCTGGTTTCTAAATGATGCACCTTGTTCAGTCCCTGCCAGCCATGAACATTGTTCCACCTGAAGAGTACCAAGGGCTGTCCAGAACGTCAATAAAGATCAAGTAGACAATGGGAGTAAAAAGAAAAACCTTGTGAGAGGCAATGGGCACCACTTGCAACACAGGAAATTTTGACTCTCTTAAAGGAAATTATGTTCTTCTCTCCCGAGGGTCGTCCAGCGCTGGCTTAGGTGTTCAAAGTCCAGGGAATTTCCACCCTTGGAAATGTGCAAGACTCACCTGGACAAGAACCTGATCTAGCCTTGGAATTAACAGAACTAACAGCTCTCTGAGCAGGGAGACAACTCCAGTGGTCCCTTCACAACTTTCCATGATCCCACTTGGAGGAGAAATCTGGAAATTTGTCTCCTCCATGCATTAGTATTAATCTTCTGATTCACTGAAATGCTTAAAACAGAGGCACATGTTTACTTCTTCCGAAAGCAGAGGAAATATATTCATAAATAAGTTGCCTTTTATTTCACTTTCCTCTCTCCCCATGTGCTGCCCTGAACCTCTTTGCATGGTTATTGTGCCCAGAAGTGTAAGGAGTTTTTAAACGCTATGTTTTTTTCTAAGTTGGCTTTAGTTCTTCCATGCACTACCTTTCTGTTAGTCTTCAAATGGATGAGTTAGCTGACAAACACAACATGGTCTTGCATCAACAGTAATACAGATCTTCACTCTGGTTGGCTATTAAAAAAAATTTTAAAAAATCAAGGAAAGAACATAGTTTGTCAGCTACAGATTAGAGGTTCTTCAGTTGATAACTTGAGAAAAGATGCCAGAAAGAAAATCAGGCTAAGCAAGAGAGAGGCTGAGAACTGTGCATATGTGGGCAGTCTAGCAAGATGTAGACAGCCTGAGCTGAAGCCTGAGGCTTCAAGGCAAAATTTGTCAGTCTGCCAAAAGCCTTGACAGAAAGCAGTTTCAGAACCAAGGATCAGACCACAGGTCAGGTGAAACCATTGGAATTATACAGGAGAATGGTACTTGTTTTAATGGTAAAAAATAAAGCAAAAAAAACCCACCCCAAACCTCAAAAAACCTCTGTAGAAGTCTATGATTCTTGTTTCTTTCTCTGGACCTACAATTAACAGTCTCAGAGACTCCAGGATGCATCCATACATAGATGACTGGGACATGCTAGAGAAGCAAACAGAAGGCTAAACAGGGACTGATCTAACTCCTGCCTTTGGTAGATAAAGGAGATGTCAGACAAAACAGTCAAAGTCTTCTCAAGGATAAAGAGACTACAGGCACAACTTGCCTCTATTACAGATGAAGGAATTTCTCCCCTTGTCCTAAAGGCAGTTCAAGGTGGCACAGGTGCCAAGAGATGCTGGGGAATCGCTGCCCTTGAAGGTGTTCAGGGCTGCCCTAGCAGCCATGTCCTGAGCACCCTGATCCTGTTACCCTTCATCTAACCTTGCAGTTAGCCCAGTTCTCAACAGAGAGATGGAGAAGCATTCAGAAACACAGAACTAAAACTTGCTGTGAGTCTGTGATAACATTGTAAGATGGGAACAAAAAGAAAGTTATCATAGTTTCTGTAGCCCTAGTTCCTCTTTTGGATCCACACCAAATTGCCAAATGTAATTTCCATTACCTGGGAGTCATGTAATCTTCAGCTGACCTTGGTCCAGGATATAGCTTGCAGTTTCACTTTATATTGCCCTGGTGTGTAACTTCTTGATGCTGTTGCAGGTAAATACTGCCCTGTGTATTAAGGAGGATGGATTTGAAAATCCAGTTTAGCCCTTGACAAGAAAATGGTACCTAGTCTCTTAGAAAGGCTCTCCCTTTTACACCTTCCAATTACTTTTTTTATTATTATGACCATTTTCACCAGGACAGCACAATGCTTTACTGGGTGATCTGTCACCCACTCACCTACCCAGCACGGAAGAGCCTTCAGCATCAGTCCACACTCTGCTCTGGACATGCGTGTACCTTGTGCACGCTGAGTCCCAGGGTAGGTTTTTTGAGGCATTCTGTGGCACATGTGCATCCTGAGATTCCCTGCCAAAATAAAAGAGATGGAGCGAAACCTTCTTATGCTCCTTCCATCCTCTGGAGGATTTTCCAGAAGATATTTCTTCCACAGTGGCAGAAATGTGTATGTTTCAAAGGAAAATGAGATGCTGCCTTCCTCGCATTTCTTGAATGTGTGATTCCAGGTATATGCCTGTGCTGTGCCAGGTGTTGCCTTTTCAGCATTTTGAAGCCATCCAGAAGGGAGAAGTAAGATAAACATAGCTGTAACTCTGAGAATGGCAACAGAGCTGGGTGACATCATGCAGTCATACCTGCCAATTTTGTTACTCACTCTCTGTTTTCTTTCCTTCTTTCTTCTGTGTGTCTGTCTCTCTTTGTCTCTTTCACCAGTAGCAGCCCTATTATTACACAGATGTCCTGACTGTGGGGTGTGCTGTGGGTGTTGGCTGCTGCTTTGGGACACCACTTGGAGGCAAGTGGCTGTTCTGTTTCCTTTTCCTCAGGTACCTAAATCCTCTCCCCCCTAGTCCTCTTGTCCTCTCCCCTTCTCCTGCGACACATTTTTGATGTGACATTTACTTTGGGCAGAGACACTTACCTTTAGCACTTTCAAACTCCCCAGCATCTCTGACAGTCTTTTTTCCATGTTGTCCGCTTTCTGGAGGCAAGAGGAGAAGGCTCTCTAGAGCAGTGGTCTCCAAACTGGGGTGTGTGTACCCCAGGGGGTGCACAAGGTGATCTGTTGGGTGTGGGAAGGAAATACCGGAATTTCTATTTTTTTAAACATAAAAAAGTAAATAGATTAAACTTCACTAATATTAAGTATTTGTGTCGGCAGGGGTGCCCTAATATGTCACATGGCCACTTGTCACATGCAGTGCATAAGGTGTAGACTTGCTCCCAACGTGGAGGGAGGACCATGATGCCCTCAATCATTTACTCTCTTTCAGCATATTGCAATGAATTGCAATCGATGCGTGCCCACAATGGATTAAGTGGATTTATGGATTATATTATCTAGTGTTAACTGAGCTAATCCTTGCAAATTGGAAAAATGGCTTTAAAAGGCCCCTGCAAAGAGACTATGGACTGAAGATAATACTAATAATGTGAGCACAGAGAAATGACAAGTAAGTGGCAGAGCTGACAGTTCTAGTACAGGTCCTTATTCAGTCCAGTTATGAGGTAAAAGCAATGGCCAGCTAATCAGATCTGAGAGGAAGCTGGACAAAAAAAGATTAAAATTATCAAAGGTTATTTTAAATATGGATTTACATCTGTTATTGTTAATGATGAACCTTATCCTACGTGTGTATCATGCTTTGAGAGGTTAATTAATGAGAGTATGAAGCCATCAGAGTTAGCAAGACATTTAAAATCTGGGCATCCAGAACATGAAGACAAACCTCTACAATGTTTTCAGTGATGTTTCAAGCCGTGTGGCATTCAATCCAATACTTTGCAAGATTTCACTTAACCTAATGACAAATATGTAGAAGCCTCCTTTGAGGTTTCTTGCTTCTCAGCAGAAGAGAAAATGCCACATACCACAGGGGAAATGGTTGTTCTTCCTGCCATAAAATGTAAAAATGGCTGTGATAATACACAGAAATCAATAGAGCAGCAAACTAAAATGTGTTTCTTCATCAGTAAACACTGCTGGAACATGCATAGGGGACATTGTTTAATGTTTAAAGAAGCAAGAGTCTGTACAAATTACACAGCAGGGGAGGTTTCCTGTGCAGATGGATTAGAGTACAGATGTTTCTAAATTGCCTCAGATGATGGTATTTTCCAGATTCTGTTTCGATAGTGAAATGCAGAACTTCTATCTGTGAGACACTGAAAGGAGTATCTACCACAGAAGCTGTATTCTCAACAGCAAATTACTTCTTTAATTAAAAAAATTAAAAAAAAAAAATTGGAAGAGCTCTGCAAGTTAACAACTGGTGGAGCAGAATAAGAGAAGAACTGGGGGTAAGATTACCTAGACACCACTACACCTAGAATTCACACACTGCAGCGTTCACAGATGAGCTATTGCTGCAAATAAATGAAAGCCAAACATGCACAAAGCGCTACAGGATGTTGTTATGGGGGTCATTTCATAAAAACGTGACCCTGAAAGAGTAGAATCTTTACAATACTTCATAACAAGATGTGAAATGACCATGAAAATCCTACAGGCATTTGCTGGTTATCTGATAGTAATTTAAAAGAAGAATATAATTTAAAGTCCAGTTGCACCTTTTTCTTTTACAAAAAGACAAGTGTTCTGAATTTGCTGATCTTTTCTGTGATGACAAGTGCCTGTCAGCAGATTGCAACCTAGCAGTTATTTTTGAAAAAGCAAACATATTTGATGTACTTCAAGGTGAAAGTGATGTTCTAACAGTGGGTGAGAAACTATTTTTCAAAAGAAACTTGTGGAGGCTTTGTGAATCTGTTGTCAAATACAATGTGTCTTAGCTACAAAAACTCTCATTTTATATATATATATATACTCAAAAAACTTGAAAACAGAAATTTCTACCTTTTCAAAAATCTTCAAGATTATGATTTTCAGTAGGTTTTGAACCCACTTGTTAAAAATATAAAAATTCAACATCTTCTGATTATTTTGCAAGAACAACTGATTGACATCAGGGAGGATGAAAATTTACTATCCAAATTTTAATGAAAATCTTTGCATAGGTGGTAGGTTGGATTGAAAAAACCATATCATGATTTAGCCAGCACAGCCAATGATACATTTCTTGCATTTGGATCTATGTGTCTTTGTGAGATATTCTTTAGATCAAGTATCAAAAAAATTGAACATAGAACCAGACCTTTGAATCCCTGTGTCACAAAGCATTAAAACCAGATTTTTAAAAATAAAGAATATTACTATTTTAGTGAGAACAGTATTTTTGTTCCACTAATAAATAAACCAAATTATTTTTAAAATTATGTTTATTTAATATTTATTTCATCCTTGTTTAATTTCTATTCTTGTGCATGTTTGATATGGTACACAATATTTTAGTACAGTAGTACATGAGTGGTATTTTTAAATAAATACACATACGGGGAGAGGGTACATGCTCAAAAACCTTTTATTTGCAGGGGTCCATGATCAAAGAAGTATGGAGACCACTGCTCTAGAAAGCCATTTAGAATCCTCTCTCATGCTTCTAACATTACACTTGTTAATTTAACTTTGCTCCCTTCCCAACTCTTTCTAGGGGTTCTTTTCAGCATCGAGGTCACTTCCACCTACTTTGCTGTGCGCAATTATTGGAGAGGCTTCTTTGCAGCTACCTTTAGTGCCTTTGTGTTCCGAGTCCTTGCTGTCTGGAACAAGGATGCAGGTAAGCTAAGAGCCATTCCCGCTCTCTTTGTACATAAGTTGCTCTGTTAATGCATTATTTTCCATGCTTCTCAAGACCAAAATGTTTTTATTTATGATGCTTGAAACTTCTGCCACAACACATGACTCCCAGCAGCACAAAAAGAAGGAGAAAGGGAAGTGTCTTGTATCTTGTCAGTTGTCTAGCTTAACCTATCCCTGGGAGAGCTGGGGTGTAACTAACTGATAAAGGACAGAATATGAGTCCCCAGCAAGCAAAAGTCTCCCTGAAATGAGATTTTTTTTTTTTTTTTTTTTTTTTTTTTTTTTTTTTTTTTTTTTTTTTTTTTTTGCCTCTACTCAGAAGAGGACCCAGGCTGCAAACACAGAGACATCCCATCATGGAGGATGTAATCCTTGCTGGAAAACTCAGGGCCTGGTCGTCTCTTGACTAAAAACAGATAGTCGAGAAAATGGAGATGATTAAATGATTAAGAGAGTACAGGACTGGTAGGATATGACTGAAGATCCTGAAAAAATAAAGTATCTCAAGTAACAGAAAAGCAGAAGGGTGACATTTGTTGCAGACAGAAATTGCACAAGTCAGGCTTGTTCAGGACAGCATCTCAACCACTGCACAAATAGAGTTTTGGTGCAGAAGGCTGCCATTTCTAAGTAAACTTCTTCTTTATAATATCTTTATATTTTCTTACAATTACATCTGTTTTCTTGGGCTCCATGTGGGCAGTTTACTTACTTAAAACTGCTATAACTTGTCTCACTTGACTTCAGAGGGCTGGATTTTTGGGGGGTTTGAATATTCTCTGGAATACAGAAAATTACTACACTTTCTACTTGAATGTGACTATCTTTCTTTGTGTAGCACTGCCTAAGAGTGAGGGGTATTTAACCACTGGGTCTGTCACAAAAAACCCCCAAAACCATATTTTTCTATTCTTTCC
This sequence comes from Hirundo rustica, assembly GCF_015227805.2. Taxonomy (NCBI): domain Eukaryota; kingdom Metazoa; phylum Chordata; class Aves; order Passeriformes; family Hirundinidae; genus Hirundo; species Hirundo rustica. Next base: position 29,063,243 of record NC_053451.1, on the reverse strand, counting down.
AGAGAAAAATATAAGAAACTCAAAGACAGGTAACAGGAGATAATTTCCTGTCCTTCACTTTGTCTTTTCTGCCTCCCTTGTTGGTCTCTCAGATCACTATAAATTAGTTTAATTTCAAATCACTAGAAATTAGCTTAATCCTGAAACATCTTGACTCCTGTCCCTTCTTCAAAATCATCCAGACAGCTTTAATACCCATATTAATGGCTCCTTAAGTTCTTCTTCATTGACTGTCTAGGTTAAAAAGTTCCATGATTCAACTGGCTATGAAAAATCATTCCTTTTCACAGTTCTGTATTTTCTTTGTGTTGTCAGTCTCCTTGTCCTTGTATTAAGAAACAAGGAACTTCTCTCTAGCTAAGTCATTCACTATTTTATGATCTTTTATCATGTCTGCTCTAACTTGTCTTTCATGTCTTTTCTTGCTCATTTATTTCCCTTCAAAAGTTACACATCCAGTCTTTTCAGTCTCTCTTCATGCAAGGTTTTACTATTATGCCTGCTGCCAGGAAGAAGCAGGTAGGGTAGTAATCACATCAGAACGACAGATGCAAATAAGTTGTGTAGCATCTCACCAAAATTCTTTTGTTTCTTAGACCCACAGAATCTTTACTGATTTCTTGACACTCATGGCTTTGTTGGCAGGCTTTACACCATTATCTGTACTTTCCAAATAGCATCTGGTTATTTGCCAACCACTCTGGTTGGCTACTGGAGCTTGAGCCCCTCTTTGCTGAACATGGAAGGCTGGAGTTCTGCAATTTGCAGGATTTCTGTTTTACCACAAATAAGACTTTCATCTTATTTGCTGTAGGATTTCATGCCTTGCTTTCCTCCTGCTCCTTCTTGTTCCTTCTACACATGGCTCAGTGTTATCTTAAAGTTCAAATCTATTTTTAAGTAGACTTTCACATTAACTACTTTTCCATTCCCTTTTACTTCTAACCTTTTTACTTCTAAGAATTGGACAGATACTTGAAACTAGTACAGTTTGCAGCCAACGGAGAGAAAAGGGCTTAGACATTCAGTTTCAGGATGGCTTAGTCACTCAGGAAAGAGGATGTAGACTGGTGGGATGAATCTCTCTGTGGAAATCTCTTTCTGTCCTGTGGGAGTGGAGACAGAACCAAGAGAGACCCAGACTAAATGCTGTGACTGTTTTCCTTTCCTCTGGTCATCTTTGACACCCTGTAGCAAAACTCTTTGAAAATGAGTTCACTATAATTTTTAATGTTCTGCCATTTAGTGGCTTGGAATATCTATTTCCTAAAACTGAATTGAGATAATCCCTTTCTTGGGCTGATCTAACAAAAAAGAGGACACCCTTTTTTCACCATCTTCCACCCCTGACTGTTCTTCTAACCCTCCCTAGTGCCATCTTTGTGTTTGCTGTTCCCCTCAATTCAGCTCACTTCCCCAGCAGAGGAGTAATCCAGTGAAAGAGCAGATTTTTCTGGCAGGTTTTCATGAGGCAAAGGAACTCAGAGAAGGCTGTGATGTGTCAGAGTGGGCCCGATGAGAGAGGAGAACAACAGTACAGCTGGGAGGGAAGGAACAGGGGGAAGAGGCAGGGAGCAAGATCTTCCCAGTTTGGATAGTAGAATGCAGTTTTAGGCTTAGCTATCTTAGGTAATGTAGCCCATTGAGACCTCATTAAATTATTACTCTAAACCTAGTTCTGTCTGACCAAATAACAAGTACTTCATGATTCCTGTTATTATCATGTACTAGATTTTCACTGCTTCTTTTATTTCCTCATTGAACAAATAATTCCTTCATCCAGGGCAAGTTGGGATTTACCTCCATCCTCATTCAGCTGCAATTCCACTCTGTATTAAATTGCTTATTTATCCTTCACCTGTTGCCATACAGATGTTTACTATTTTCGCACAATAATGCACCTCCAGACAAAAGCAGCTCAGGTTTCAACATTCCATTGTAGCAGGGCAGCAGTACCAGGAGGGGTCAGCTGGAGAAGATGGGGCTCAGCTGACCTTTTCCACCTCTGACTTCTAACCTTTCATTGTTTTGGTACCTGTCAAAAATTTTGAAGCTATAACTTCAGTGAAGATCTGAGTTTTGTTTCTGGAAGGCAATCACAACTGTGAGAAGTGTTACAGCTTCTTCAGATATGCAGGCACTGCCTGCCTCAGCAAAGAGACCCCTCAGTCAGTAAGGATACCAGGAAGAGCTTTCTTTCATAGTGAATGGGTGGTAGAAGACAAGAAAGCAAAGAAAAACCCTTTAAAAAGTCTGGGATTGTAGCTAAAAATAATGCATAAATTCTCTGAAAGCAAACCTAGACCATCTAGAGTGCTAGGATTACAAGGACTCAAAAACAGAACCCACTAAATCAGAGCACTCCACCATTCTGTAATAATGTATACAATGTCAAGAAACCACACAGAGACATGTATAAACCAGTATCCTTGCCCCTACCCCTAGCTCTTATTGCATTTAACTTCTCACTTAATTATTTTCTTTCCTCCTCCACCTTTCCTCTCTCACAGTTACCATCACAGCACTGTTCAGAACAAACTTCCGTATGGATTTCCCCTTTGATCTGCAAGAGCTGCCAGCATTTGCTGTAATAGGGTAAGTCCCCAGGAAACCGACACCTTGTTCTACAAAGGTTATAAAATGATCTCTGTTAGGAATTCTTCTGCCAAAAAGTTACATACATCACTTTTAGTCACCTTGGTTGTCACAAATAAGGCTTCTCTTTGTTGGAATTCTTCCTTCAGAAATGGTGCCCATGTATCACAACGGCTAAGGAAAGAAATATGGGTATTATTAAGGTGTTTGTTATTTCCTTTCCACATATCTTTTTCAGAAATTAAGCTCAGAGGAAAAAAAAAAAAAAAAAGGTCTAACTTGGTCAAAGCTCTGGGAGTAGATTTACTGAATGGTTCTTTAACTTGTTTAACATTATCCCCAAATGAACTGATCCAACAAGTACGGCCTTTTCACATGACAAAGATGGAACAAAAGGTTTAACCTGAAGTTTCCTTTTCACAGGCTCAGAATGATTAACCTTTTTGAGAGAGGTCAGTGTACCCAACATGGTAACAAGGGTAACCAACCATAATTGGATTCAGTGAGAATAATGGTTGATTTGGAGGAAATGAAAGAACGAACCCAAGAAAAATGAAAATTGGGAAATACTAGAGAAAAGATGAGTTTGGAATTACTGAGGGGAAACACCTTTGGTTAGAGCTTGAGGGAGGCTCCAGGGAAATCACTGCAGAGCAGTGACGAAAGGAATACACTGTAGGAACAAACACCTGCCCTGGTGTTATGAACATATTCTGTTGCAAAACCTCCATCCAAGACCAGAAATATATTTGAGGTTTTCCAGCCTATTATAGTACGCTACCCTCCTACTAATTTACGTGAATATGAAATAAAGTGGGGTTTTTTTGAAGACATTAGATATATTGAAGAATCTGTGAATACACAGGAGATTTTGCTATTAACATGTATTCACTTTGTTCTTCCCCTTAAACACACTTGCCTAATGAACTTGGAGGAATCTGTCGGTTTAGACTGGCAAGGAAAAATGTAATTCTTGTGATTTTACAGGTGGTTGTTAGAATGCAAAACTTCTTGTCACAATGTTTTGGACAGAGCTGACGGAGCTGGCTTTTTTCAGCATTGCACGTAGGCTAGGAAAGGAATATATGACAACTGCAAAATGTTTTCAAATGCCTGGGTGTCCAATATGGTCTTTAAAATAAAAAGCAACCCCAAAGGCTTGGATATTCTTGGATAAAGTCCTGATGCCAACTCGGAATGCTTCAAATTCTCTTAACATTAAATCTCAAAGCTGAACTCTTTCTCTACCCAATGTATTTCTTCACTTTCAGGTAAGACAAGCATTACCAACAGGTAGATCTTGTTTTGCTGTGTCAGCAAATGTTAATTTGCATCATCTATACAGAAGGAGCACTTCCAGTTTATTGATAAATTGATAGACATGAATGGGGAAGCATTATAGAGGAATTCAGTTGACTGTGCAGACTTTAGGCTTATATTGCTTAAGGGACTGGTCTATTTCAAACACTATTCTAATCAGTGCTGGCTTAAAATATTTAAGAGTAATTCATTGAACATGTTTTTCTGTGAAAAGTTTTATATTTAAACATATTTCTGTGCAACTTTTAAATGATAAAACAGAATTATTTTCACTGTACAATGTTTTAAGTATACTAAGTTAATCTTTGAATGAGATTTGGCAAAAGCATGCACAACATATAACAAAGCAAAAGTCCATTAATTTTAGAAATTAATAGAATGAAAATATTAAATGTTTGTCCTCAGTATTATGTGGGTTAATTACTTGCCACATAAAATAAGGCTTTCCCTTACCAATCCCAAATGCAGTCTTTTTTGATTCTTCCTTTTTATTTTTTCATGTTCGAGTATTTGGCCCTGTTTATCCAAGTCTCATTAAGTTACAGAGCCTAAGGATCGCACCAATTCTTAGACAACTACACTTTTTTTCTTACTTAATTAAGATCAGGAGCATAAGCCTAAGTGATCAGGATTGTAGAGATGATATACTTTGCTTTAGGCAGAAGAGTTCCTATTAGTAATTGTTGTAGGCATATAATTTTACTGAATCAGGCTTAAAACTCCCTTCATTTTTACTATTTTCTGTTCCAACCTGATGTTTAAGTTCTGACAATACTGATCTTTGCCTGGATGCTCTTCACGAGCCCCCACTGAGAGCTGTCAGTCTCTTTTTATAGATTGTTTTCTATTTTCCCCTCCCAGCAAGAGAAAATCAGTAAAATCATAGTGTGTATGACAGAGGTCTAAGATAATTTCTCCCCTTTCAGCAGGGCACCAATATCTTCAAATGAGCTCCTGCAGGAGTAACCTCCTAGCTGACATTCAAAAGACTTCACAAGCAGCTGAAGATTAAACCACTTAAACTCATTTTCTTGGCTGATGGTTTGTGTATTATCTGTTGTTTGGCATGATTTTATTTCTTTTTCTCTGTTTTAGCATATGTTCTGGATTCCTTGGAGCCTTTTTCGTTTACCTCAATCGCCAAGTGGTCCTGGGCATCCGACGCCATAAAGCTCTGAGCCAGTTTCTCACCAAATAGTGAGTGCTTGTGGAGATATTCTCTCTAGGGACCAGATTTTCACACCCTACTGGTTTTGGATAGTATCAAAAGCTTTCTGGAATACAATAGACCTGTTTCATGTGTAGGATAGTAAAAATATGAGAACCTGCTCCTATATGAGAGTAAGATCTCTGCAACCATCAAGAGAATTTTCCCTGCATTGGATTTTCTTTCCGATCAGCCTCCATAATTTCAAATAGCTTCTGGATTTGGAAGGGAGACTCTGCAATATTTGTTAAGAGGATAAGGCAAACTATTCATTGGACAGAAAATGTTCTTAATTAGAAATTCAATGATCATGCTTCTTAAAATCATGCTGTTTCTGGTTTGTTTGGGTTTTTTAGGATCTGTGAAAAATTCAACATTATTTATATTTCAGGGAAATGGAAACCTAACAGCTGAAATCTAACTATGTTTTTAAAATAGATGTGTGTTTTTTAATCAAAGTCCTGGCAAAAATGTAAGGAATGTGCTCCATTTTTATGAGCCAAAAGCTGAAACTGATAGTAACCAAATGGTGTGAAATGCAGTATGGAAGAGAAATGCAAAATAAAATAAAATAAGTCTTGGCAATAAATTTTTTTACAGGACACTTGAAGATATTGCTTTTCCCTCTCTAATAAAGTCCTAACCTCCAAAGTTTGTAACTTGAACAAGAAATGGTGGCTTGCTGTAAATTTCTTCAGTCTCTTTACAGGAAATGATCTGATACAATGAGAAATTTTGAAGTTGAGAGGCATGGAGGACTTTATTTCTTATCAAGTTGCAGGCCTGACCAGAAGAAAACCACTAGATGAACAGAAGTTCAAATTAACTTACTTTTTTATGTGGAAGAAAAATTGTCTTTCTTCATCATGTAGTCTTACCCACAAGCAGCAGCAAGGCTATCAAATCAAGTTAACAGAGAAGTAGAGAAAAGCCTGAAAAGCAGGAATTTACTTTTCACTGATTTCTCAAAATTTTGTAGGTCCTTAGACTGAAACAAATTAAAGGTTCTATTTTGTCTTCCTAAATCTCAGCCAACTCTTCCTGTAGGAAACAGTAACTTGCCAAGGGACACATGACAGGATTAGTCCAGCATGTGGAAGAAGTTTAGGCTCATGTTGTCCTAGTGCTTGTGAAGTGTCAGAGTTTACCCAGACACCCACCCTGGGATTGGACACAGCAGCAGGAAAACACAGATGGCTTCAGCCTTCGTCCTGCTGTGTCCCACTGGCCTGGCACTGCTAGACACTCTGGCTACTAAGGACACCTTCCCCAAAATCGTGACAGCAATTCAGTGGAAAGAGAAGCATTTTCCCCCATAAGAATTAATGCACTAGGGGGTACCTGCTGAAATGTGTGAAAACCCCCAAAATGTAAATCCACTAGGACAGGATGCATTGCGTGGGGGGTGAAGAAGCAAGATTGTCATAATCAGGACAAATGAGAAAAGTAGTGGCTTTTGACAATAGGTTAACACATCACCGCAAACACACATTCCTCCTACGTGTTCACGTCTGTGCTTGTTGTACATCCCTCTCTTCCTCCATCCCTCCTCTTATATTAATTCTGATGGGGAAAAGTGTTTAGCTGACAGGCGAACTCTATGATTTATGATGATCCATGGAGCAGGGCATTAAGCTGTCAGTAACAGCACTCCGAAGCAATGGATCCAAATACAGAGAGGCTTCACACAAATAGCATTCCTCGTCCTGAAGTGATGGTGCTACAAGTACAGAATGTGAGGCCATGTTTGTAATAACTTTCTTTCTTTACAGCCGACTGATATACCCTGCGGTTATAACATTCTGTATAGCATCTGTGACGTTTCCTCATGGATTTGGGCAGTTCATGGCAGGAGAGGTGAGACTGGAGAGTGTATTACCAATTCTGTGCAGTTCTTTGGAACGTTATCTCCTGATCCTCTGCCCCAATAACCTTGCTATCAGGGAAAAGGGAAGAACAATATGGGAGGAATTTGGACTGAGGAGGCACTATATGATCTCTGCTACATCCTTCATAGAAAACTTGAAAAAGGTCCACTCTTCTAAGCAAGCAACAAGGAAGATGTTACCCCATGTATAAAAGTAATCTTTTCACCTGTTTGAGTAAAGTTCTGTCTCTCTTCTTGAAGATTAAAAATATGAATTAATCCCATAGTCATTAATTACCACAACAAAAATCTCCTCCGCTTCCTTGTAACAGAGATAGAATATTTACTCCGTTTAATCTCATGACTCATACCTGGTTTTTTGCTGTTTAGTTGATGCCACGGGAAGCCATCAGCACTCTCTTTGATAACTATACCTGGATCAAACACTCTGGGGACACCCAGATCCTAGGGAAATCTGCTGCCTGGATCCATCCTAAAGTGAGCGTCTTCGTCATCATCCTGCTCTTCTTCCTCGTGAAGGTAGGAAGCCCAGCTCACCATAACCCTTCTCTACTCTGAATAAATGTTCTTCCCTTCTGTAAAGCAGTTTATGAAGTGCCAGTGAGGAGTTGCTGGGTATTGAATGAAGCACTACAGCTGCAGTGGATTCCTACATCTTCTTATGTGATGTTTGTCCCCCTTGAATGACCAAAATTATTAGGGAATATTTTCCTTAATTTAGTGGTCTTTTCTGCTAGCTAAGTCATCCTCCTCATGCATCCTGCTGAATGACCTTTGATATCTACTGTATAGTAGCTGGTAGGGAAGACTAAATCGGGAAAGATTTCTCAAGTTCCACAAAATTAAGTACTTGACTAAAAAGCTCTCAGATAATTTATGTTTGATCTAAATGAAGTCTGACACAGTCTATTTGATATTCCTGACTTCAGAGAGGAGACAAATGGGAATATGCAAGCACAATCTACAGCTGAGTGAGGCTCAAGGATTTGTTAGCAGTCCATCAAAACTTGATGGAGAAACTTGATGGAAAAATGCAGCTGGAAACAGTTTTGCTCACTTCCCAGAAAGCAACAGCAGATTAAAAATTCTGAGCTGACATGGTCTGTGGAGGTTGCAACTGTTCCGCTTCTGAAAGGATCAGCTGTGTAGTTGACACAAGGTAGAGAAAAAAAAAAAAAAGACATTTGAAAGAAGAAAACATCATATTCCAATGTTCAAACTAAAAGTAGCAGGAAGAAGGTTTTCCTAAGATAATACATATATATATATATATATATATATATATATATATATATATATATAAATATAAAAGGAGATCGATATATAGATAGATATATAGATAGATTTATGGATATATATATATAAAAAGATACAAATATCATAGAATAGGTGCTAATTCTTTTATTGAATATATGACACTTATTGCAAAGGGGCAGAAGAGCTGAGGCCACCTTGCAATGTTAGTTGAAAATTTCAGTAAAGAACAGCTATCAATGACTGACTGACACAACAGTTTCCACCTAAAGTAAAACACTCTTTTTAAATTTCTGACAGGTAGTTAAGGGTTCTCCTTGTGTCATAATGCTTATTACACTGTACTAAGCAGAAAATATCTTGTTTACTTAAAGAAAAGAGGAGTGGAAAAGAGGAGTGGAATACAGAGTATGCCTGTCCTGAGTCCATCTGTTTGCCTTTGGAAGAGCTGTACCCTCAGTCACTAGATCCACTGGCATTGTCCTACTAAAGAAAGGCTTTCTCTACTCGCTGGATAATTGCTCTTGATTTTCTTCTGGATATATTCAGCATTGGGATAGACCACATAAACAGGAAATTGCTATTTTGACTCTGGGCACCAGCCTGGCCTGACTATCCACTGCACTGAAGTCAGTTTTCAGCTGTATTTGGCCGGGTTTGGTACTGCAAAGACAGAGCTCAGTTAACAGTACTACACCTCAGCAGCTTTCTGGTGTCTGCAGCCAGGCTGGGCACAGAGTGGGGCAGCAGGAAATGCTACTGCTGCTCACTAACAACTGCACCCTCTGCCTCTCTTCTAGTTCTGCATGGCTGTTATTGCCACCACGATGCCAATCCCCTGTGGAGGCTTCATGCCTGTTTTCGTATTAGGTGAGTTTCGATTTTGTTTTGCAGCATATTCATCTGACAGGTGGAGAGAATAGGAGAGACACAGTAGCCTACACACCCAGCAGGGTTCATCTGGTGTATGAGGAGTCATCACTTGATGTCTATGACAACCTGATTGGCAGTCCATAGACCGGCCTCTGGGTCTCCACTTTTGACATTTCCTCAACTCCCGAAACCAAGTTCCAAGTATGCAACCTCTACCCTTTTGCATAAGGAAAACCACGCTTGGGGACACGTGCTGAGCCATGGCCTTCTAATCTCTACACCTCTTCACTTACAGAGTGAAACTTCCATCATACAATTAATAGTAGTTTCCCCTTTCACCCCTGAAAGCCAGCCAGAAGAGATAACCTCAAGACTAGTGCCCGCAATGTAATCTACCACTTACTCCTTTCTTCTGACTGAAATGTGATAATATAAAGAGTTCATTGACTTTTATACTGGGTTTAATTTCAATAGCAAAAATAAATTCTAAAAAATAAACAAATAATGAAAAAACCCCAAACTGATGCTAATGTTAAGGAGTATGTTAGACTGAACTATACAAGCTCATGACATTCAGCATTAAGTACCTACAACTCTCAAATGAAATAGGGTGCTCTAAGGACCCCTGAGTTCTGCGAGGCAGGAGCTGAACATGAGGCAGTACCATGCCCTTGCAGTGGTGAGGGCTAACCAACATCAAGCCTGTATTAGGAAAAGACCTAGACAGCAATGCAAAGAAATTGTTTGATTCTATGCATTCAGCAGTTTGGATACAATTCTGGAACACTGTGCCATTTTTGTGTCCACCAATCCAAGACATCCTTGCAGACTTGTAAAACCTGTCTGAAAAGACATGGGTGACTCCATCTCACTTTGAAATCTGCCCTTTTCTGAGCAGGGGTCAGAACAAAAGGAACTCTAGAAGTCCCTTCCCACAGAAACTTTTCTGTAAGCTGTGATTCTAACACTTAGACATCCACAGATTGAGAGTCTAGAGGGTTTCAGCTGTGATCTGGACTGACATTGTACACAGTCTGAAAATTTGTCCTCCAGCCTGGGAATCACAGCCACTGCTGTGCCTGGTGTGCCCAAGTGAATGAATCAGGGGTCAACTGTATTTACCAATCTTAGTACCCTTCTTTCCTCTTGGAGTCTAACTTGTGTATTTTGTAACTGAAAACTAATCTTTAGTTACCGGTGTTACCATTTTAATGTAAGTTTTGGCTTAGTTTTTGTTAGAAAACATCCACGTGATTGCCCAGCACAGCCACACAGCACAGATTGGATGTTCCTTAAATGTTAATTCCGTAACTGTCAGTGATATTTTTCAGGTGCTGCATTTGGACGTCTCATTGGGGAAATCATGGCATCGCTTTTTCCCAACGGGATCCTCTTTGATGACATTCTTTATCAAATCTTACCTGGAGGGTATGCTGTCATTGGTGAGCTTCCATGTCTTCCTTTTTCCTCACCTGGTCCCACTGCTGTAATTTTCCCAGTTGACATGACATGCTGTGTCTATATGACAGTCTTCTTCTCTCCCCTATTTCCTTCTCCTACCTGGGAAAGGTGCAGCAGCTTTGACAGGAGCGGTGAGCCACACTGTCTCCACCGCCGTCATCTGCTTTGAGCTGACGGGTCAGATCTCCCACATCCTGCCCATGATGGTGGCTGTCATTCTAGCCAACATGGTGGCCCAGAGTTTGCAGCCCAGCCTCTATGACAGCATCATCCAGGTGAAGAAGTTGCCCTACCTGCCAGACCTGGGCTGGAATCACATAAGGTATTGTAGCAAAACAGGTGGAAACAGGGAGCGGCAAAGAAATAAAGCAGGAGAGGGTTTAGACCACAGGGGAATAAAAGGTTATGAAAAGGGTTCAGGACTACAGAGGAATTAAGGCACAATAGGCCTCCAGTAAGAAAAAACAAGTGTTGGAGTAGAATTAGGTTTCATGCACAAAAAATGGAGAAAAGTCCTCCTCTTTCTTTCACTGAAAGCACAAGTTTGAATGACCTGCATTGTTACTGAATTTGTATTTCCAAATTGTTTCAGCTTAAAAATTTAAAAACCAGGAGCCTCATTTACCAAAATTCAGGGGTTTGGATATTTTTTCCCCAGCAAATGTTTGAAATGCTTTATTTGGAAATTTTACTTGAAGCAAAACTCAGTTATTCTTATAAATTTCTTCCTCTCTCTAGTATATATCATACGCAGAGGTATGTGTATAAAGACAATACATATATGTATACATGTGTGTATTTTATGGTGAGGGGTAACAGAGTGGAAAACAACTGTAATGGAAATCTAGTTAATCTTTGTTTATCCTCTTGGAAAGTCCTCTGGTTACTCTCACAGAAGATCACTTGGGAGCTGTATTTTGAGCACTTTTTAAAGGAGTCGTCATTTAGGTATTTCTTTAGGGAATATATGTGCTGGACGTTTTTAATATGCTAACTCCTTGTCATCCATAAATTCACAGCAAATACAATATCTTTGTTGAGGATATTATGGTCCAGGATGTGAAATTTGTTTCCTCCAACTGTAAATACCGAGACTTGCAAGCAGTACTTCAAAGCACCACAGTGAAATCCTTGCCTTTGGTGGACTCGCCAGGTAAGCAATGTGGAGAAACTGGTCCTTCCTGAAGACCGTCTCAGCTCAGAGAAACTAGTTTTCAAATAACATGGCCTGAAGCAGGCAGTGTGACCTACCACACAAAGAAATAAATCCTAAAAATCTCCCACTGTGGATGATGTATGGCAGACGGCTGTTTCAGCTGGTCAGACAGGTAAGCTGTAGTGTGGGCAGTGAAGCAGATCCAGCACGTAAGGGAGGTGTGTTGGGAAGTCTGCAGCCTGAACTGTGATCCTCCTGGGATCCTACATGAGCCAAGAGCTTGCCTGGGGTGGCACAGCTCAGGATGGCAAGGTCCCTTCCCACACCCTACAGCCTAGGAGCCACCACAGGGCTGGTCAATGACTCTTGCACAGCTCTAGATCGTACGAGCCTGAGCACTTGGAGCCTGAGCAGCTGGAAGGAAGAAGGCGTGACGTGTGGAAGGGGACCTTCAAAACCTGCAGGTGGCTTAATGGCTTCCCTGCTCTGTGTTGTGCAGACACCATGATCCTCCTGGGGTCCGTGGAGCGATCGGAACTGCAGGCTCTGCTCCAGACACACCTGAGCCCAGAGCGGCGACGGCTCCTCAATGGAGAAATGCAGCAGAAGCTGAATGAGGCACCCTACAATGGACCCTGGGCAGACCTGCCAAAGCTGAAACACGAATCTTTTGCTTATGTCGATGAGGATGAGGATACAGATGAGAAGGGAGAGGTGAGGAAGAGAAGTGGACAGACTGCAGCATAGAGACTGCTTAGAAGCAGTTAGGCATTTGAGGAGGCTGAGAAATAAATGGCATAAGGTGGACTTTATTTTCTCTCCTTTCCCTAACAGCTGCCTCGGCCTCCAAGTCCCACTCCCAGCTACCCAGAGGAGCCAAATGGCCCAACAAGTCCTCTTAAACAAATGTCTGAAACCTTGGAGCCCCAGCAACACTCAGGTATGGTAACATCTGTCATGGCTCAAACACATCCTAACCAGCTTGGGGAAGCTCTCATGTTAACTGTGTGAGGTGCTAGTTTCCCAGAGACTGAGAGAAGGAGCTTCCTCTGCTGTTCCTGAATGAAAGGCACTTTGTTAGTGCACCTCAGCATCAGTGTAATGTACCGGAAAACAGCTTTTGTTATGATCCCTCAGAGAGCACGGCATAAGCAGGACACTAAGGATGGACTCTCTCTGTCTCCCCACTCTGTTCTTTGCAGCAACAACTCCTTGGACATTTTCTGTAGAGTCTGCATGGAACAGTCCCACCTCTTGGCTCCTTCACCACGTGAATGAATCTCGCTGGGGAAAGCAGCCTGAGAGCTAAACATCTGCACTAAGTTTTTGAGTAGCTCAGGCTGTTGCTCAGCCACCTCCAAAACTGAAAGGCTCCTCCCTCGGACAAGTATCTCTTTCAATCAGCTGCATTAATGTGATGGACAAACACTGATGTACTGTGTTCTTTTGTGTCACACCCCAGCCTGTATTAGCTTTGCTTTCAAGACTGTACTCATAGCTCATTTCTGATTCATTTATCATGTATATTTGATGCAGGATGGTGGGTAGTTTTTTATCCTTTATGCATCATGAAATATGCAGAGAGTGAGTAAGCACAGAGACATAGCCCAGTGTTGATAGTGAGTACAAAGGATAGGGCTTTAGCTTGTGCTTTTAGGCACCCCAGCGTTACACGTAATAGAGCATACAGCGCATTCTGGTTCATTAACACTCCTAATGTATGACTAAACCTCTAAGGCATAGAAAAATCCACATTATGCTTCCAGAGCAGGGGAGTGGTGGGGCAGCGATCCACCTATCTTACCAAAGCAGAAAAAGAACCTCATATGAAAACAAGGACAGGGTGTGAAACATTTTATGTGAAGCTAGAACTGAGTGACCCAGGAATGACAAGAGGAAGTGGAACAGGAGTGAATTCATGAGACCTTCCTTTTCTTTTTTTAGTTTGGCTTACAGCTATCATTGTTTCTGACAAAACTTCCTCCACAGCGTTGTTCACAACAGCACCAGGCCCTGTCTCCTCCTCTTTGCTGACTCCTTGTCCGAGAGTATAATTCTGGTCTTTTCTGTTCCCATCATTCCACTGCTGGCAGAACCCATGGACTCCTCACCCCTTGGCACCTCTCACATCCAGTTTGTTGATATGTTTTGTTCCATGGGAATATTCATTCTGAAATGCCCCAGACACGATCTTACAAACTGAATGCCAGACTGTGACTGTCTCAGCTCTATCATGTCCCTCAAAGTACTTCCCAGCCTGCCTTGGGTAGGAGGATGTGATACGTGTGGGGCTTTGTATTTTTGTCTCTCACTTGTTCTTCTCTCTTATCCAAGTGTTTGTTCTCATCCTTCAGGCAGTTTCAGGAGCCTGAGGCAACTGATCCAGCAGCTCTTGTGCCACTGCAGCCGGCCACATGAAACAGAGAGCACCATCCAGGTTAGGGCTACAGAGAGCCTGGTAGTACCCTGAAGAAGGAAGGGAATGCAATGGAACTCGACACTACCACACGAGACATTCAGCATTTGGCTAAAGCATGGACACAATTATGGTCCTGAACTCTGACAGCATCAGTGGGCAACTCCCTCCAAGGAGAAAGGGTGTGATTACTGGGAAGGAGTTTGCATCTTCCTATAGAGTCACCTGTGCTCAGGTGTCAGGCTACCATCACAATTGAGTTTGGGCACCTTTTCTCTGTGAAAAAAATTAATGATATTTTGGCTAACCTGCAATAAAGTGCAGTTCTGTTCCATTTGGCAAACAGTTTTGTACAGATGGAGGAAAATGAAAAAAGAGCTTTTGGCTCTTGCCATGTTAAATGCCCTTGGTTATCTGACACATCTGCACAGGGTTTGGGGATAACAGAGCTTATGGGAGACCCATCCACCCCAGGGCAGTGGCTGGACCCCATGTGGGATATCCTGAGAGCATTTAAATCAGTATTAGATGGCCATGTTTAGGCACCTGAATTGCTCCACCAGAATTCCACGGTGAATTGTCATTGGCAAAGAAAGCACAGCAAGGGCAGAGTACACCATATAATGGATGAGTATAAAGAAAATCTAAGCACTTGGTATTACACTATTTGGAACAAAAAGGGGACCACATGGGGTGAGGAGGCTGTGCAAATTTTCCCTTTCTATACTCTGTGAAACTGTGGGTTCTTTGGCTGTCCTGAACAGTGTTTTCTCCTACAGGAGCCAGTGGAATTCATTGAGACAATGACACCAGAGGAGGTAAGACCAGGTGCAAAAACAGGGTGAGGCCGTGTGAATGCTTCTTTTACCCATTTCCTATCACTTGCAATACTCCAGGAACCTCAGTGATTGCCACATAAAGCCACAACCAAAGTAATTTTCTATTTGGAGTGGCACAGTGGGCAAGTCTCACCCGTAAGAGAAGAGATTGACTAGACATGCTGGCAAGACTGACTAATCTGACCTAGCTTGGAAGTCAGCCCTGCTGCAGCAAGGTTTTGGACTAGAGGCCTCCAGAGGTGCCCCCCTTCATCTAAATCTTTCAGTGGGGCCTTATTGTTCCTTCATTTCTTACACAATGGATCAATTATATTGCAACGACAAGGGGAAGATGCACTCAGAAAGGAAAGCTAAAGATGTTCACTCCCTCTTTAAGAAGGAAAAAACAAAACTCCATCTTCTCAGGAAATCTCTGAATTGCCCTGTTTCCACAGGGACTTGACATCTAGCAAGGAAGGGATGGGAAACCTGAGGGGAGAGATATAATGGAGGAGATGAATGATGTACATAGGAAGGAAGAAGGGTGGGAGGTAGTGGTGGGCTACTTTGGGTACACAAGACAGGAATGCTGCAGGTAGCTGTGAGAGTGATTCCTCTTCTTTCCTGTGTCAGATAGATGCTTGGGAACAGGAGGAGCTGAACAAGAATGTGTGCTTTGACAGCTGCCGCATAGATCCCTCCCCTTTCCAACTGGTGGAGAGAACTTCCCTGCACAAGGTGAGTGCAGATGTCTCCCTGAGGCATACATCATTCTTCTCCACTCATTCCAAGTCCAGTCTATGACTTATTTCTTCTCCTTGTCTTCACCTACAACTGCTACCACCAGCCACTTTCACATCGAGCTACAGAAGTGAGCATATTCCTGTAATCTTCTCTGTGCACCTCCAACCTCCTGCAAAATGGAAGGCTTTGAGATAACAAGTCTGAGGCCATTTATTAAAAAAGCTTTTGGACAAAAAAAAAAAAAAAATCTGCTGCATTAACAGTAGCACTGTATGCCTTGCTGCTGGGGCATTAGACTGAGATTTATACTCTGCCCTGTCACTGTGCAGCACTGGAATGAGCACTCCTGGATTTCTCAGGGTGTCGTCTGCCTGTGTCACAAGCTCTTGACTGAACCGAAACACAAGGAAAGAGGAAGCTGGATCATGCAACACCAAGAGTCAGCATAGGATGACTAGGTATTAAAGCAATTGTATATCAGGAGGAAGATAAGAGTGGGCTTTCACTCAGTGGAAAGGGAAAGCAGTCTACCGAAGCAGAATTGCACAGTGCATGCTTTCATCAATACTCATTTAATGTGAACGGTCAGCATAGGCCTTGCACTAAATTAATTAATTACTGTTAAGGTCTCAGCCTTGAGCAAAATAAGAATAGGGTAACATTTAGTTCAGATGAGTTTTCTGAAGGGGTGGATGAAGTCATCTCAAAGCCACTAGCATTTATCTTGAGAATATAGGCTTACAAAAAATTATACCCGAAGGCTTATCATGGGGAAAATTTCGTACCTGTCATACAAAAGAGCAAGTGAGAAACTGCAGTAACAGACAAATCAACTCAACTTAGATGCACCAAAAAACCCAACAGGAATAAATAATCAAACTGTATGAAGTATGCACAGTTAGAGCTAAATGTAAGACTACTGACAATGAAAAGAATATCACAGTTTATCGTGACCAAACTATATTTAACCAGTCTGGTCATCTTTTACATCGGAGTAAAATGTCTTGTTCTTGAGAAATCAGATTTTTCCTACTTTAAACTTGAACATGACATTCAGTATCTCACATGATGCTAAAAAAAAAAAAAAAAAAAAAAGGTCAAATGCTAGCTGTGACAGAAGGATTTCATGAAAAGCCACGGGTAAAGTCCAGCTAAAGCTCCACTTCAAGAACCTGGAGGTTGGAAATGTACCAGAGATGAGCACTGAGAATGTGGAAAGTTTTAGAAAGGCAGATCTGAATAATAGTAAAATAATGGGGTATATTTAGGCCGAAGAAAAGAAGACTGATAGCAGTGTGATATCTGCCCTTTCAAGGAGACTTTGTAAGAGAAAGGGAATAACTTGTTCTCAGTGTTCTCACTGCACTGGATAAGCAGCAACAAGCTTAAGCTTTCAAAGAAAATATTCTGGGACAGGAAAAAAGAAATCCTCTATTGTTAAGGAAACCACTGGAATAAATAACCTGAGCAGTTTTTGACTTTATATATTACTATATGGTAGTTATTTCCAGCACCAAAATGACGCAGGATCTGCACAGGTCTCCAAATGCACAACACAGGGTGTTGTATGTGAATCTTCACCAGACGCAGGATGAGAATGACCTTGAGAATGTCCTCTCCATCATCAGTACAGTCCAAGTATGGCTGCACAGCAGAAGGAGCAAGGAGTAGTATTTGGCAGATACAAAAGGGGAAGAAGGGAAGATGTAATTTCTCACTGGGATAACTGCACAATTTTGTGTCTTTGTGGTTTCCATTTTTAAATCCTGAGTCCCAGCTCTAGCACCAAGTTCTGTGTTACCTATTTCCAAAGTCCCTGAAATGGTCTTTTGTGGTTTTGCTCCCAGACACACACATTGTTCTCACTGCTGGGCCTCACCCACGCCTACGTAACCAGCATGGGGAAGCTGAGGGGAGTGTTGGCCTTGGAAGAGGTGAGTACAGATCCTCTGCCATCCTCTTAAATAACTGCAGGTGTCCTGTGGATCACTGCAGTTACTCACAGGTGCTGCAAGTTCCAGCTGGGAATGCAAGTGCTACATTTTCAATCCAGTGTTGAATTCTGAGTCAGCTCTTTGGAAGCCATGTGAAGGAATGCATGACTGCATTTCAGAGGAGGCAGCAGGTGCTGTTTCCAGGGATGTTAGAAGATTCATCTTTTTCATGAGTGTAGGGCTCTTAACTGAGTGGCTGTTACTGTTTCTGAAAGAGGTGTGGAATTTGTCATTTACCATGTGATTTTTCATTACATCACCAGTGTAAAAGATTATCTCCACGGGCCTCAGAGGTAGAGCTGTGACTCTATTTGTGATCCCTTTACCCTGGGGAGTAGATGAGCTTCTGCTGGGTGGAGCTGGGCCAGCCTCCCTTCCATGGGTTGTTTTTTCTGAAATTTTTCTCCTTTTCCAGCTCCAGAAGGCAATCGAGGGCTCCACCCGCTCCGGGGTCCGTCTCCGACCACCCCTTGCCAGCTTCCGCGACATCAACCGGACTTCCACCAGCAGTAAGGTGGGGCAGGGCGCTCAGGCGTGGAGCCGGGAAGACAACGGCACGGAAGCAGCTCAGCCAGCAGCCGGCCTGGGCACCGAGAGCCCTCTGCCCCCCTGCTCACACTCCCCACAGCCCTCACACTCGCAGGAAGAGGGGGAGGCCCCCAGCTCCGCTTGTGCCACGGATACCGAGTTGGAAGAGATGGAGCTGACAGGGCCAGTTGCTGAAAACATCTCAGACATCCTCAAGGACATAAACCTATACACCACTGACCTGGATGAAGATGAAGATGAGGATGTTCCCTTATAGCGGGTGTGAGGGCAGCAGCCCATCACACTCTTCAGTGAGCCAGTCTTCTTGTGTTTGCTCCTCAAAGAGAAGCTTTCGGATGTTCTTTGCAATCCCCACAGAGGAATGATTCAGCAGGGAGGAGGGACACCAGACTGACCCCTCCTCCTGATGCTTTCCCTCCGCGCAGGCTGTGGGGCTGCTGGGCTATTCGGGCATGTGCAGCTGTCAGATGTGGACTGCAAGGTGCCAGGGCAGAGCATGCTGTAACAGGACATGGATACTGCTGGACACAGTCGGGATGCTCTGGGTCCCTCTGCCATGTGGAAAGTGGAGGAGGATCAGTTCCCACTCGCCACTGGTGCCGTCCTTCCAGTCACACCGGGCCTGCACGCAGCCAGACCTCCAGCCTAGAAGCATACTGCTGCCTCTGACTGCCACCCTGACCATGTTGCTGCAGCTCCTTTTCACTGGCTCTTATCCTGCACACCTCCCCCACCCCCAAACATTCCCACGTAGAACATTTTTATTCTTTCTCAATTTTTACTCTGGGATTTCCCTGGATGGGGATGCAGTTAGGAGCTTCTCCTCTGTCCTATAGCTGAGCCGTGCCCTAAAAACAGATGGGAGGAAAATACTTGGTATATGTCTCATGTGTCAAATTCAGCCAAGGCTTTAGAAAACACTGGAAGGAAGAAAAGCTTCTTTGTTTTCCCACCATCTCTGGAATTTTGAAACAGAATGGGAAAATCTTAAGTGAGGGCATCCTCAGTGCTGGGGGGAGAGGAGTAAAACAGCATATATGTACCTATATTTCAAACAACTGCGTTTGTCTCACTGAATCACTGTTCACAATTTTCCACAGTTATAGTCTTAAAATATAAGAACTCAAGAAAAAAATAATTATGGCGTGTTAGCAGGCTGCCAAGAAATACAGCAGAGGGAAGACACATTTTCTACACTTTGAAAACAGGTTTCTTTCTGAAAACTCCTGCTCGCTTTCCTGGTAATTCTACCCTGCCTACTTTCCACATATTTCTGCATACCTCAGATCTGAGAATTCCAGCTCTCACTTTTGCCAGCTTGTCTCTGTTGTGACTAACAGCAGAGACCTCAACCCTTGTCTGCAGCATCCCTCCCTATTCCAGTTCTAAATCTGGAGCAGATCTGCATCTTGCAAAAAGACGTCTTGTCAGTTCGTGTCATGCATGCAAAACCTTGGCATCCAAAGGTAAGATGCTGCTTTGTTTAATTCACCGCTCTTGTGAGGTTTTCTCAGTAAACAGGCAAAACCAAATCCTGTGTATTCTGCAGCTTCTTCTACCAGTCCACATCTCTTTCTACCCTATCTTTGGTGTTTCATAGCACTTGAATGCAGTCCCAAGCAGCCCATTAGATTTGTTTTCAACAGAGAGGAAATCCAGGATCTGAAAATACATTCTTGGGGCTATTCTCATTCCCCTTCCTGATATTAGTAAAGCATTATCTAACTTAGAGTGACCAATTCTACATTAAGACGTGATTTTCCATAAGCTGTCTCAGGAGCAAGTCAAAAATATCATTACCTCTAACCCAGTCACCAAAGGAAAATTCCCTCCTGGCTTTAATTCCAAGGATTGACCTTGCACCAATTCCTCTCTGATGATGCTCATGGGTGGGAGGATCTGTGATAAGCTTACAGTGGAAGGAAATCTTCCCTACTGGTCTCTAGAAGAGAGGGAAATTTATTTTTGCTGTCTGGAATTCCGAGCCCACCCAGTCTGTAGTTTCTGGCACAAGATCACCCTTTATAAGCTAACTGGGGACAGCCTGGTCCTTTCCCTGCCTTAATGATCGCCTGTCCTCCGGGAGCCGCCCTGTCCTTGTGAGGAGACAGGGGTGATCTGAGAGCAAGGCTCCTGCACACAACAGCTGCTTGCCTCCACCAGAGGGGCACGTTTGTGTCTGCCAGGCATCAGCACAGCCTCCCCACTACCTCTGTGTCACCTTCTGCTGCCTGCAGGGAAGAGGCAAAACAACGGTTTCGTTTTGTTTTGGGGGTTTTTTTGTGGGTTTTTTTGTTTGTTTTACTCAAGGAATTGTCATAGTCCCCTGTGTAAGCAGAGGAGAGAGGACATTCCTTTCACAAAAGCATAAATATTCAGTGAGTGACAACCCTGAAGCCAAATCTGGTCTGAGGGTCCAAGCACACTCAAGGAGGATGAGTTTCTAAAAGTGATCCCCAGCCTTACTGTGCAGACTTATATTTCACAGCTGAACCACATGCTTCCACCGAGACAGATGAGCCAGGGAGAAACTTTGAGGCTGGAGTCAGTACACCTCCCCCTCCTCACTCCTGAATACAGATATATGCTCTGCTCCAGTCCCACACTTCTCCTACGGCGTGTTACAGAAGAACTGGGATGTGACTGGCTGAGAAAGCAGATGGGAGCCTAAATCAAAGCCAGGGAGTGTGTGAGTCATGACAGACAGATTGTGAGCTGGGGGAGATGAAGCTGGAACAAAAATGATGCACATGGAGAGGCTTGGGGAGCTCAGAGTGAAGCACTGGCTAACCTGGAAAGCTTCTTCAGGTTCATCACTTGAGATTGCAAGAGAACACACGTGTGCCCACACATGCACGCAGGTGCCTCTCCATTCCTGTTGCCTTTAGCTGTTCCTGGGCTACTGTGAGGAGCAGGATTGCTCTCTGTGGGAGAGCTGAAAGGTGGGTGTAACTGCTGCTCTTTGTAGACACTACTCAAGATCCATTCCAGGTATCGCCTCCACCCATGGAACAGAAGCAGCATTCATCTGCCCCATTTTCTCGCCTTTCTCATGTATTCATACATGAAAATGCAAAAGGAGCCAGGATGGGACAAAAAAACACCCTGCAAAGGTGGTTTGCAAAGGCTGAAGTTGTTTCCACTTTCATCTTATCAGTAAAATCTTCACTGAGATGATGCCAAATACATTAATAGGTGCAAAATGTGAAGTAAAATAATACCAAGCCTACCTTTGTCAAGGGAACTTTAAGCTTGTGCCCTCTCAGGCTATCCCACTACACTCTCTCAAAGTTTTAACTTGAAACCTTTGTCCAGCAAACAAATTCACACTGATCTGTCACTCTAAAACCTGCATCTCCCATCCTATCCAAACAGCACAGACTTGATTAGCTACAGGGAAAAATGATTTTTTCTCAACCCAAAATATCCCCAGAGTTTGTATCAGCTGTGAGGCCTCCCCATCCACATAGAAATTCACATCTAGCAAAAAACTGAACTCTTCCTCTCACGTGGCACTTAAGGGTGAAAACAGAGTCTTGTTTCTAAATGCATCAATATAAAGAATTGAAAAAAGAGGGAAGATTTAAGGTTGGCAAGACAAGTGGGACTTTAGGTAGGTATGACAAGGCTAAGAGACATGGCCATGAGCCAAATAAAGGAGAAAACACGTGAAGATGAACTACTGAACAACAAGAAAGATTTGCCTCAACAAAGTAACACTTTTGGTTGCCTAATTATTTGAGACTAATTAAATTCTAGTTTTCTAAGCCTATGGACTAAAACAATTAGTACAGGCAGAAACAGAGAGACAGATTGCATAAAAATCACATCCCCCTTCTGCCAAGTTATGTAAATACTGTATAAAAGTGTGTGTTTTGAGGCCAAAGAGTACAAGACTAGCAACAACCAGCTGAACAAGTGAAGATTCCATCTTTGCCTAATTAATCCAAACCCAGGAAGGGTATAATTAAAAACACATTATTTAAAATACAGTCACAGCAAGCACTAAGTTGTTCATGGCCACATAAGCAGATATCTGAGCACAACTCTCATAAAAATTTAATCAACACCGGAGACCAATAATTAAAATTCACACATAAAAGCTGTGCCTGAGCATTAGGGTTAGGGTCTTAAGACGTGATGCAAAACTTTTTAATGCTGTGTTTGTGGGACACAAGCTTAAACTGGTCCTGACCATGAGCCACGGGCTGTTCTTGTGTGTTCCCCCTGCCACTGGACAGACAACCCTGTGCACGTGCACTCAGGCACACACACAAACACCACCTCTGTCAAATCATGGCTGTGCAGTAGCAGAAAACCCTCCAACTCAGTTTCCTGTGCCTTGACCCACATCTCTCCTTCTCTCAGCTTGCTGGATGTCACCAAGTCCCAGTGCAGCCTCATGGTAAAACATACAAGACGCTGCTGGGATTAGTGGGATGCTAATCCCAAGGTTTGGGTGAGACTCTACCTCATTTAGCCATCCCAAGACACTTGGATGAGGTAGAGTCTCACCCAAACCTTGGGATTAGTGTCCACCTCTACCACTAAATGAGGCAGACTCTCACCCAAACCTATTACTAGTTCAAGCACTGGACTTTGAAATGAGCATTTGCTCCCATCCCAGCCTTTTTGGTGGGCTGCTAGTGCAAACATCTTGTGCTGTGTAGTAAGACCAGTTACAGAAACATATCTAGCCAACGTGAAGAATTGCACCTGATACGGAGGACAGTATCCAGCTGTGGAAAAGTCCAGTAGCAAATTCATAAAGGAAACAGAATGCAGTGAAATGAAAATGTGAATTGCCTACTTTAGAGGAAAAACAAACAAACAAACAAACAAACCTAAGTACCTCTAGTATCTGACTAGTTACTGAATGGCTACTCAGTTTGAAGAACAGAAGGTAAAGCTACAAGGCATAGTGAGATATATTCAGAATTAAAGTCACATAAAGTCTAGTTACAAGCTTTTTAGTTTTTCTCCACACAGAAACAAATGCACAAGACAGTAATGGAAGGTTTATGAGAAATACATTTGCAAGAAAAAATCTGTTTTTCTCTCCCCTCTCAAACTTCTATAGTGCACTTAAGCAAATGGGCTGTGAAAAGAAACGGGAGCTGAGATGGCTGGATTGTGACCAAACATGTCACAGAATCCTGTGCTTAACTCAAATTTGCAATTTCTCTGGCACAGAAGATAGGATCTGTCTGTGGAACCATGTAGAAAGCACCCTTGCAGCTGGCAAAGCGCAGATCCAGGGAGGTGTACAGCAAGAATGCTCCTCCGCCCTTTTAAGTTACCATTTTCATTAATCACTTAGAAGTAACATATGAGGTATTGTAAAACAGCAACATGAGAGGAACATATGGCAGGTTTGCCATCTAGTCTAAACAGAGAAATAAGCAGAAAGTGGAGAGGAGAGCCTCAGGCAGATACCATGGAATGAGGTTCATGTTGGGGCTAAGCAGCTAAATCCGACAAGATGGATTTAACTGAGGGGTAAGTTAACCTGGTATGATGACAAAAGAATTCTTTTAGGTGAGGCATTCAGCAGCTGGACACCATCTTTGCAGGGCAATGTGAAATTAAGAAAAAAAGACATTTTTTCCTATGCAGAGGTATGACTTTCAGGACCAGAAACATTCTGTCTTCCCAGGGACTCACTCAAGTCTTAAACATATGTGGAATAACTGATTTCATTTGACACACTACGTTTCAAACAAGAAAGTAATTTAGAGGCCATTTGGAAAAATAAAAACCAACACAACATAAAAAAAAAAAAAAAAAAAAAAAAAAAACTGCAACAAAACAAACAAAAAACACATACACTAAAAAGCTCAAACAAACAAAAACCACCAGAAAACCAAAAGATCCAAAACCAAAACCCACACACAAAACCAGGAGAGAGTACAGGGGGACTTACAAGGATTGACAAAAATAAAATTTAAAAAAAAACTCAAAAAACAACAAACAAAAACCTAAAGCAGTTAAGTAAGTGTGTCTTATGCAAGTCACAATTAATTTTGTGAACATAGTTATGCAGACATACGTACCAAGTGGTGGGTGGCAATCTATTCAGTAGCAAAAGCAGGTAAACTGGAAAGAAGCAAATTAAATTCAAATAGAATACAGAAAGCAAAGATCAGTGCAATAGCCCTGGTTGTAAAATATGCTATGCCTTAAGCAGGGCAAGAGACACTGCTTAGCTCCTGGAAGAACTAAAGTCTGAAAAGCACAAATATCTTTGACAAGAAAATAATATCTTTTATGGCTATTGGAATATGGAATTTAAAAGTCTCATATGGCAAACAAACAGTTACTGGATCTGCCTAATGTCCTGTATCAGAAGCAGATGACACAACATCGGAAGTGCAGAGGTATTTCTTTCCCTCTGGGTTGACCAATTCCCCAATCTGCCATGAGGACAGCAGGCTGAGAAGCATTTAAAACTGGAATGTGAACGCAGCGTTGTGCTACTCAATGTCAATGCCTTTTACAACCCAAGCATCAGACACCTTTTTGTATCCTGTCCTAAAGGGCTGTTGTGAAATTTCTGTCTACCTCTGAGTCAGGTGTGTCTGCAGCTCACCAGTGTTGGGACAAAACTTGTATGTATCACCTGGAAAATGCTTATTCAGTAGAACAGGAAAACTCCCTCTGTGCTAAATCAGAGGATTCTGTTGATGTGATGCTTTCTATCCCCAAATCTGGCCTAGGATTCACGTCCTGGTAGTCACAGACGCACATCAGATTTTAGCCCTGTACAATCAAACATGTGATGCTCTTTCTTCATGAGAAATCAGGTATTTCCTACTCTGGGGTGCTTCTCCAAGCCACCATGGATCCTTTTCATTGTGCTCCATCAGACTCTCTCCTTGAAACCCACCCCCGCTTCCTAAGATCCTCCTTCCAAAGACGCGACTCCCCTGGAACCAGTCCCACAGAAATAAAACACTTCCAGCAGCCAGGAGGGCAAGACCACATTCTGTTTAATAACAACTCCATAAAGGACTGTACATGCTATTTTGAGCTACCTCCCCTCCTTTACTGTGGTTGCTGCCACGTACAGGCATGGAGGTGTGTGGTGCCATATAGTTCTCTAAGTCTGTATGTAATGTGTGCACATGTATGCAGGTGGTTGCACATGTATGTATTCATATATAGCTTTGTAGAAGTGTTTATCTCGTAAGTCACATTATCAAAACATGCGAAGTATATCCAACGAAAAATTTCAGGCAAACATGTTTTGGAGCTGGAAGACCAAAGGCAAATCAGACTCATTTTAGTTATTAAGGGCTAGTGTGGGACAACGGGAGGATGAAAGCTTTCAGTGGTGGGTCCCCTTCCCTTTTTGTTTTACTTCCATTCAGCACCTTCTCCCCAAACATCGATGCACCTCTATAAACACTAGCTTAAAAGGATACAAATAATCACCATGCAGCCTCCCCACTACAGAAAAGAGGTGCAGGCTTGGGAGAAGCCCTTGAAGACTGCCTTGCAGCAATCTCCATTGTCCCATACGCTTACGCTAAAGTAGTTTCAGATACTGAGAATACAACATGTGAAGACCCAAGCCTTTGGTTATTTTTACACATGCTTCACAAATCCATTCCGCATGCCACCCACCCCTGAGACTCCCATCCACCACCCTGGAACCTCCCAAATCCTCTGCCTGTACCCACCCACATCTGAAAAGAGCTAAACAAGAGAAATCTAGTTCCCTGTAAAATTATTTTTGAGTTCCAATTTTATAGTGTAGGGATTCCCCGAGACCTCCAGTCATGCACAACATCCACAAATCAGAGAAGAAAAGTTAAAGCCAAACAAGAATATATACCTGCAAAAGAGGCTTTGGCTTGCTACGTTGCTCAAGCATGCAGTATCTGAAAAGAAGGGAAGTCCATCTACACTTGCCTCAAGGGAACATGGCAGAGCTCTGGAAGAGGGTTCTTAACCTTGTGGCCTCCAATCCAATCATGACTGGATTTCCATGCCGAATGAAAATGAATCCAGAAGGCCAATGAATCTGGACTACATGCCTTTATCTTATTAGAAGCAAATCTCAATGCACAATCTTTCCATAATGGAGAAAAGCCTTTTTAGATGTTTTTGTCTTGCAAGCATGGACATTTGATCCCTTATGGGAAAGCAAAAACAAGACTAGGTTTCAGAGGCATTTAAAATGTCCTCAGCTAAAGGAGATGAGGAAGATCCTAGCAGGAGCATTCCTTCCACAGAACACTGCAACCCCTCTCTTCCCAGAAGACAGCAGCTACTACACATCAGTAGGTTAAGTCCTTCCCATGACAGAGGGGCTGGACTTATCTTTAAGGTCCCTTCAAGCCATTCTGTGATTCTGTGGTATCTGCACTGAAACATTCTTGAACAAGTCTTTACGGCTTTAGTAAACATGCTCTTTCTCAGAATCACAGCCTGCCTACATTTTTCCTCTTCCAGCAATGCATATCTGCACTGGAAAAATACATCACATATTTATTTTCTTTTGTGCAGACCAACACTGACAATCATAGAGCTTCTCTTAACTTCCAAGGAAAAAAGAACACTTTGATCTGCCCATGCTGGGGAAAAAATGTCAGTGCAAGGATGTAAATAGACCCTGATGTTCCAAGTGCAGATCTTCCATGTCCATTTTTTAACATAATAACCCTCATGCCTTACCCCAGTCAATCCATGGAGCTGGCTGTGCTGCTGAGAGAGCACGGTGTCCCCAGGCCCCGTGACATATTCTGAGACAGAGAGAGACACTGGTCAGGCACACAAGTCCAGCTCTCCTGCTTCTGCACAGGTTCACTACTACTTAGCCTGGGAAAAGCCTATGGTACAAAAGAGGCACCTGACATTGACTTTACAGCTTGCAATCATATTTGACTCTGTGCTTTAATGACTGTAGGCTGTCCTACACATATATTTAGTTCTAATAGGCACCATTTTACTCACATTTTCCCTGTTTATTTTTCCTTTCCCTGAGCCATGGCATAGAAATCCTTCCCTGTCAGATTGCTACAGGGGAGGAAAATCAAAGATGAAAGTATTACTTATTTACATTTTTCTAGTTGTAAGCTGCTGATAATCTCTGTATTGGAATTGGTGTGGGGTTTTCTTCTTTCCTTTTTTTCTTTTTTCCTTTTAGAAAAAGTCAGACAGTTAGTTGAAAAGATATGCCAGAGTTGTCTGAATCAGGAACACTGGAAAATCCACCTGGGAGAAATTAGAAGGAAGAGCTTAGACTTTGCCAATGCTGCTCTGCTTTTTATAGCATTTAGAGGCAGGTTATCTGAGTTTGCTTCTCCTTCTAGGCAATTATCAGTACAACGGTTAAGGCGAACTAAGCTGAAATTAGACAATTTGGGTTTCCAGTGAGATAGAACTCACACTAACTTCATTTGGGCAAGGAGTAAGTTCTTATTTGGCATATTTGTCATACAATTTCCCTGAAGAACTAAGCACACTGTGAACTGTTTTTTGAAGACAATGGAAAAGAAGCTAGCAGGTACCCAAACTCAG
This sequence comes from Hirundo rustica, assembly GCF_015227805.2. Taxonomy (NCBI): domain Eukaryota; kingdom Metazoa; phylum Chordata; class Aves; order Passeriformes; family Hirundinidae; genus Hirundo; species Hirundo rustica. The sequence goes on along the minus strand of NC_053451.1, from coordinate 29,035,443 downwards.
GGAGGTCTCTTTCCTGTCATTATCTTTAAAAAAAGAAAAGCGCAGCTTGGACTAAGGAGTACCGTAAGCTGCAACAATCCTGGACCTACAGCTTGTATAGCAATTCTACAACTCAGTCCACTCTGCCAGCAGTCTGCCATGAAGCTTCTTACCTGTGTTGTGTAAACAAAAGACATCAAGCTTTTCTTGACTTTTTTCCAAGCCTTTCTCTCCATGTCTTTCCCTCTCTGCCACAAACAGTGGTGCACAAGCCTATACTGTTGCACACTACCTTGCCTCACCACAATACCTCCTACCTCTGTCAAACAAGAGATGACTTTCCTTTTCCAGTTCTCTTCTCTGATGCTACAATTAACAGTTTTCATTGTTGCTGCACACAGTACAGCATGCACAGGCTCTGCCTAGGAGCGAAGTACTCTCCTGGATCTTACACTAGGCTGGAGCTGGCCTGAAAATAGGGATAAATATCCCTTCCAACAGCTATGCTTCACTCTTCAACAAGTCTCCCCTCTTGCAATTACATGATAAAGCTTATCAGTATCTTTAGCTGCCATGGAGTGTAATCACTGAGTGCATACACAATTTGTGCATGTTAATTTTATTAATTTCATGCATATATCAAGTTACTCATGTCCTCCTGCCCAATTTCCAGGGTTTACCTCAAAGGGCCCTGTGGAAGGGAACAGTGAGAGAAACAACATAACATAAATAACAAAGATCTAATTGAATAAGAGCATACTAAAAATTCCTAGGAAAACACTACGCAAGAAAATGGGGAATAATGTCCTTCCTGGTACCCCAGTGGGGCTTGTTCTTTTCAGACAGACATATCACAACCAGCTTAAGCCAATTTAAGTTGCATCTGCAACAAACCTTCCACATGACCATCTACACGTTTCACCAGCCCCCAGTGATGCCTGCCTCACCAAGAGAAGCAATATGAAGAGTTCACCCCACTGCAACCTCTATTTGGGTAGGGGACTGGGTTAGTTTTCAATGGGGCCAGTTCCTGAGCAGCCAAATGAGTGTTAGTGCTGGTGCTTTTTAGGCAGTACAAGTACAGAGCTGGTGGTAGTGGAAGAGAGGAGGCAGGACAGCTCCTTTGAGCAGCTTGGACTTATCACGAAGATGCCATTTCAAAGTGTGCACTTTCCCAGTTTCTCTAACCTGATATAAAGGAAGGCCAGCTGCTGAGAACAGCATTCTCTCTCCCCCTCTGCTCACAGCTCTTCTGTCTTCACTTTTTTAGCAGGGCAAAAGTCCTTGGCTTGGTGTGGGCCAGCTGTGCATCAGCACCTGCCCCAGGGTTGTGGGAGGTGAGCATGGTCAGAGCAGAGCTCCTCCTCCTTCAAAGCAGCTTGCCTCTGGATCAGCTCAGAAGTATGGCTAAACCCTGTCCTCTGCAGCAAGCCTGTCCTGAAAGGTGATGTTACTATTTTTTAAGGGGGAAAGCAAGCAGATGACTTGTCAGCAGCTTTCCAAAAGAAGATAACGATTTAGAGGCACAGAAACTGAAAGAAGCAGATTAACTTCTCTGTCCCAGAGCCTGAGGTAATGGAACTGAAGAGAACCCAGAAGGCTTGTAAAGAAACCTTCAGATTTACGTAAAAGAAGAACTTAGGAAATAGTATGACTAATCAGGTATGAGCATGGGAGAAGCAACAAGAGAGGATTTTCTTGCAGTAGAAGATTTTAAATTAGGGTCACTTCTGCTTAAGCCTTCTTTCATGTTTAGCACAGTCATTTCAGAAATTTCCTACTGAAGACAACGGCTTGGTGGAAAGATGGGAATTTTCTTCCTCCACTACTTCAAGAATATCCAAAATTTTCTGTAGTGCACTTTTGCTTCATAATAGGTTTGTGGAAACGAACAGCAGAGCTCAGCTTCTTAGTAACTGCAGATCAGGGTACTGAGCTTACCTTTCCTTCTTATTTACAGCCTCAAAAACACAATTTGGGCTCTGACTATTTGGCTGGACTCTCTCCAGCTCATCCCTCCTCACCAGGATAAAGGGACTGGAGGCCAAATTTTGCTCACAGAGCACCTGTGCCTCCCATATGCTTGAATAGGTGTATCTATATAATGACAGCTTTTCTGGGAAATGTACAGCAGGTTCCAGGTCTCTCTCTCTGATATTGGAATACACACAGGCAGCAGGCCCGTTACATAAGAAAAGGCCAGATTATACAAACAATTTTCCCCTTTCTAAGAGATTCAAACTGCCTTTCCAGTTCAGGTCAGGCTTCTCACTTGAGTGGCAAGTGTGGGCACAAAGACCTACTCCCTCTAGTCAAACTCCTACCAAGTAGTTCTTTTGGACTGTGGAGAGGTATGGAAAATAGCCTTTTCCTTTCTTTCAGGAAAAGGCTGAAATTTTATTATTCACAGAATGTTAAGACATTTATGGGAAAAAAAAAAAAAATTACAGAATTTAGTTTTTACAGAGAGCGGTGTTCAGACCAGTCTGCACTCACAGAGAACAAGGCTATCTACCAGGTTAAAGTTTCTAGACAGCAAGTTATGGAACTATACAGCAGGGTATAATTCTCTATCCCAATTCCACAGAGGCTAAAAGAATCTACAGATTTTCTCTTCCTACCGGACTCCACAGAATTTTCTATAGGGTCAATTTTTTTTTCACACTTTTCTCTATGTAGGTAACTCCCTGTCACTGCCTTCCATGTAGATAAGGTATATCTTTTAGACATCAATCAGACATCCTAGTAAATGTACCACGTGTCCATAATAAAGAATAAGAAGCCCTGGACAAGCTGACCCATTTGTCCCAGTCCTGTGAACAACACAGAGGGAACATTAGAAGCTACTCTGAAAGTTACCATAAACATCCAGATTGGTCCTGGAGAGGCACATGGGAACAAAATGGTTTGGAGAAAGAAATGACAAGCCACCCAAATCTCCCACAAAGGTACACACCCAACCATTTCTGTTTCCCTGAAGACCTTATAAAAAAGCAATAAAAATAGCTTTAAACTTACTCATTTACTCATCTGCTGAGGTGTTCTTGGCACTTGCCCCTTCTCCCTTTTCTGGCTAGTGTGATTTCCCAGGCCCTGCTCCACAGCTGGACCCAAGCCAGTTCAGGATAATGAGCTGCTACCCCTGGCCCTACAAGAACTATAGGAGATCATTTTTATCAAGCCTTGCTGCCCAGGGGAGGTTAGTACCTGAACATGTAAACATCTTTGAAGAGATATTGAAAAGTCATCATTCAGGAGAAGAGTGACCTCCTAAGAAAGACGGAAGAAAGACCAAACAAATACAAAAGAAAGATGGGTCACAAAACCTTTTCTCTCTTACCTACACCAAATTACCAGTCTTACTTAAACATCCCAGAGGTCTTTCGTTTAGAGGTGCAATGGAGAGGAAGACAAATCTGCTTGAAGTGGACTTGGCTGGAAAGACCTGGGTATTGACCAAGGAATCCCTTTTTTTGCAGCTGCCTGTGTCAGTGGGAAAAAGCTGAGTGGGGTAAAGTTCTTCCTGAGAGTCCCATTCCTACTTTTCACAGTTCCTGGACATCATTTGCTCTGCTTGCCAGGAGCTGTCTAAACTCTGAGACTTGATGATATTCCTTCAGTCACATTTTATTCGCCTTAGACATTCTTCCCTGAAAATATGCAGGAACTAAACCTGAAGAGGGAAAGAAGCATGTATCACTCTCCTGTCATCCAAAAAACACACCAAGCCTGAAGAGGAGGCAAAGAAGAGGCAAATGTATCATGAATTAAACAGAGCAAATATGAGTCAGAGTAAGTGAGAAAGAGTTGCTCCTGGAACAGTATGGCAGTGTCCAGGCAAATTCCTTTCTCTAGCTCATCAGATTCACAGCATCTGATCTACACCCATGCTCTGCTGATGCTTCCTTGCAAGAGGTCTTGCAATTAAAACCCAGCACTGGGGTAATCTCTGCTGGTTCTGTTCAGTCCTCCAGCAAAATCAATAACCTTACACAATTTTTGCTTTTGTCCCTGTTTATTTTCAGGTGAGAGCTGAAAGGAAACAACTTCAAAAACTCCCCCTCCCAAAAGGAGGTCTGTAAAAAAATGTCGAGGAATTGCAAGAGACCAAATTCCCCCTAATCACAGAATCAAGTTTTTTTTAAACAAAAAATATATATAACCCATACAAATAGGGAAAACTCCTGAAATCAGCTTTCTCCACACCTAAAAAAAGAGATGGGAGGGAAAAACAAACAGATCAAGTACTGAGCACTGCTCAAGTACCCCACTGCTTGGGGGTAGGAAAACAAAAGAAGAAAACATAGGCAGGAAGAAGAAGACAAACAGGAGGAGAAAGTTTCCTCTCACCCCTTTTCCTCCAGCTATATTTGGCAACGCAGGAGTGGCAGAAATGGGGAAGGTGCAGTATTTCTGTTAAGTCATGACTGGGGTACAGGCCTTTCCCATTACTAACTGCTTCGTTACGAACACTTATCCAGCATATAAAAAGGTTAAAAAAAACCGCAAAAACTGAAAACTCTAATGTAAACTAGGTATCTGTCATCTCATAGCTCTACACACTGTTCCCGGATCTGCTGCCTACTCTCTGGGTCTCCCCATTCTGCTGGCAAGGAAAAGACAGAAGGACACAGCAGCAGCACCAAGATGGACGTGTCCTCAAGCCCCCTTCAAGAGTCAGCTTTTTATGACTGTCTCCATAGCTGAAAATGTCCTTTCCACTGGTTTGCAGTACCCGCTGCCAAAACGACACACCACTCTTGCCAGCTCCTGGGAAGGCAGAAATGTCAGAGAGAAACAAATAAATGGAAGAGACCAAAGCATGTGTATCTGGGAGCTGGGTTAGATTGGTATCTGCATCCATTCTTCCACGCCACGGCAGAGCCATGCCCACAGAGCCACACGGGCAGCACAGCCCGGGCCCAGGGAGCGCAGCTGCTATCCATCAAACCTACAACTTTGTATCAAGGTGCTACTGAGGATCTGCTTACACAGCACAACTTCCATCTCCACACGGTCTGTATCGAACACGGCCTGATCCTCTGCATCAGCCACAATCGCAACATCAGCGCAATCTAGGTCTGCAAAGCCACATCTTCATTTTAAACCAGTTTATATTCATATATTCTGTCAAAGGGGGCCGTGTCCACAGAGTAACATCCATGCTGCCAAGATGAATTCTAGCCACAAAGCTGCTCCCTACACCAAGCCTGTCTCATCAGCCACATCCCCAGTACCAGAAGAGTTTGCATCCACAGCCAAGACTTTGTATTAAAAAGATTTAGAAATTATTTACCAATCCAGATCTCTCCAAGCACATCACATGTTGCCTAGAGCAATGAAAATCCAAAATATGTGTCCATGGGAGAGGGGAAGAAAAGGTTTTTATGTGTCAGTCACTTTGAGACTTTCCTCATTTAAAAAAATAATTAAATGTCAGGAATGGAAGGAGTGTCTGCTTGGAAATATGGGAAGCTGGAGAGAAGAATCCCTGTAATCGCATTCCTTGCCACCCCTCTCTTTGTTCAGCAATGATGAAGAACTTCACAGAAAGCATCAGTTGTTTGTTTCTCCCTCTTCCTCGTCAAAGGACTGCACCCCAGAGGAGGTGACATCTGAGACTTTGCGGCTCAGTGCAGCATGTTCCACCTCCTCTCGAGGAGACAAAGATTCCAGGTCCCGGCACACTGCATCATCCTCCTCTGGAGAGGGCTTCTTGTTTAGGAGAGGAGCCTTCTCCAGCCGTGGGTTCCCTTCATCCTCAATGTGGTCCTCCACGTACGTGCTGGACTCGGCTCCACCCCCACTCTGAGCAGTCTGCAGGGGCCACACGTGGACCAGCCCCGTGCTCTGGATGAAGTTCTGCTCCTGCCGCTGCTGCTGCAGCTGCTGCTGCTGCTGGAGAAAGCTGCTCTGAAGCAAAATGCTTTCCTGAAGGTTTGTCTGGGACTCATCAAAATTCTGGCCCAGGTAGGAGCCAGTTGCCGGGGAGGCGATGAGGGACTGGTCACTGGCCTCCCAGGCGTCGGACGAACCTAAGCAATACATGCCCTGCGAGACGTAGGAATGAGGCCAGCTATCGTACTGCGTCTGGGCCATATGCTCTGCAAGCAAAGGAGGCAAACAACACACAGTCAGACACGCTCCCCAGGCCAAGCTGGCTCATCCAGGTAGCCTGTGTGCCCGTGCATGGCACTGGACTGCACAGGGTGGACGAATCCTTTGGAGGGAAGGAGGGCAAAGAGAAAGCACAGCTCTGGGCAGTTGGTAGGTGACCTCGATTATACCCACAACTAAATGACTGTAAGAGCTGGTAGCTTTCCACAGTTGTGCTCTAAAAAGGCAAAAGGACCTGGGCTTTGGAAACTCCCTGTTAAGATTAGATTCCCTGGACAGCCCCACAAACAGGGGCGACTCTAGCAGATCTGTCTGCAGCTACAGAATAAAACAGGGTAGAGCAAAAGAGAGCAACACGACAATCAGAGCAGGAAAGGGGGTATCTTAAGATTAGCAAGAAGCACTGGAGCTCACCTTGGCTCTCCATCAGCTCCTGATAGTTCTCAGAGTAGTTGCCTGCTGGGTTGTCCTGATTTGAGTTTACACTCACATCCTCACCATCCATGGAGGACCAGGCCATGAGAGTCGCTTCAGAAATAGCAAATTGCTCCATCACTCCTGTGCCAAAGGAGATAGGGAAGGGAAGCAAAGATGCCTTAAAGTTTCCACTTCTCGCCATCATCCTTTACCCCACCTTTTGGTCACACTGTCCCACTCTGGTCCGATCTCAGCAACACCCATCACCCACAGCTGGCCCTCACCCTCTCCACCTTGCACTCCACTGGCAATATCCCAGCCATCAAAGTCTCTCTCCACTTCTGCCACCTGAACCACCCACAGCCTCTCCTGAGCGTCTTTTTCAAGCCTCGGCGTCTTGGCCTCTCAGGGATTCCGCCCTGGGGCACCCCCAACCGGCCCAACCCGCGTGCCAGAGAAAAGGAAAAGGCACGGCTACCCGCGAGGAACCGGGCCTCCTTCTCGCCGTCGCTGAGGTCCGAGTAGGCGTCGGCGTCCTTGCGCGCGGCCTCGTGCGTGTGCTGCTGCTGCTGGCTGTGGGCCTTGCCCCAGCCCTGCCACTCGATCATGTGAGCCACGCGGCCCTGGCCCATCGCCGTCGGCTTCGTCACGTGGTCCTTCATGCTGCGAGATATCCCTAAGGGGCCAGACATCGGAAAACAAGGGAGGGCTATTACACAGCCCCAGCGCTTTCGGCCGTGCTTTTCACCTCTCTTAGAAGTGGAGCTTCTCCCCTCCTTTCCTGACGGGACGCATGACTAGGGCTGGGTGTCTCCCACCTTCCTCCATCTTTCCTTGGACAAACTCTCAGAAGGGGGGAAAAAGGGGAACCCCAAATATGAAAGACCATTTCCTTCCTTGCCTAGAATCCATTTAGGATAGAGTTGGGCATGAAGGATGAAGCCTGGAAGCGAACAAACTAAGAAACAGAAAACGGGGTTAAACCCAAGACTGAGGGGAAGCAGTTGAAGATGTCTGAGCAGGGGTGCACGGTGAGAAGCCAACAGGAGTAAGATAAATCTGTTCTTTAAAAGGGCAACAACTGTGAGATTTCTGTATTTAGAGCCACGGTGGTGGAGACTCCTCTAAGGCCATGAAAAGGCGAAAGCCAGGAAGGAGCAGTTGTGAGAGCGACAGAGAGATATGGGAAGAGGCACAAAGGCCTGTGGAGAGAAGCTGCCAAGGCTAAAGTCAAATTTTGAGGACCTCACCAGAGAAAGATGATTTAGCCAAAGCCCCAATCCCATAAGCATTGGAGTTGCGTTTCAGCTTGGGGAGGATGGAGGTCGTATCTTCCATGGAGAGCTGAAAAGAGAGAGAATATGGAGAAATGATATACAGGAAGGAGAAAAGGAAGTGAATTGAAGTGAGAAAACAGTAGGTAATTGGAAGATGAGGAGCAGAAGCAAGCAGTAAGAACGAAAGAAGGAAAGGAAAAATCAGAGGCTATTTAACCAGGACTGGATATTGCACAGCGTTGGGACTGACTGAGGCAAGGCCAGAGGGAAGGGCAGAAAGAGGCTGTCAGAAGCCTCCCGTTGGCAGCTGCCAGTGCTCCACAGACATGCTGCACCACTCCCAACTCTTTGTTAGAGATGCAAGACATGGCTGATGGACAATTCAGGGATCTTGCGGCGGGGAGTTGTCACTTCAATAGGCAGGCCACAGTAATGTATCATACATACATCATATTACCAGTTTTTTAATGTCACTTTGGGTTTTTTCTTTTTTTCTTCTTATATAGTCTTAATAAAATAATCATGACTATATCAGTGATGGGTCCTGCTTCAAGCACCTATAGCTGTAAAGAAATTTCATCTAAAGCCCTGCTTAATTTTCTTGACTGTCTTTTCTACATTTATCCTCAGTCCCTGAATAACAAGGACAGGGCACTGTTGGGACAGGCAGCCGTCACAAACATCACCACAAAAATAATCTCTCAAGATGAATTCATCAGGCTTCTTCAGAGATGCCAGGCATTACATATGAGGCTTAACTTTCACAAGGGCTAAATAAACATTGCTTCTGCTCTTCATTTCAACCTCTCTGAAAATCAAGGCCAGAATGTTTCAAACACAAGGATACTCAAAGGAGTAACTATGACACTGGAAATTTTAAATCCTGACACAAAACAAGCACTTGTCATAGGAGCAGACCTCACAGAAAATGAATGGAGCAATAACTGGCAGTGAAATAATTTGAGGCAAAGGAAGGCATTGTAAAGATCTTGCACTGTGTGTAATTCCAGTCAGTTGCCAAAATATGAGAGGTGAGTTTTTCTGGAAACTGAGTGTAAATGCAGCAGCTAAGGCATCCTGTAACCGTGGAGCCAGGAATGTTCTGTGTGTAACGTGAGCTGAAGAAATCAGAAAGCAGAGGAAGAACAGTAAAAAGTGAGAGCACAGCCCTTGTTCCATGATGTATTTCCTTTGGTGATGAAGATTGTTGGAGAAAGGCCATCTATGCCCCCACTGGTCATACCTGCTCGTCTCTATCCACCCACTTGTTCCAAGACAGCCTGGGGGCTGTGCTGTCAGCTGCCTCATGGAACTCATCAAAAAAAGAAAGTAAATTGCAGAGGGCTCCTACTACTGCAAGGTTGAAGAGCTGTGACATGAAGGCAGGAATGAATGGAAAGGGAAGGGAATTCATGATTCAGCTTTGGTACTAAAGAAGATCTATGGAATTACACTGGGTAAGAGCTGCCTTGTGAAAGAGCTCCATGGATTCTGTAGGGTTGGAAAATGGGAAACTGCAAGTAAGGAAACTGGCTTCTACTTTCTTTAAGGAAACACGACCTTGTGTACTTGGCTTTCAGCTAGACATAGGTGAAGTGAGGGAAAAAAATTACAAATTTCTTCTAGACAGTTGCTGCATGCACCATTATTTTCCAACACAATTTGTTTCTGTAACTGATCCTAGGCAGAAGATCCCAAGCTGTAAGTGCCGCAATGAAAGAGGTATCAGCACGGTAAGAATTAGTTAAAAAATATATTCAACATCCCAAGTGCTTTCAAATCACAGTAAAGAAGAAAGCTACAGGTATTTAAAAGTTTTGAAAGAATCTGGAATTTGAAAATACTTATACTACTCAAAACGGTATATTTCCAATATGGAATATTAGCAGAAGCTGCTAATCCTGGCCTTAACTATAAAGTTAACTTATGTGAAAATATTCTGTAAGTACCCTTTTAAAAAGTCCAGTTGAACAAATATGCATTATTACTTTTTCAGGATGTGGTTTCTGCATTAGTCAAAAAGAAAAAAAAATTATTTTCATGGCACAGCTATTAGGAGCAAAAACAACGTGTGTAATTAAAATGTTTGCTTGTTTCTCATCTGCTTTTTAACTGAAGTTAACTGGTATTCACCATCTACCCTAGGAGACATGAAGAATTCTGTTACTTCTGTGTGCAGCTGAAAATGAGGGAGACTTTTCTCCCGAACTCCTGGAAAAGATCAAATGATGCTCTAATCAAGGACTACTATTTTTTCAAATATGCTGGACAGATACCTTTCTTATGTATCAGTGCCCAGAAATCTCAAAAGCAGAACACACGAAATGGCACACATTTGTCCCCAAAATGATGAAAGCAATTCAATGGCCACCCTACAGATCGAAATACCTGCCAGACAGCAAAAGACTCAGGAGCATACAAAAATCTATCACCATCCTCTGAATCGTAGACAACTCCCAGAATTTCAGCAGCACTAAGGACTTTCAGTCATGTTCCCATTCTGGCCTCCACTGTATTCAATGTCAGACAATCCTGGTATTGCTATGACTAGAAATTTGACAGGTGACGCAGCGCATACTCACATTGATACCATCCCAGGAGAAATCCGTCCGCGTTTGCTAAAGAAAGCAAAGAATGGCACCACGTCAGCGTAACAAACAACTTGCAAGCAGCCATGCAACTCCAGTAGTTTGCCATGATCAACAGGCACTGCTTCATCTGGTATGTTATAAAACACTCGTGTCTTTCACGATGGTTTCATTCCCTGCTGGTAATTATGGTGCCTATAAGTGTCACGGTGTTTGAAGGTGAAACAGTGAGCGGGGTGACAGAGCGGGAAAGAGAAAAGCACCTTTTCACAAGGCTCCCCTCCCAAGTGTGGGTTGCACCACTTCGAGGTTAACACAAGGAGGAGCTACACCACCTTTGGATTTCGAATGTCCTACAGCAAGCAACTCAATTCTGCTGGAATTATTTTCTCCTGCAGTATTTTCGTTTGTCCATTCTGACTCACTGGCCCCTTGCAAAGCAGAAACATTTCCCACATCAGCCATCACAGTACCAATTCAGAGTGTGTTTCCTTCAGCTGGGAGGACTCACATCTCAACACCTTGGGTTTGGGGATGGAGACACTCAGGAAAATTTAGATGACTCATGTTACACCTATGGTATCCATTCATATCAATCAAAATGGTCACTGAGGTGTGGTTTATGCTCATTGACTTTTAGATGTGCTTTGATTTGACTGAATTCTCCATACAAGATTGGGCCCAGCAATTTCTGCCGGGACTCCATGAAATTCTAAGTGTCTTGAAGTTACTTCCCAAGCCAACAAGGTACACAAACAAAATAAAAACACCTACATATATACACCTATTAACATATTCAAGTTTTTGCAAACTGTATGGTATTTGCTAACCTTATTTGTGAACATTATTTGTGATTCTTCAAGTATTATGCATTTAAAATAGATTTTATCTTTCTACTAATCATCATTGCATACTCTGAATCATACAAAGCTGAAAATTCAGGCATCTAAGAATGCAGAAGCTGCAACAATTCAATAAACCAGCCCTTAAAATACTGCATGGTAAGTCAATTGTGAGTTACTAGTGAATGCATCTCTAAAATTTAAAATGCAGGCAAATGTGTTTCTTCGAAAGATTTAATGGCTGCCCTGCAGAAGCTGGGACAGACAGGGTGCTGGACATTCCAATGTGAATCCATTATTCAAGGAATGCAGACCTACAGGCTTGTCAGAACTGTCCCTGTTTTTCTCATGTTGTGTTCCATTCCCATCATGACTGGTGAAAAAGCACTTTTCACTTGCAAATTCTTACTGACTACGGATCTTGTGAAGGGAGTGACTCAGTTCTACACAGAGTAAGGCAAACTACCCAGGTATGATCCTCAGGAGCTCTCTGGCACTCTGGTCCTCTCACAGATGCCTCAATGATCAGTGATGCACAGCCCCCATTTCTGAACTCAGAATTCAAACTTTCTCATCCCCTTGGCTAAGTAGCTCTGGGCCGGGCACTCACCTCTGTGGAAGGTCGATGGAAGCTGCTGCCATGCAGGGAACTCGTGCTGTCCATATTGATTTGGTCCACATCTTTCAGTCCCTTCCAGTCTACTGCAATCACCTCGTTTCCTGTGGGAACACATCTGATCAGGCTTCTGAATGCCACTACAATTTGTTCTATCAGTCTTAAGCAAAGTCAGCCAAGCAAGCAGGATGATCATTGAGTTTAAGGCCACAACAGACTCAAATCAGATATTCCATTTTTAATCAGACCACCTGTACCTCATCAACTATTGTATTTCTCACAGCTATCTCCATATGAAGACTAGTCACTTGTGTTTTTCTCAAGCGTGATGTATGCTTGGCTAAAGCACAGATTCATCCAGTCATGATGTGTGACTGGGAAAGAACGAATTCCTTTAATATCCCCTTTCAATATTAAACCATCATCCCTTAAAAAGGCATTTCACCATTATGGTTTGAATTGGTTGGACATCATCTTAGAGTTGTTGGAGCCTTTGTTTTGCCATCCTCAGCAAGATGAAAGACCTTTTCCATACCTGCCGTTACATTTCAAATTATAAATAACACAAAATAGAAATGATAAAATTTTTTAAGATTATAAAATTTAATATTATTAAATTTAAAAAGTGAAACTAAATGCTAAGAAGCACGTGTAAGTAATCAGCCAAGTAACTAGGGCTGCTCTGTGCAGTCAGCAATTTGCTGTGCCTTCAGCCTGTGTGCCATCTTCAAACTCTGGTTAAAGTTATTTGCTCCCATATAATGGAGGAACAACTGCATTGTCCTTAAACCCAAGCCTCCTAGAATCTGTCAAGAAATGTAGCTGTCAAAATTATCATCTGTTCCTGGGATCAATTCAGCAAGGTCTAGTCTGTTTGGATTGAATGTGAATGGTTCTACTTTCATGATCTTCTAACTTATTTTTTTACTCTTTATAGCAAATTTCTGCTCCACAGACATATGCAAAGCCCCTTGCTCATTCTAAGCAGCTCTGGCACATTTATGGAGAGCTCATCACTGCACTTCACCAGTACAAATCTTCTGACACGTGAAAGATGCTGCCCTCCACCCCATACAGGCAGGAGCCACTCAAGGGTGAGAAACCTGATGCATTCATCAGCTAGAATTCAAAAT